>NC_041226.1:60852108-60854804 GCF_002837175.3 Physeter macrocephalus
CTGTGCTCCGCAACGGGAGAGGCCACAACAGTGAGAGGCTCGCGTACCACAAAAAAAAAAAAAAAAAGCCAACCCAGTTTTTAAAATGGGCAATGGATCTGAATAGACACTTCTCTGAGTAAGGTATGCAGATGCCCAATAAGCAGGTAAAAAGTTGCTCAACATCATTAATGACTAATGATCTGGGAAACATATTATATGTATTATACCTTATTTGGTGAGCTGGGTAATATGTTAATTGTATTTCAGTAAGCTGTTTAATTTTTTTAGTAGGCGATGGACTCAAATTGATATTTTTAAAGATAATATACAAATGGCCAACAAGCACATTAAAAAATGCTAAGCATCATTCACATTCTTGGAAGTGCAAATCAACACAATGAAAAACTACTTTCACACCAAGTATAACAAAAATCAGAAAGGTTGAAGTAAGGTATGGGAAGAACGTGGATTAATTAGTACTCTCGTATGTTGCTGATGGGACTGTAAAATGGTACAGCTGCTAGGGAACACAATTTGACAGTTTCTTAATGAGGTAAATATAAAATTACCATATGACTCCACTATTCCACTCCTACATAAATAGCCATAACAATTGAAGACAGGTATTCAAACAAAAACTTGCACATACATTTTCATAGCAGCATTATTCTATTTACAGTAGTCAAAATTTAGAAACAGCCCACCCGTCTATTGCCTGATGAATGGACAAAATATGGTATATCTGTACAATGGGATATTCATCCACAAATAACAAATGAAGTAGTGATATATGCAGCAGTGTGGATGATCCTTGAAAACATTATGCTATGTAAAAGAAGCCAGACAAAAGGCTGCATATTATTTCATTTATATGTAATATCCACAATAGGCAAATACATAGAAACAAAAAACAAATTAGTTATAGCCAGGGTTTGGGAGGAGGGGAGAATGGCTATAACAACTTCATTGGTATGAATTTTCATTTGGGATAAAGAAAAATTCTGGAACTAGATAACAGTGATGGTTGTGAATGTACTAGATGCTACTGAATTGTACACTTTAAAATGTTTAAAATGGTGAATTTAGTGATGTGCTTTTTATCATCATAAAAATAATAAACCATTGTTGTGAACATAGTACTATATAAAATTTAATCATCTTTATTTTATGAATTATAAAATAATTCTGTTTTCCAGATAAAATTCACAGCTGAACAAAATGATTTAGTTCACTGTTTCAAATGAATTTTCACCCAGATATATAACATAGGTAATGTTGGAGGATCTCTAGTGTTTGAATTTTCCCCTTCATTTGTCCAAATATGTTCATGTTCTTGAAAGGAAAGCAATTCTACCTATTTAACTTTAATTAAATCATTGTTTAGCCTATTTAACAAGAAGATTTTAATTTAAATTTGTACCTTTCTCATATTTGTCAAGGTGGGATAGCACAGTGTTTTAACCATTCTAATAATAATTATTGAAATAAAAGCACAGGATGATTTTCTAGGGCCAGGCTGCAAAATATTCTTTGTCTGGTTTTGATTTATATTTAAGGTGAATGTAAGTTGTTGGTAGTATTTTCTAATAAGTATGTCAAGTAGACCTCAAAGATTAAATTAAAACAGAAGGATAATATTCGTGGTTTGTGAGGCAGAACCACTTAAAGTATTCCCATTAGGATAGTGATCTGTGAAAAAGGGCTCGTGTCCGTGCTATGTGAATTATATTAAGTCATGACAACAGACTTCAAGGCGTATAAAAGTTCAGCTTCAAGGCATGTAAAAGTTCAGCTTAAGATAGTGATGTCACTAAGATAGTCTACTAGGAAGCTTCAGGCCCTCCTTATTGCTCATAGGAACCAAATTAGCAACAATATAATGATCAGAATGCCTTGGTGAGAAGTGTAGAGAACAGTTGAGAAGCTACAGCAGTCAGACCAATGTAAAATCAAGAAAGTGTTCCAGCAGTAGGAGTAGAAAAAATTGTGGCATTTTGCACACCCTTCCATGCCCTTCTTCCTACCTGACTTACTGTGGTGAAACTAGGAAGAAACCTCACACATTGGCCATCCTCCTTTGGGACAGAATCAAAAGAGAGGATCAAGAGTCAATGTTCTGGCTAGTCTGGAGGCTGCTTGAAGGACTGGAATCTGTCTTGCCGGACTCAGAACACTGACAGGAGTGGTGCCACTTTTTGGAAGCCCCTGAAAACAGACTCTATCACTGTAGCCTATTAGAGCGTCAGTGCCGCAGGCAGATGCTAGGTGGAGCAAGAGATATGAACTTCTGAAAATAAGCATTGATAAATTGTTTAGGTGAGTTGAGATAATTAAAATCACATGCACACACTCAGAGATGATACATTATCAGAAAAGGTTTGAGAGGACCTAAGTCTCTATCAGGGCTGATCAGTGATTGTCATCCCCTTTGTTCTAAGACAGCCCATAAATATCAGGAGAGATGGTGGTTTTTTCAAATGCTGAAGTCTCCACAAAGCATCACAAAGAATAAAAATAAACAGGGAAACATAACTCAATCAAGGAAAACAAAATGAAACTCCAGAAACCAACTCTAAAAAAATGCAGATGTAGGGCTTCCCTGGTGGCGCAGTGGTTGCGCGTCCGCCTGCCGATGCAGGGGAGCCGGGTTCGCGCCCCAGTCTGGGAGGATCCCACATGCCGCGGAGCGGCTGGGCCCGTGAGCCATGGCCGCT
>NC_041226.1:60854881-60888180 GCF_002837175.3 Physeter macrocephalus
ATCCCACATGCCCCGGAGCGGCTGGGCCCGTGAGCCATGGCCGCTGAGCCTGCGCGTCCGGAGCCTGTGCTCCGCAACGGGAGGGGCCACAGCAGAGAGAGGCCCGCATACCACACACACACAAAAAAAAATGCAAATGTAAAAGCTGCCTTACAAAAATTTAAAATAACTATCTTAAAGATGCTCAATGAGTGGAAAGAGAACACAAATAGCCAACCAAACAAAATGAGGCAAATGATGCATGAACAAAATGCGAATGTCAACAAAGTGGTAGGACCTATAAAAAAAAAACCAAACAGAAATTCTGGAGCTGAAAGATACAATGAACGGAAAAATTCACTCAGTGGGTTTAACAGCAGACTTGATCAGCCTGAAGAAAGAATCAGTTAATTTGAAAAATAGGTCTTTTGAAATCATTAAGTCACAGAAGTAAAAAGAAAAAAATGAATCAGAGTGAAGAGAACTTGAGACTCATGGGATGTTGTTAAGTGGACCAATATATGCCTTACTGGAGCCCCAGCAGGAGAAGAGAGAGAAAAGGGGGCAGAATTTATTTGAAGAAATAATGGCTGAAAACTTTTCAAATCTGAGGAAAGAAGTGGTCATTACAAATTCAAGAAGCTCAAGGAACTCCAATTATATACATCCAAAGAGACTTACATTGAGACATATTATAATCAGACTTTAAAAGACAAAGATGAAGAGACAGCATTTAAAGCAGCAAGAGAAAGGTGATGTATCACATAAAAGGAAGCTTCCATCTGATTCCCAGCAGATTTCTCAGCAAAAATCTTGCAGGGCGGAAAGGAATGATATGATATATTCAAAGTACTGGAAAAAAAAAAAACTATCAACCAAGAATATTGTATCTGGTGAAAATGTCCTTCGAAAATGAGGGGAAAATTAAGACTTTCCAAGATAAACAAAAGCTGAGGGTGTTCGTTAACACTAGAGCTGCCCTGTAAGAAACATAAAGGAGTCCTTCAAGGCAAAAACAAAGATGATAGAGAGCAATGTGAAACCACATGAAAATACAAAGTTCTCTCATAAAAATAAATTCATGGGCAAATATAGTAACCTACATTAATGTAAATTTGTTGCATAAATTCATTTTTAATTCTTGTATAGAATTTAAATGAGTAAAACATAAAATTATGTTAATTGGTATATAGTATGTAAAGATGGAATTTGTGACATTAATACCATAAAGTGATAGGTGGAGCTATATAGGAAGCTTTATTTTTAAATAACTAAAGGGGTAACCAAAAAGAAAATATCTGTAGAGCTTACACAAAAGGGAATGAGAAGGCAATCAAACCACGTCACTACTGGAAAAACACTAAGAAAACAGGAAGGCGTTGAGAGGAAAGGAAGGACAAAAAGGTAAGGTGCAAGATGTACAAAAAACAATGAATAAAATGGAAATAGTAAGTTCTTTAATATCAGTAATTAGTTTAAATGTAGATTGATTAAACTTTCCAGTCAAAAGACATTGTTCAGGTGAATGGATCAAAGAAACCAGGAAGTGTATATTATCTTCAAGAAACTCACCTTAGAACTAATGATAGAGGCTGAAGTGAAAGGATGGAAAAAAATATTCCATACAAATGGTAACCCAAAGAGAGCAGGGGTGGCTATACTAATCTCATAGTTTTAAGTATAAAAGCTGTTGTTACAAGAGATAAAGAAGGACATTATGTAAAGATAAAAGGATCAATTCACCAAGAAGATGTATCAGTTATAAATATTTATGCACCAAACATCAAAGCTCCTAAATACATAAAATAAACTTGACAGAATTGAAGGGAAAAATAGCAATAAATAATATTAGGAGACTTTGGTACTCCATTTTCAATAATGGATATAAGAACCAGATAGAAGATTAGCAAGGAAATGAAGGACTTAAACAACAATATAGTGAAAAGTGACAAATACTCTAGACTTATTGGTGAGGTATTTGTGTGTCAAAGGAAGATAAATCTGAAAGAAATTCAACAGCCTTTTATCTCAGTGAAATTTCTAGGGATTCAGTGATGTGGAGCGTATCGATATATCTAAGGTGAAGGATATGTGGTTGCATGTGGCCCCACCTACAATGAAGAAAGAGACACAACATTTAGTATATCTATATGGATTTTGGAGGAAATGTATTCCTCATTTAGGAATGCTACTGCAGCCCATTTTTAAATTGAGGTTTAATTGACATATAACATTATATTAGTGTCAAGTGTATAATGATTCAGTATTTGTATACATTGTGAAATGGTCACAAGTCTAGTCAACATCCATCACCATACATAGTTTCAGTTTTTTTTCTTGTGATGAGGTCTTTTAAGATTTACTGTCTTAGCAACTATAGCATTATTAACTGTAGTCACCATGCTGTACATCCCCATGACTTATTTTTTTTATAACTGGAAGTCTGTACCTTTTAATTCCCTTTACCTATTTCACCCACACGTGAGTTCTAAATCAAAAACCATGCCTCACGGGCCCAGCCGCTCCGCGGCATGTGGGATCTTCCCGGACCGGGGCACGAACCCGTGTCCCCTGCATCGGCAGGCGGATTCTCAACCACTGCACCACCAGGGAAGCCCCCCATGACTTATTTACTTTATAACTGGAAGTTTGTACCTTTTGACTCCCTTAACACATTTTGTCCACCCTCCAGTCCATTCCTCTGGCAACCAGCAATCTGCTCTATCTGTGAACTTATTTTTTGTTATTGTTATTTGTTTAGATTCCACATATAAGTGATATCATATGGTATTTGTCTTTCTCTGTCTGACTTATTTCACTTAGCATAATGCTCTCAAGGCTCATCCATGTGGTTGCAAATGGCAAGATTTCATTCTTTTTTTATGGCTGAGTAGTGTTCCATTAGGTATATATCACATCTTCTTTATCCATTCATCCATTGATGGACACTTAGGTTGTTTCCATATCTTGACTATTGTAAATAATGCTGCAATACATACGGGGTGCATGTATCTTTTTGAATTACTGTTTTTGTTTTCTTCAGATAAATAAAAGTAGAATTGCTGGATCATGTGGTAGTTATAATTTTAATTTTTTGAGGAACTTTCATACTGTTTTCAGTAGCGGCTGCACCAATTTACATTCCTACCAACAGTGCACAAGGGTACCCTTTTTTCCACATTCTCACTGACACATTATTTCATTTCCTTTTGATAACAGCCATTCTGACAGGTATGAGGTGACATTTCATTGTGGTTTTAACTTGTATTTCCCTGATGATTAATGATGTTGAGCGTCTTTTTATGTACCTGTTGGCCATCCGTATGTCTTTTTTGGAAAAATGTCTATTCAGATCCTTTGCCCATTTTTTAATTGATTGTTTTAACTATTTCCCTTTTGAGGAATATTGCTTAGCCTGCTACTGGGCCTTAGTATAGATTGAATGTTTAACCATGGACTACCAAGTTGCCATGGGACCTGAGTTGCCCATTATGTTCTGGGTGTTATCAGACCCACCAAGACATACATTTGGTTGTGTACAGCAGCACTCCCTCATCCAGTGGAGGCGGTATATGTGAGATTGGGTTTGAGCAGACCCTACAGTCACAAGTAAAGTACATGTAGAATGGGCCCAAATGTCCATGGTCACCATTCTTGCTACACTGCCTTCTCTCTCTAAGCCTGAACCTATAACCTATGGGGAGTTTCCTATGGTCAGGTAACTGAGGAAGAGAAGTCTCAGACCTGGTTTACAGATGATTATGCACAGTATGCAGGCACCATCCAAAAGTGTAATGGTGTAGCATTACAACCCCTTTCTGAGACACCCCTGAAGGACAGTGGTGAAAGGATACCCTCCCAGTGGTCAGGATGTTGAGCAGTGCAGTTGGTTGTTTACTTCACTTGTATGTAGAAATGGCCAGATGTGTGATTATATACCTATTTATGGGCTTGGCTAATGGTCCATTGACAGATGAATGGATGAACAAAATGTGGGGTGTGTGTGTGTGTGTTTGTGAGAATGATGAAATATTATGCAATCTTAAGGAAATTCTGTGACATGCTAAAACATGGATGAACCTTGAGGACATTTTGCTTAGTGAAGTGAGCTAGTCACAGAAGATAAATACTGCATGATTCCTCTTTAATGAGGTATCTGAAGAAGTCAAAGCAAAGAAATAGAAAGTAGAATGGTGGTCACCATGAGCTGGTAGGAGGGGAAAAAGAGGAGTTGTTGCTTAATGGGTTTAGAGTTTCATTTTGTTCTGGAGATCTTTGTTTCACAATGAAAATAAACTTAACACTACTGAACCATACACTGAAAAATGGTTAAGATTGTAAATTTTATGATTTTTACTACAATTAAAAATAATAAAAATTTTAAAACAAAATTTTAAAAGTTCAGCTTTAGAAGACTGAGAAGAAGCTAATTCCCATTACGTTCTCACTGTGAGCCCTCCCCTCTATTACATGACTGTAACAGTAAATATTAAATACAAAATAAGAAAAAAATGAGAGAAAATGAATTTTTAAAAATGTTAGAAGCATAACCAAGACTGAAGTGGTTTAGCATGACTGATCTTGTTCCAGTTTAGAAAGCAGTAAAAAGTTAACTGAATTTGGCTTGTGCAGAGTAAGAGAGTTTAAAGTATCCTACAGGAGGATGTGATCAGATCTGTGTTCACGTCTTAAAGTCAGAACCTGGGATGTAGTTTTGCCAGCTGAGAAGACTGGCTGCAAATATGTAAGCCTTCTAGCTCGCTGGGACGTCACACATGGCCCTGTCTGTCCAGAAAGCTGACATTCTTCAGTCAGGGCTTCATGTAGGCTAGTCGTTATTGGTGCTCAGTCCCTCAGACCGGGCAAGAGTCTTGGACGCTAGTAGATGAAGTATTTCTGAATGAAGATTTCAGGAGGCAAAGGGAGATACAGGACAGCTGTTTGACAGAGAAATTTGTACCCAAAATAATGTACAAAGAAAATGCAGTTATCTTCAAAATACAAACAGGTTTGTCTTTTTTAACGAGATTTGACAAGATGGTTTTACATTTTTTTTGGGTTAAACCAGAAAAGGTCCTTAAACATTATGAATGAGCGAGTCATTCTATATTTCAAGCCTTATTATAAAGATAGGATAATTAAGACTGTGATATTATGCAAGAGAAGACACAGTATTATAAGGGAGTGAAAGAAAGACCAGAAACCATATATACATCTATAGGAGTTTGTTATAACACCTAAGTGGTCACACTGAAGAGCAGTGGGTAAGTTTTGAACTACTGGATAAATGCTTCTGGAAAATGCCTGATGCCATTTTGGTGCTACCATTCCAGGTTAAAGCTGTGGAATATATTCTTTTTGTATAATTCCTTTCCCTATAGGTTATAGGTTGGTTTAGAAAGGAACTGTGTGCAATTTTGAAATCAGAGGTAAAGCAGAGGGACAACATGCATTAGTTTGTATGTGGTTGACTGATATGACTTAAATACATAGTAAGAAAATAAGAACAATGCTGCTGTAACTATGATCAGAGAGAAAGATGGATGTTTGATCTCCCTAAAAATGTTTGTTCTTTTCGTAAGCAAGCATTTCCCTTTTTATAAAATACACTTAGTTTTATATGAGGAAACTCCTTAAAATTATATTTCAATATCTGCTGTTATCATATGCTCTGTTTAGGAGATTCACAAAGGAGGATTTTAGTATATAAGGCAATCTAGCATAAAATTTCTGGAGATATGGGTTTAGGAAAACAAAAAATGGTTTATAATAACTTATCTTTAAAGAAATTCCTACAGATTGGCAGTGGGGAGTAAAGAAAATTGAAAGTAGGTTCTGTGATACTGAAAATTAACTTGACACAAATTAAGAGGTACAGTAGAAACTGCATGACTGTGTGTTGCTAATCTGGGCATTATTGGTGTCTGAATTAATATGAGAAATTGCAGAGGAAGAGGTGAAAGAGATAGCAGATGTAGCTGAGACTCTATATCCATAAAGTGAAGCAGTTATTTCTGTTCCAGTAAGTCAAATACTTATACAAAAGGAGATTCAGGTTTGCTTTTTTTTTTTTTTTAAGACAAACATATATTAAACTAGATACTTAAGAGCTGACCTGAATTGATACTGTTATTCTGGAGCTTCAGAAGATACAGAGCACAACTAGGAATGTCTTCTAACAGATTTTAAAAGCTTTATTCTACTTGTAAAAATTAAGCTGGCTGGAAACTAGGCAAGTTTGTTGAGGTAGTGTTTCATACTACTAGATTGGAGGAGATTTATTAAAGCAAAAGCACTGGTGGGTCATGCCCTGTTAACTGCACTGTCTGCCAGGAAGACAGAAGACTCTCTCCTAGAGCTGTGGGCTCCAGGATCTCAGTGAAAGATTTTTACCCAAGTGTAGGGCTGAGTCGTAATAAAAAGGAGGATCTGTGGTAGAAAATACAGAATCTATTACATGCACATAAAAGTAAAATTGAAACGTGAGAGAAAGAGAGCTGGGAGCCACAGAAGACAGCTTAAGGTCAAGATGTGTACATCGAAGATCAAGAATTAAGGAAAATGGGGCTTCCCTGGTGGCGCAGTGGATGAGAGTCTGCCTGCCGATGCAGGGGACGCAGGTTCGTGCCCCGGTCCGGGAAGATCCCACATGCCGCGGAGCGGCTGGGCCCGTGAGCCATGGCCGCTGAGCCTGTGCGTCCGGAGCCTGTGCTCCGCAACGGGAGAGGCCACAACAGTGAGAGGCCCACGTATTGCAAAAATAAAAATAATAATAATTAAGGAAAATGAAGCCAGGGTCTGAAATCAGATTAGTCAGAGAAGAGAACATGTAAATCTTTTATGGTAAGAAAGGGATCTATAAGAGAATTTGGATGCAATAGCCAAGATTACTGCTACAAGCCTGCCTAGTCTAATAAAAGCTTATTTTTTCACAGCAAAAAGGCAATGAAAATAAAATGGATCCTGACACTTTCTCTTTCTGGAAGACAGAACTAAGTTTTGGAAGGCAGAATTTATGTAGAAGGAAATTAATAGCTATTACATTGTTAACAGCCAAATGCCCAACATGTTTCTTATGAATCTTGGTTGAAATAGAATTTTCTTTATTGTCTTGTTAACTTCAATGATCTGAATTAAATTACTGTCCATAGCCAATTGTTCAAAAGAGTCTGGAGTTTGGTTTTCTCTGAAATACTAAATAAGTACTATTCCCACTTGATATTGACTAGTTAATTACAAGTATATTTTAATGAACTGTCCTGTTTCCTCTAACACAAGATGCCATTAGCTGAAAGGTATTCCATTATTTTATGAGACCCTAATTAATAGAAAACATTACAGATGCAGTTACGGAAAAAATATCTGACCACATTGCATTTTGTTTTACGCTATGGGAAGAACGCATTCAAGTTTCTTTAGACCCAGATGTTTATTATGTACCATTCTTTTGTATGCATAAGGAAGTAAAATATAAATGAAATAAATGGACTAAGGTATGTCCAAACTTTCTTTTCACTCAGAGCCATCGGTATTCATCTTTCTCCATAAAATTTCATATTCTGGAACGTCAAGAGAATTGGGTTGCCATATTTAAGATAGCACACCACTATTGTCTCTGGGATTTTCTCCAGAGTTGCTAACACCTATCTTAAAAGTGTCATTCTTATGTACACACAGTGAGGACAAATTCCACCTGCTGCCTGTAAGATGAACCTGTTGTCCAATATATTTGACTGGTAAATTGGGGAATAATGAACTAGAAATTCCTGGCTCAATAACTTTCTCTTTATCTGATCAGTTATCTGATTGCAGGCAACACAGATATCTCTCCACTTCTCATTTGAAAGTTTATAGGGTAGAAGTGGGAATCCCACAGTGGAGTTAGTGTTTTATTAAGCCCACTTACCCACAGATATGTGTCATCTTCGTAAATTGATCTTCATATGCCTGTTTATTTCCTAATAGGTTTAAAATCTGATCAGAGAGAATATTTTCCTTTACTCTAGATGAGAGTAAATAATATGTATGTACTACTTGAAGTGTTTTACAAGGCCATTGCCATCAGAGTATGTGGCTGCAGTTTTAAAAAGGAGGGGAATGGGCTACAGAGAGCGAAGAGATTATTAGATGGAAGATAAAAAAACTCTGAATCAGATGGTTTTTAAAATCTCTAGTAACAATAATGTTAATTGAATGAAAATCATTCCAGGGGGCAAAACTTATAATTCATAGTCTCGTATCCAGTTCTTTAAGCGTAATATCTTTAATTGCCATTTAATGTTAGACATTTGGGTATAAAATGTAAAGCGACATAGACTTGGGAACAGTCCCCTTTCTAGTAGAAAACAAACACAATTAAGCAATAGACATAAAATGTGGTGAATTCTATCATAATAGTAATAGGTTGTTATGAGACGATATACTACTATAGCAGTATTGCTCTGTCTCCAAATACACGTGTGTAAGAATGTCACTATTTTCTATAATTAAAGTTTTCCTACAAGCCCTCAATGCTTCCAGGCCCTTAGGAAATGTTGTCTCATTAATTCTACGGGTATTCTGCTCTGGGTTTATACTCTGGTAGAGTCATTCCCCCAAAGAACATGTCTTGAGTATCTGTAATGAGCACTATTACAATTCTTGAATGTTCTGAAGCCCAAAGATATTGCAGGGCATAAGCCACCTCCGGTGTTGATCTTACTTGGGCAGTGGCAGAGAACAGCATCTCAGTGCTGAGGGCTAGGGATCCAACACTACTTTCGTGCTTCTCCCTTCCTGGTGTAATTTTTTACATAATTATTGGCAGGGCTTACTCTCCTCCTTCTATACTTACTCATATAGACCTTTTTACTGAAAACCCATCCTTCCTCAATGATTTTAAGATTTTGAAGACAAAAGCTTGGAAGTCCTGCTGACTTGTACTACTTATTTTTTCCCCTGGCAGACAACTCCCCTGAGGCAGAAAGGCATGAGACCTGCTATTCCAAGAATTATGGAGACAGAGAAAAAAGAAAATGTGGTTAGACAGGAAGAAAAAAAGCTTCCCAGATTATATCTAAAAATATTCTCTAGCGACACCAGTCAAGAGATGGTCAGGAAAGATTATATTTAACCTGATAACTGAAGTAGAAAGGCCAAGATTGTTTGAAACAGAGGAAGAATGCTTGTTTGAGAATCCACAGGGTAGAGAAGACACTTTATGCTTGCTGCTGAGAAGTTTTCAATATATCTGTAGCTTAGAATATGGGAGGAGGTGAGAGGGCTGGAGAAAAAATAAGACAAGCAAGAGAAACAGGCTCTAGAACTTTTATACAACCGTATTAAGCAATTTTATTTTATTTTAAGGGCAGAGGGAAGTTTTGAAAATGTTTAAAGCAAAGACAAGGTTGATTTGCATTTTAGAAGTCTCACTCTGGTTTCAAGCCAGAGGGAAAATCCTCACACCTCTCACTACTAAATGCTTCTTTTTTCCCTGACCTTTTATTGGACTAGTAATTGTTTCACCTGCTATTTATTTTATAAGATATGTTGTAATTTTACCATCAAAATTAAATATCTTTGCATGATATTTGAGGGATAATTAAACCAATTTTTTCTAACCTCATTAATTCCTAGTTCATACTTGTTCCGGAGTTTCCATATCAAAGTCCATGCCTGATAAATTCTAATCACAGTTTATTCCATACTGGAGAAAAAATATTCTATCCATTATTAATTCATCATGAGAATTTCAAGCCTGAAAACAAATATTTTTAATAAAATTAATGATAGAATCCTTGAGTTTCATGAAAACAACTTTACAAATGTGTCCTTTTGTCTTATTTAAAGATTGCCATAATACTTCTAAAGAGGGAAATTTAAAAATCTCCTTTTTTCCCCATTTTAATTGTAATAGCCCTGTCAACAAACATATTTATGCTTTTGCTGTCAATTCAAATCTACCTGCTTTTGTTCTACCCCTTTGAGTATAATTTATCAGTAACCACTCAGCAACTACTCCTTAGCATTAATATGTAAATGAAGGCTGGTTATGTAACATTCCCTTTGAAAGAGCATTTTTGGCATCTGTATATTTCTTCTTGATCTTACTTTTTTAGGGCTGAAGAGAATGTTCCAGATTTTTTGAGAACCTACAAAGCCTAAAGGCCTTATACTATTAGCTCCCTCCCCTGAAACCCTTAACTCTGCAGTATCATGTGTCCTCACTCAGCACTTCCCTACTTTCCACTCTCCTGGAACATCCCAGATCTTCCTAGGAAATGCTTCACACACTCCTGGCTCAGGGCCTTTAAACGGGCAGTTCCTCTGGCTGTAGGCAGTGCTTGCCTTCAAATGTCCACACAGCTTGGCCCCTGACTTTCCTTGTCTTTGTTCAAAAGTCCCTTTCTCAGTGAGGCTTTTTCTAACCACTCTAAATAAAATTACAAAAACAATCTCTGGCGCACCACTGTAATCCTTATACCGTTTTCATACTTTTTAAAGTATTTATCACTTTTAAATTTACTATATCAAATCCTTTTTAATTTTTACTCTCCCCCTTTAAAATGTAGAGCTTTACGAAATTAAAAATAAAATTACTGCTCTGTTTACTGCTGTATCTTCGGGGCTTAGAGAATTGCTTGGAAATTGTGTGGTCAAGAAGTATTTGTTGGATGAATGGATTAAATACTAAATGCTTCAAGAATCCTATTTCTCTGTATTTAATATGTATCAAGGCAAATTTTCATGTTCATCTTGAATATATATACGAATACAAAATTTTATTTGTAATCACATATAAATAATTTATGTACAATTATATATCATATATGTGATTTACTCTAGTAATTGAAGAGTAAGAGATTATATATATGGTCCAGAGAAGTGCTGAATTAATGCTATCAAGGTTTTATCTTGCAAGTGCATGGAAAAAGTTGAAAAGCCTTTATCAGTCATAATTTAGTCCTCAGAGCACACACACATGTGCATTTGTGTTTTATCTTGAGTATCAACCATCTATTAATGCTACACTATTAAAAGATCAAATAATTCTTAAAGTAGTGAGCAGTAAGACAAGTATTTGTATTTGTATGATTAAACCCTGCACATGCATGCGCCATACGCACACACAAAACAAGTATTTAGCAGCATCCCACAAATTTTAATATGTTGTATTTTCATTTTTCTTCAGTTTAAATATGTCTTGAAATGTCCCTTGAAATTGCTCTTTGTACTAAGGGTTGTTTGGAAGTATGTTGGCAATTTTTGGATATTTAGATACATTTCCAGATACGTATTTATTATTAATTTCTTGCTTCTGTTCTGTGTCAAAACACACTTTGCTTGATTTACTTTACATTTCAGTTTGTTTTTTTTAATGGCCTGGAATATGATGTTTCTTAGTGAATGTTCTGTATTTTATGTTCACCTTAAAAGAAAGTATATTATGCTGCTTGGGGAAGAAATATTTTGTAACAGCCTATTGGGACTACTTACTGGGTGATGGTATTCAGTTTTTCTCTGTTGTTTCTGATTTTCTGCCTATTCTGTTGATTACTGAAAGGATGATGTTAACATTTCCACATGTGATTGTGGATTTGACTGTTTCTCCTCTCATTTCTAACAGCTTTTTACTTCATGAATTTTGATTTTCAGATGCATACATATTTAGGATTTACATGTTCTCTTAGAGATGTAATTTCCTTTATCATTATGTAATATTCCTCCTTATCCCTGATAATATTGCTTGTGATGAATTCCAATTTTTGATATTAATATTGCTATTACAGTTTTATTAATTTGTGTTTGCATGGTATATCTTTTCCCTCTTTTATCTTTAATTTCAAATTTAAAGTAAGTTTTTTTTTAATGGGTTTTCTTTAATCACATCTGGTCATCTCAGTGTTTTATATGAAGTGTTGGACTTTTTACTTTTTTACACTTTGTTTTATTGTGTTAAGAACAGTTAACATAAGGTCAGACCTCTTAACACCATTTTAAGTGCACAGTACATTATTGTTGACTCTGGGTACAGTGTTGCACAGCAGATCTCTAGAGCTTATTTCTCTTTATTAACTGAAACTTTAGGCCTGGTGACTAGTTACTCATCATTTCCTCCTCTCCTCAGCCCCTGGCAACTACCATTCCACTGTTTGATTCTATGAATTGGACTTTTTTAGATAACTCATGTAATTGGAATAAGGGTCTCAAAGAAATATTTGTACTCCCATGTTCATTGCAGCATTATTCAGAAAAACCAAGATTTTCAAACAACTTAAATGCCCATCAGTAGATAAAAGGATAAGGAAAATGTGACATATATACACAATACAATACCACTCAGCTTTAATGAAGAAAGAGATTCTGCAATATGTGACAACATGGATGGACCTTGAGAACAGTATGCTAAGTGAAATAAGCCAGTCACAGAAAGGAATGAGCATTTATAATATACATCTTCATATAATCAGAATCTACCCTTAATTAATATTTTACTGTTTCATATTTAGTGAAAAAAATCTACTGTAGTATCTTACTAATCCTTTTTCCCATCCCTTTGATGTTTTTCTCATGGCCCTTACTTTTACCTGTCCTGTAAATATACAAACAGTTATATTTAATAATATTTAAAAGAAAGACAGGTAATTTTCTGTCCATCATTTATTCCATTCCAGAGCTCTTCATTTTTTGTAGATTCACATATCAGTCTGACATCACATTATTTTTGCTTGAAGAACATTTTTAACAGTTTTGTGGAGAAAGTCTGTTAACAGTGAATTCTCTGAGTTTTTGTTTCTCTGAGGAAGGCTTATTGCCGTTTCATCTTGAAAAGATACTTTCCCGGAGTATATATTTCTAGGTAGGAACATTGAATTGTTTTCTTTAAGCATCTAGAAATGTCCCTTTATTATGTCTGGCTTGCATAATTTTTGACATTTTTATCTTTCTTACCCTGTTTGTATTTATTTTTCTCTGCCTACCTTTAAGTTTTTCTCATTGTCTTTGTATTTCAGCATTTGAATAGGATATGCTTAAGATATTTGTTTGTTCGTTCCTGCTTTGTTTCTCCGAGCTTCTTGGATGTGTGCTATATTGTCTGTCGTTAATCTTGGAAAATTCTCTGTGATTTAAAAAATAAATATTTCTTCTCATTTAGTCATTTTTCTCTTTCTAGGATCCCAGTTACACTTAAGTTAGAACATATAATACCATTCTACAGCTCTTGAATTTTCTTGATTATAGCTGTTTTATTTCTCTTTGTGTTTCAATTTGTATAATTTCTATTTACCTCTCTTTAATTCACTGATTCTTTCCTTGGCTGCATCAAATTTTTGATGAGCTTATCAAAGACATTCTTCATCTCAGTTGCTGTGGTTTTATTTCTACCATTTCTGTTTTATTCTTTCTTACAGTTTCCATCCCTCTGCTGAAATCACCCATTTGATCTCACATGTTCATCTTTTTAATTTGAGTCTTTTTCTTAACTGCAAATTCCTTATTAAAACACAAAGCAATGGACAATAAAGAACATTCTGATGATTTTTACTTTCTGATGGGAGTAGGATGAGGTATGGAAGGAATAGGGACAGATGGAGGTAGCACATAAGACAGCTCTGTCCACCCCTACTGCTTTCCTGAGCCAGCTAGGTTCAAAGGCTCTCAAGTGCATCTTACTGTGCCACTGTAAGTTGTGCACTGTAGCTACAAAGAGGTGGTTTGGCCTCTGCAGGGAAAGGATGGGAACTTAGAGTAGGAGCTATTAAGGCTGCCAAGAACTTGACAGTATACTTCAATACTTGGTACAAAATAGAGTAGCCAGGCCTGATCTGAAGGGATGGGGTTGGTTTCCTGACAAGCCAGGTTAGGCTAATAATGATTGAAGAGGCTGCCCTGGCCTCAGAATGGGCAGCTGGTGCTAGGTTGGGAGAACTTGGTGGAAGGAAAATCCAAGGAGGGAGCTAATCCAGGGTCATATTTCTTTTCATTCCATGAATCATGACATACCAGGGAAGAGAAGTGTCAAGAATGTCTCACTCCTGGCTTTGCCATAACATTTCTCCCTGCCAGTTCTCCCCTCCCACATGGCATACTTATTAATGTAATTTATTATAGTGATGTAAAATTCCTTGTCAGACAGTTCTAACATCTGTGTCATGTCTGAGTCTGGCTCAGATTATTGCTTTGTCTATTCTTAGTGCATTTATTCTTGCCTTCACATATATATTATATTGTATTTTAATGCTGACATCATATGTAGGAAAGAAGAGACTGAGGTAAATAACATGTATGCTTGGAAGTGGGCACACCTCTCCACTAGGCCTTTAATGCAAAGGTGTGAGTCAGTATAGTTGAGTTGTGCTGCTTTTGTAGTGTTGTTGCTTTAGTTATCATCATTGTACTTACAGGCTTCAAATTCCTATAGAAGTACTTTGTATTTGGGGCGAGGAGTGAGGTTGGTTTTCTAGAGCAATGTCTCTCCATTGCTGAGTTTTAGGTCTTCCCCTTGTGGCGTGCCTCAGAATCTCTGCATGCTCTTTTTCTTCTCTCTTTCCTCTCCTGACAGTATTCTGCTTACTTGTTACTTGAAGCTTCTGTACTTAATGGTGTGGGTGTGGTCTTAGAGGTGCATTCTCTGATGTTCTAATTAAGTCTCAGTATTAACCTGGAATCATGTCCCTGGATCTGAGATTATAGCTACTTTAGTCCTGCTGCCCCTTGTCTGACTGTAGTTGTGGGCCCAACGTGTAATCCAACTACTTTCTAAGAAATAGTTTTTGTTTGTTTTTTAATCCTGATATATTCCATCAGTTGTAATGACTCACCAATGCCCTAGGGACTGCAGTTCTTAGTTACCTTTCATTCCCTGAGAGTAAAGGTTTTGTTCAGTAGTGAATAGGAAAGAGGGTCTGAGTGGTTTCTTGCCTTTCCTGCACAGCCGCTTTCTCCTGGCCCAGGTCTGGATCCATCACATGAATGGCTCCTGGGATTTTTTCCAGTTTTTTCTGTGAGCATGCTCAGCTTTCATCAATTTACAACTATTCTAATTAAACTCTTAGCTTTGCATCTTCCCCAAATGACTGAGTCCCTACCTTTCTCCTTTCAATGCATACATCGTCTCTCAACGATCTCGTACTAGTTGGTCGTTCTGTGACATTTTTACCTCATTGGGTTCAAAAATGTTGTAATTTTGAAGTTAGCCCATCTAACTACTACTACTACTACTACTGCTACTACTACTACTATTCCTTTTTTTTGTGAGATTTAGAGAGATGCTCTTTCCGGGACTCTACAGTCTGGGATTGGAAACTGCAATAGATAGAAATTTAAAGATAGAAATTTAGAGGCCATAAATATCCTTAGAGTGACTTTCAGAGTAAAATGAAAGTTTAAGCTCATGCTTTCATATCATTCTTATTTCCCAATCATATTAAATCAATAGAACAGTAATTAATAAGCATGATTTTGTAGTTAAAGGAGCATCTCAATGTATGAGAAATTTTAATCAACTTCTAGAATTTGAAAAATGGATGGTAGCCTATTTATTCATGAAGCAAACCAGAGAGAGTCACAGCCTATATACATATGGAGGAGGATGCAGAGAAGAACAAGCTGAGCTGCTTTTGGAACCAGAGGGACCCTGGACTTGGAGGCAGCAGGTATATCAGAGGGAAGGAGTGAGAGGTGCAAGCAGCAATCAGAAGTTCTAACTGAAGACTTTAATGTCATTTACATAACGGTATATTATGCATTCACACTTCCCACCCCTGCCTTTATTTAGAGATTGCAGGGCAGCTAGGAAATTGCCTACCACAAGGAAAAAAAACAGTAGGGTTCTTTTCTGATGGTGTTATATAATCTCTCCAGGGCAAGAATGAGCAGTAAGGGTGGATGAAGCTGACTTAAGAATAGGATTCCTTATTCTGACATTTGTGTAAAACCCCTAATACATGGGTTAGTTCCTCTCATGCTCACTGTAAAGAAAAGTCTTTGTGTAACCAAGCTTTTCTTGTTATTATAAGAAAAAAATAATGTTAAGGGACTCTTTGTTTACTACTTAGTAGGTGCCAGTACTTATCTCAAGTAAGAGCCATGGAAAGACAAAACATCTATCAGCTATTTGAAAGATCCAGAAATTAAAGGCAAAATACCAGTATTATAAAAGAAAAAATATTGAATTAAAATAAAAAGTAGATATGTGATGAGTAACAAGACAAATAGTTTTTTTAATTAGAAAACTTCAAATATTAGAAAGAATTCATAATAATCTTATATGCATAGTGAAAATAATTATATGAAGGTGGAATAATGTAAGAAGAGATAGCTTTGGAAATATTAAAACATGATTTCCCAGATTAAAATATAAATAATAGATATGTTGGAAAACAGATTTGTTAAAATATTTAAAGATATTTAAAAATAATAAAATAACTTAAAATATGTGTATAAAGTAAGAGACAGAGACTCAATCCAGGAGTTTCAAAATGAAAATAGGGCTTCCCTGGTGGCGCAGTGGTTGAGAATCCGCCTGCCGATGCAGGGGACACGGGTTCGTGCCCTGGTCCGGGAAGATCCCACGTGCCGCGGAGCGGCTGGGCCCGTGAGCCATGGCCACTGAGCCTGTGCATCCGGAGCCTGTGCTCCGCAACGGGAGAGGCCACAACAGTGAGAGGCCCGCGTGCCGCAAAAAAAAGGATACAAAATGAAACTAAATCAAGACATACATAAACAGTATTTTAATATTTTTAAGTTGCTTGTCTCCTACACTGTGGCTCCCATTAAAATGTATATATCTTTTCATTAAAGGTGCTGACACATTACACAAACACACAGATGCACACATATATGTATAAATATACACATATATTATACATGCAAACACACATACATTATGTGTAAAATCATTAAAGTAACCACCAGCGTTGCAGAAGATAAACCAGTGTACTCAATGGCCTCTGGAGAGTTCTATGTATGCAGAAGTATGGGCATAACTCTATCTTATTATTAATACCTTGTACTAATTTTTATCATTTTAATATCTTACTTTGACCAACATATAAAAAATAAAACAATATGTTTATTTACATTCTAACTCCAGCACCATATCTCTTTACCGCTCAGTAACATCTTGTGAATCGCAATATGATAAACAATGTTTCACTATCACCTTGAACAGATTTTACAATCTTCTGATTACACTTGGTTACAGTAAGTATCTCAGTTGGTATCATCTAGGATCTGGTTCAAAATTTCAATCTCAGATTTTTACTTTTCAGTGGTCAGGCTTCAGTTCAGGGGATTTAAAATGAGGAGAGAGAGGTGTTATTTTAATGACTGCTTCTCCTGACTCACCTTGGAGTAGAAGGAGATTGGTTCTGTTTTATAGGCTCTACATGGCCTGACATGTTGGGTCAAGGAGGGTAAAGAGGAAACACGGCAGTACTTCCAGACATCTCTTAATATGGAAAAAGAAAAACTCACCAGAGATGGGTAGAAAAAAGCTGGGTACTTCCTGCTAGGTCCAAGACACACACACATACACATACACATATTTCTTCTAAACCTGTCATTTCCCCTCTGGAAGTATTGCTTATAGTCTTGGGCAGACAGTATGGGTTGATACAACCCTTAATTATCCCTAAAGGAAATGTCTGCGTTGTAGATGTTTATGATTCACTTTATAGGGTGAAGGTATTAAAGTGTCTGCATCTCCCCTTGGAATCCCAATAACCAACAGGACAGCCCCACTGACCATAGTGCTCATGTGACCTGCCCATTTTAGACTGTCTCCCTACTTCCAGGATATGTCTCAGTCATTAACTGCTGTACAACTGTTAAAAAGTTATTTCATTTCTTAGTGTCTCTTTTTTCTCATCTCTGATAGAATAATATGAGTATATTTTGTTTTACAAGAACTAAATGAGGTCAAAGAGAGTGTGTAGCACAAAGCCTGGCACAGAGTACTTAATTAGTATTACTGTTAGTATAACCCCAGCCTTCACATGTTTGGGTAGAGGTGAGTTCTTTCCTCACAGTACCAAAATATTAGTTTTCTGAAAAATCACTTCATTAAAAGAAAAAAATCAAGAAAATTTAGTTGAAATTCTACTTATCTAGCAATGTGACCTAAAGAAAGTCATTTACCAATTACATTTCAGTCATCTCATCCAAAACTGAGAAGTGGGAGATAGGCTATAATATCTAACATATTTTCTAATTTATAAGTTGTTTTATTGTATTTCAGTATATTTTTTCTTTTTCTGTAACACTTCTTCCTTTACATTAAGGAATGCTGTTAATTTCTCCTCTAAATGAGTCTAGTAGTAGGAGACTTCCACTAGCAAGCTGCCTGAGTTAGTAGTTCACTTCATAACCTGACAGGTTGTTTCCAAAGAACTGATAGTCATTTAACCCAGAAAGGTAAGGCCAAGGTAGGAGACCTGAGAGCCAAAAAGGAAAATCACCTTAACTGGCAGTTTCAAAAAAAGTATATGCCTCACAGGGAATAGATTAATTGAACCTAACCTTCCTTCCTTTCTCTCACTCTCTATTAACAGTGAGTATTCCAAGAGTGAGAATGGTAAAATGTTCTCTAATTCTACGTGTTAGAGAGGAAAGTGTGTTTAGAGAAAGGGATGATTTTTTACTCCCTTATCAGAATGGTGTTAAACCCACTTGACTCCAGGACACCACAAGCTTTTTATTTTCCATGAACATTATCTTAACATAGTATAAGAATAAAATGCCCACATTGATTCCAGGACTTCATTGCTTTATAAATTTTGAACTAAGTATGTAAAATCACTCCCTTCATCTAACCAGCAAGACACTGTCCTATCTAGACTCTCCTGTCCACATTGGATAGGAGCCTTTGACATGTCTTTGTGGGACCAAAGGAATGTTTAGTAAACATTTGAATACAGAAGTGTGGAGTCTAGACTGCAGAAAACAGGTCTAGACTGCAGATGTGTGTTTGGTGGTTAGCATATGGACTCGATGCGGCTAGCTAAAATAAACACTTGTAGAAAGAGATGAAGATGAGGGCCTAGATTGGGGCCTTTTGGGCATGATACTTGCAGATTTTTAGTAAATAAAAGGAAGAATTCCAGAAGAATATGGTGTCATGGAAATGATGAAACAGTGTTTTGGTAACAAAAACGTGGTTCTCTGATAATGAGTTTTGACTTTGATGCAGTGAAGAAAGATGTAAAAGTCTTCATTGAATTTCTGCCTTGGTGATGCCAGAGCTGGAATAGTTTTACTTAAGTGAGTGAAAATCTGATTCAACTTATTAATTTATAAGTTATTTCAAACAGTGTTAATTTAGGAGCACCTATGCAGTGAACTATCTTCAAGATTATTGAGGTAAAGTTGAAAAAATTTTTTAAAGAGAGAGACAGGAATTCCTGCCATATTTAACATGCAATCTAGTGGTAAAAGACAGTTAATAAGTTAAATGAATAAGTAAAAATAGTGTCAGATGAATAGAAGTGCTATGAAAAAAAATAAAGCAAAAAAAAGAAAGAATATAAGGTTTTGTGGGGACATTGTAATTTTATTTCTTTTTATTTTTAATTTTTCTTACATAAGCCTTCCATAGCCTTTATGGTGGAGGCAACTCTGAACCACCTTCAACACTCAGGGCACTTGTCCACTTTAAAGAACTTGGGCCAGTTGATAGAGCCCTACCTGACACAGGAACACAGTGGGTTATCTCGTAGAGTTTGCGGTGGCAGAGTCATAATGCCTCCAGCCGCAGCTGCTGCTACCAGGCCTTGGATGTCGGTGAGATTCGCAGTGGGCAGTGTGAGGACAGGTCCTTGCTGCCCTCCTAGCCGTCTGGCCATGCTGAAGCGGATGAGGACAGGCTGTCCGAGGGCCGGCGTGCCTCCTGACATCACACCGGCGACAGCAGAGGCCAACTGCTGTGCCTTCAGAAGTGGCTGCAAGGATTGGCTGCAGAAGTCTTTTAATAAGTCTGATGCTAGTGAAAGGCAATGCAAGAATTGCCACATATAATCACATATGCCACACACAGTCACATATAAAGCGTGACTCTCTATTCCTTAGAAAACACACGTTTGTAATGTCTGGCTTTGATGCAGAAACTTGGAGTCTTCCACTTCTGCTGGAGCATTCCACAGACATTGTACAGCATCCCTATCATCCCTGGATACCTAGGGTACCATCAGATATCCTGTTATATGTCACTAGTTGTACAGCAGCTTGAACCTCAACGCCCTTATTTACCATCCTACTCCCTCAGGCTAAAATTTCCACACCCCCTTTTGCCTGCCACTATTTATTAACTAGCTTCTGAAATTTCTTGGTTTGTAGGCTATTTTCTTTTTCTGAGCAGGGCTTGTACTTCCTCACTCGGTCTGGCTGAGATCTGACCCTTTTAAATCTGGGGGCTAACGTACAGTGGCAGTAAGTATGGAGGAGAACAGCATCACGTTGTGAGGCACTTGCTATAGACCAGATCATAGCATGAGGCCATTCTTAGCAAAAGAGAAAAGGGCTACTTATGTCCAGCAGGATTCAGGAAAGTAAGGATGTTTGATATATTTTATTCCCATTCACACAAATGTCCCCATAAGTGTCAGGGTCCCACTTTTCCTTATAAGGGTCAGGATACGTCAAGGCTGCATGTTTAGTGTTGGTTGCAGCATTTACAACCTTATAACCTTTCAGTGGACCTGATTTTCAACACACTCTTCCTTGTAGCTGGAATATTTAAGAATTGCTTCTAATATGGCCTGAGAATTCCTGAGGTTTTTCATAGCATGCTTGAGGTTAGGGACTGTTAGTCCTGAGCGCGCGTGTGTGTGTGTATGTGTGTGTGTGTGTGTGTGTGTGCGTGTGCGCGCAAAGTCTCCATATCTGGCAAAAGCAGACATCTTACCTAAGGTTTCTTATAATTATCATTGCCTCTATACTAATCAAGTGCAGCAGCTACCTTCCTACTCTTTACCTTGTATCTGAGCTTCTTCCTAATTAAACATTTCTGAAAGCCTTAGTAAATATGATGACAGTGGCTGACAGGGATCATTACTCACTCTAATTATCCAAAAAAACATGTGTCTGTATTACTTGAGATCAGTGAGAATGCAAGCCGGAAATCTCATTCTGAGGGTTTATTTATAGGACCAATGTTGTAACCAATTCTCTTAATCCCGATTTTCTTGAAAATCGAGCCAGAGGTATAGCTTATATGGTAAATCTTTTGTGGGTTTTTTTTGGAGGGGAGGGGCGTGGTGGGAGGATTGCTGCATTACTAGGGCAACAAGACTGAGGGAACAAGTATGAGGGCTGCTCTGGGGAAGGAGAGAAATAACTATAAGTTTGTGAATAACCATGCTGAACACAAATTCACAAGGGAATGTAGGCAACAATGCATCTCTGGAAAGGACATATGGAATTACTGTGTCTGGAACTATTAGGGTGAGAGAAAAGGAGGGTCAGACTATCTAGCCATTCTTTCAGGTCACCTGTCTTTCATTGTTCAAAGTTTTCTCTATACAGTTTAACACCCCTGCACATTTATGCACTGTTTTAACTGGCCCTGCCTGACTGCTAATGGGGAAACTAGAGCCTGCATGGTTTTAATTGAACTGAATGTGGGTGCTAGGGCTGCTGTAGCTGCTGCGTTAATAGTTGTGATAGTGACCATGACAGAGCTCAGCCCTTATCCTGAGGAGAGGCTGAAACAACCATTTGGCTGGGGGTGGGGGTGGGGGCAGGGAGATGATGGAGTTGAGCAGATAGGAGTATAATCTGCATATTCAGTCTATTAATATTCTGTTACAACTTAAAAATATTTTTACTTGACGCTCTTTGTGGGAATATACCAATGACATGTCCAGTGTTCAAAATATAAAATATTTTTAAAAGGTGTTTTGTATATGTTTGATTTGTATTAGCATCGCCAACTTGAGATTTTTTTGCACTTTATATTCTGCATGTAACAGAATTTTCCCAGAGCTAATCAGGCATCTGTACTAATGTGGTCACATCACAGGGTAACTGACATTCCTGGGACCATGCCTCCAGCTGTGTAATTCAAGAATTGTTGCCCTGCCCAAAAGTCTCATTTAGTTTTTGGGAGTATCTATCTAATATGACCTCAGAGTCTTCCTTCACCTTTGTGAATGAAGGATCCACCCTTGTGGATCTCATGCACAAATTTCCAGTTGCAACTCCTAGTTCCCCTGAAGTTGTTAAGCAAACTCTGACTCTAAAGTTGTGGCAGTCAGTGGGAAAGATATGTCTGTGCCAAAGTTACAAGCTGTGGATTATCTAGTCCAAGTTGCAGTGGAACCCTCATTTGAGTAAAAATATACTGAATTTTAAGCAGAAGTGGAGAAAATATTTCACCATCTATCTTTACTTTGTCATTTTAGAAGATACTTTGTTCCTCCTCTGTCTTTGTGATTGCATCATAGGAGTTCTTACACTTAGGCCAACAGACTTCTGGCTCTGATCTGAGTCAAGAAATCAAATCCTGAGAACTTTCCTAAGATATGCATCATGTTGTGTTCCTCTCAGGAGACATTCTCAAACTCCTCCTCCTTTTTAAAGCCAGAACAGCTGTATGGACTGAATGTATTCGCCTCAAATTCATATGTTGAAGCCCTAACCCCCAATGTAATGGTGTTTGAAGGTGGGGCTTTTGAAAGGTGATTAGGGTTAGTTGAGACCCTGAGGGCTGAACCTTCATGATGGGATCAGTACGCTTTGTAAGAAGAGGAAGAAAGGGTATGTCAGTGGAGAGAACCTTGTCTGCCCTGTGAGGTTACAGGGAGAAGGCTGCCATTTACAAGGCAGGGAGTCCTCCCCAGAACCCAACTCTATCTCAGACTTCCAGCGTCCAGAACTGTGAAAAAATAAACTTCTGTTGTTTAAGCCACCACGTCTGTGGTGTTTTGTTTTGGCAGCCCAAGCTGACTGATACAGTAGCTTTCAAATCGCCCTTGAAAATTTACCACTTACAGGATGGAACTGCATTCCATCCTTCATGTCCAGATATGCTTGATTCCTGTGTAGGCACAAGTTTATATTTCTGCTACCTACAGTTCCTTAAACCTGTTTATAGAATAATTTTTACCTCTGTTTCTGCTGTCACATGAAAATATTGGATTGGCCAAAAAGTTCATTCGGGGTTTTCTGTAAGATGTTAATGGAAAAACCCGAACTTTTTGGCCCACCCAATGGATTGACAACTTTAATGGAAGATCAATTCTGTTAGGTAGGTACAGATCCAGACAATTAGTAACATACAGTAAATCCCCAGGATAAAAAATGTCAGTATTAGATTGCTATCTACTTCTTAAACAATATGCTCCAAAAGAGCTTCTATTTAAAAAGAACAGTTTAATATATTTTTTAACTTTTAATTATAAAAAATTTGAAATGTATATAACAGTAACTAGAAGAATGTTTAATAAAATCTCATATATGAGTCACCTACCTTCAAAAGCTATAAACTCATGGCTAATCTTGCTTTACCTATATTCTCACCCATCTCCCCTCTAGCCCCATTGCATCTATAAAAAATTTAGTACATATTGGTAGATAAAGTAGTACATTAGATAAAGTATTCTCTTTAAAAAACATAAACACAGTATCATTAACATACTTCAAGATTAACAACAGTTTCTTATAGTATCAAGTCAGTGTTCAAATTTTTAACTGTAGGTCTTGATCGAGTGAATATATGACTTGTAATTCATAAAAAAGAGAAACACGTTTATTTGCTTTACTTTTAGCAATCAGTATTTTTAACTTACATCCAAATTAGATAGCTTCGTTGCACACTAAAATGCTCCATATCCATTTATCCCTGAATATATCTGAATATTAGAATTCTGTTTGTCATTCAATCTAAATTTTTTCACAGGTCATTGAGATAAATGTTATTGTAACTTTTTTATATAAAAATGCTAAGAATATGGGATTTTAGTGTTTGAGATAATTTTACTGGCATTAAATAGTATACAAATTCTAATTTTATACGTTGGAAATTGAGCTTCATGTAGTCAGTAGTACAGTTTAGAAAAGTAAGTATATATTGTGTAATCACACTCAATTAAACTTTTTTTCGTATATTATTCTGCAACACTGATAGATAACATATTCCTATCTAATGGTCAGATGTCAACTATAAAACCTCATAAGGGAAGGGAGGCAATTGTATTACTTAGAATTGAAATTTAAGAAAAACTCCCTCCGTCCTCCCCTCTCTCCTCCCTGCCGTCTCTCCCCTTCTCACTCTCTCCCCCTCTCCTTCTCTCCTTCCTTCCCTCCTCCCTCTCCCTTTTTCTCTCTCCCTCTCTCCCCCCTTTCTGTCTCTTTCTCTCTCTACACCCTCCAACACACATACCTTATTTTTCTGATGTTCTTTGGCTTTTTTATGCATTTTGTATTCTATAGATGCTTTTTTTTTATGATTGTCAAATCTGCTGTAAGTAAGTAGAGAAGAATGAAAAATGACTCTTTGTGGTGCTTAATCAATACATAGATCTGTATTAAAAATCAACAAAAGGAGACTATTTTATTTCTTAATATTCACCGTTTTTAAAAGGGATCTTGGAGATAATTTCCAGGTTATAAGTTGACAGAGCAAAATAAGTAATTATTAAGGAACAATATTATCAATTTAAGAAGAACACAAAAATATAATTTACTTTTTTAAAAGTAACAACTATTTGTTCTTGAACCTTTGGATCATAGAGTAGAAATTCCATAAGGAGAGAGAACAATATTTCCCTCTTCATAAAATTACATTAATAATTCTGCCTATGGAAATAAATGTTATTTGTAGATAGAGGTATATGATGAATATATATACATATATATTTATGCTATCAATAAATTATATAGTAGAAATGATGGAGAAGATATATCTCGGAGATGAAATAAAGAACCAAATAATTATAATTGACCTATATGGGAAAAGAATCTAAAAATGAGTGGATATATGTATAACTGATTCACTTTGCTGTACAGCAGAAACTAAAACATCAATGAAAATCAACTATACTCCAATAAAATTTTTAAAACCTTGTATATATGGTATGCAAAGCTCTGGAAACAAACTAAGTAAGTTTTCTGCTCACTGCTGTCTTTCAAAAGCAGTGACTAAGTACAGTTGGAAGTTGACTCAACTAGAAAAACATACTGCATATTGATTGAGGTTAAACCTGGATCAGAGAAGATGTACTTTTACATTAAAATGTTTTTCATCTCCAAGTATATCTAGAATTAGGTACATATTTGTATATGTATGTGTGTATTTAAATATAGTCCCAGTAACCACATACACAAATTAGCTCTTATCAGAGACTGTTTGTGTTCTTATACACCCTTTCTGAAAATGATTAGCATTCCAGAGACCTATGTAGTTTTTGTTTTGTCTTTGTGTCTTCCAATAAGTGCTTTTATGTTATTGAGAAGAGCAACCCACTTCATTCAACATTTTTCACCTTCTTAATGTATGACAGCCAGTAAGTTAGCTGTATTGAATTCAGTTGCGAAATGCCAAGATTGTATTAGATTAAAAAACAGAGTTAAGCCAACTCTAGCCTTTCATTATTCTATAACTTCTAGAAAAAAGAAGCCAATCTCAGTTCCTTTGAGTAGTGGTGCAACAAATTGAAAATAGGTGGCTTTTGTATTGTCCTTCTTATCACCAGCCCTATAACAGAGGGTATTTTATATGCACAGACATACACAATATAAAAACAATTTCTTTATGTGTCAGTATTTTATGAGTGTCTTATAGTAAATATGAGTATGATTTGTGGTAGCTCATGACAAATGTAGTTTGTATTCGAGTGTTGTAATGTGAACATTTAAAAATATACCACAGTTAAATACATTTATATACCATGCATATTTATAAGCTGTGTTAGTACTTAGAATCCAAATTGTTGTCTTTTATTAAAAAAAAAAAAACAAAAAAACTTGGACTTATTCTGCTTTTTGAGAAACTTCTAAAAGACATTTCCCTAAGTGTCCAGTTTAATTGCCTATGATTCATTTTTGACAGATCATGTACTTAAACCAATGAGTCTTAGTTCTTTTCTTTTTTTTTTCATTGTTGGCAGCCACAAAACTTGTATTACTCATACCCTTATAGATAAAATTTTTACAATATTACTGACAGATTTTGGTATTAAGTCTTCTGTGTTGTGCAGACATGCTGAAGTTGCAGTAGATTCCATCAATCTATATAAAAAGGTGTGAAGATGAAGGAGCCAGTAACCCTACTAAAAAGATCCTTTAGATGGATAGTGAAAAATGGTGGAAGTGGGTATAAAATGATGAATGATTATCATTCAAGATAAGAACGGCAGATATGAAAAAGAGCGTCCAAATACTGTCCTTTCATTAAAGAAATAAAGAATATGATGCAAGTTAACCGTTAACTAAGTAAGGGTTTCAACATTGACCTGAATAAATACACAAAAAGTTTTTAAGTATCTAATGTGTTTGCTAATAAGAGGAATACTGTAAGACAAGTAAATTAACTTCCTCACACACACAAGAACTACAAAGCTTACAGAAACTAAATTTTTGAAAGTAATAGTGTTAAATTAGCTCTTAAACATGGCTAATTTATACCCTGAGAGTACAACTTATGCTTCTGAAAATCAGACACATCATACACAGTAGTACCCCCTTGTCTGTGGTTTCACTTTACACGGATTCAGTTACCCACGGTCAACTGTGGTTTGAGAATAGTAAATGGAAAATTCCAGAAATAAATAATTCAGAAGTTTTTATTTGCATGCCATTCTTTGTAGAGCGGCGAAATCTCATGCTGTCCTTTGCTGTCCCATTCTGTGTCACCTGTGGGATGTGAATCATCTCTGTTCAGCTGATCCTAACCATTAGTCACTTAGTAGCCATCTGGGTTATCGGATCTACTGTTGTGGTATCACAGTGCTTGTGTTCAAATAACCCTTATTTTACTTAATAATAGCCACAAAGCATAAGAGTAGTGATGCTGGCAATTCAGATATGCCAAAGAGAAGCCATAAAGTGCTTCCTTTAAGTGTAAAAGGTGAACGTTCTAGACTTAATAAGGAAAAAAAACTATTGTATGCTGAGGTTGCTAAGATCTACAGTATGAGTCTTCTATTCCTGAAATTGTGAAGAAGGAAAAATAAATTCATGCTAGTTTTGCTGCTGCACCTCAAACTGCAAAAGTTAGAGCCACAGTGTGTATAAGTGCTCAATCTTTGGGGGTGGAAAACATGAATGGAAAATGTGTTCTAAATATTGACAGTGATGGGTTGTGCCAGAAAGTATGGAGCCTATACGAAGACTTCAGAAAAGGGTCCCCTGAAAAGGGTGACACCAAGCCATTGGTTGCACGTAAGGGATGTTTACACATATTCAGGGATAGGTTTGGACTAAAAATATATATAAATTACCTAGGAGGCTGTATCTGCAAATGAAGAAGCTGCTGCCACATTTCCAGCAGAGCTAAAGAAGTTGATGAGGGAGAGACACCACGTTCATAAAACTTTTATCACATATATTGTTATAATTTTTCTATTTCGTTATTATTATTGTTAATTTCTTACTGTGTCTAATTTATAAATTAGAATTTACCATAGTATGTACGTATAGGAAAAAACGTATATATAGGGTTCAGTACTCTCCGTGATTTCAGGCATCCACTGGGGGTCTTGGAACATATCTGCCATAGCTGAGCGGGGACTACTGTACATACATAATGATCATACTGGGGTAAGTGGATGGTGTAGTTTATTTTCTTTCTCAATTATATATATACATAGCTATAAATTGGTCATATTTACTCAGTGTGTGTAGCTTTCAGATATATTTCAGAGGAGAGACAAGTTTATAAAAGCTGAACCTGTATTTGCTACCTATGACAGTGATGTCATTTAATACCACACACACAACAGAAGTAATAATAGCTGACATATTTGTATTTATTATGTGTCAGGCCGTATTGTGACATATAGCACCCATTTAATCCTTACAGCAGTGTTATGATGTGGGTACTGTTAGTGTTCCCAGTTCAGAGAGGAGACAACTAAGGCATGAGTAACTCTCCAGGGTGGAGGGTGAGGATTTGATCTTGGGTAGATTGAGTGCAGAGAGGACACTGTTAACACCCATACTTAGCTGCTTTCCAAAGATAACATCAGGCATTTTCGTTGAAAGGGAATCTAAGGCTCACAAACTACAACCATTTTAGCTACTTAAAAAAGAAATAACATTTCTTCCTAATAATTCAAGGCTACTAAAATTTTGGAGATGAGGCAAAGTGATGTACAGGTTTTAAAAGCAACAAATTTAAAATTTAAAATTTAAAAACAACAAATTTTTAGGACAAAATGAAATAACGAAACATGACAATTCTTAGATAATAACCTCAGTGAATATTTCAAGAATGTTGTCTGAGATTATCTATGGATGCAATTAGGCATGAGTCTGTAAAGGTATATTTAGCTCAAGCCTTTAATCTCAGTGGTGGAGGCTGAAAATCCACCAGTGGTAATATTCCATTCAATGAAGAAATGGAAATTAGTATATACATTTTAAATTTTAGTTAACTTATTATTCATTTGTTTCAGTCTTAGAATAGAGACGTAATAAATTGTAACGCCAAAATATGCATCTTTTAAAGTACCCATGTCTTAAAATTAGGTATAAGTTTGTTGATTATAGGTAACAACATATTTTCTTGAGGAAATCAGCTCTACTGCTGTTTGCTTGTCACAATTCTGGGGTCAAGGCAACTAGAAAACTTACTGGAAAATTAGTTTACAGTTAAAATCTCTAAAGGATAATTTTGATAAAAATATTGTGATAAGGTGGTTTGCCTAAGTGAAATATACCAGGATAGACTAGAAGCTGAATAATATATAATTGAAGTGAGTCTGTGTATATGAAGCTTACAGCAACACATGTACCAATTGTGAAATATATGCAAATATTAATTTTTTAGTTTTATTACAACTGACATCATTTTATTTATATCTTCTGTGAACTTCAGTGAACTCAGTGAGCATTAGTTATTTTCACGCATTCCATAGTATACATATTTATGGTTACTTGGATCTATTTGCTGGGTAAGAACAAAACTGTAAATGGAAATAAATAAAAATGTAAGTCTGTAGTTTAAAATATTTTGTTTTAAATTCAAAAGAAGAGTGAGCTTGCAATTATTTCGGTATTAAATAGTATATTAAGCAAGTATAAAGCAGGAAAATGCATAATATATACATCTATATTATCTATACTTACATTATATCACTTATGTTTTAAATGAACTTGCAAAATGACTATTATTACTGCCACTTTCTTTTTTAAACATCTTTATTGGAGCATAATTGCTTTACAATGTACTGCCACTTTCAAATAGAGATTGAGGTTTATAGCACTTAAGCACTTTCTCAAAGTTGTATTGCTAATGGTAATAATTATTATGTTAGTGGTAATATTATTTATAGCCTACATGGAATACTTTTATCCAGGAAAACTAATTTAGGATTTCACATTTATCTTCATAGCACTTTGAATCTAAGATAATAATAATAATAAACAGGGAATAATAATCTAGTAATTATTATTTTAATATTACTACTATATATGCCCTATTTAACTTTTATTACTACAGTAACAGTCATTGCTCCTTTATTATTATTATTTGGGGATCAATGGAAAAGACTAGAAAAATAGATTCAAGTATATATGGACTTTTAATATATGTCTTGGAAAGTAAATTAATAGAAGAGTTCTGGAAGAGAATAGTCAAATTGAAGTATTACACAGGCACCTAAAAGAAAAATTTAAATAACTACCAAAGTTTTACACAGTCTGCTGGTGAGAAATGCAAAATTGGATATAGAATAATAGGATCCCATTAATACAAAAGAAACAATGACAAATTCCATATATATTTTTGTGTGTGCATGCACACATATATGGTACATATATTGCTTTAATGGCCCCAATTCTTCATCCTTCCCATGTCCATTTCCTTTGCAATGTGGCTTCACAACTCCTCCAGTAAAGGCAAGGAAGGTGGACCCTCCTTGATTCGCAGTACATACATATGATTTGCTTTGGCCAGTGTTAGCAAAGGATTGAAAAAAAACACTTATGCATTTTAGCTTCATCTCTTGCTCTTTTTTTAATAACATCTTGATTGGAGTATAATTGCTTTACAGTGGTGTGTTAGTTTCTGGTGTATAACAAAGTGAATCAGCTATACGTATACATATATCCCCATATCTCCTCCCTCTTACATCTCCCCCCCATCCTCCCTATCCCACCCCTCTAGGTGGTAACACAGCACCGAGCTGATCTCCCTGTGCTATGCAGCTGCTTCCCACTAGCTATCTGTTTTACATTTGGTAGTGTATATATGTCCATGCCACTTTCTCACTTCATCCCAGCTTACCCTTCCCCCTCCCCATGTCCTCAAGTCCATTCTGTATGTCTGCATCTTTATTACTGTCCTACCCGTAGGTTCTTCAGAACCATTTTTTTTTTGCTTTTATGTTCCATATGTAAGTGTTAGCATATGGTATTTGTTTTTCTCTTTCTGACTTACTTCACTCTGTAACACTCTCTAGGTCCATCCACCTCACTAAAAATGACTTAATTTCGTTTCTTTGAATGGCTGAGTAATATTCCATTGTATAAATGTGTCACATCTTCTTTATCCATTCATCTGTCGATGGACACTTAGGTTGCTTCCATGTCCTGGCTATTGTAAATAGAGCTGCAGTGAACATTGTGGTATATGACTCTTTTTGAATTATGGTTTTCTCAGGGTATATGCCCAGTAGTGGGATTGCTGGGTCATATGGTAGTTCTATTTTTAGTTTTTTAAGGAACCTCCATACTGTTCTCCATAGTGGCTGTATCAATTTACATTCCCACCAACAGTGCAAGAGGGTTCCCTTTTCTCCACACCCTCTCCAACATTAATTATTTGTAGATTTTTTGATGACGGCAATTCTCACCAGTGTGAGGTGATACCTCATTGTAGTTTTGATTTGCATTTCTCTAATGATTAGTGATGTTGAGCACCTTTCATGTGTTTGCTGGCAATCTGTATGTCTTCTTTGGAGAAATGTCTGTTTAGGTCTTCTGCCCATTTTTGGATTGGGTTGTTTCTTTTGATATTAAGCTGCATGAGCTGCTTGTAAATTTTGTAGATTAATCCTTTGTCAATTGCTTTATTTGCAAATATTTTCTCCCATTCTGAGGGTTGTCTTTTCATCTTGTTTATGTTTTCCTTTGCTCTGCAAAAGCATTTAAGTTTCATTAGGTCCCATTTGCTTATTTTTGTTTTTATATCAATTTATCTAGGAGATGGGTCAAAAAGGATCTTGCTGTGATTTATGTCATAGAGTGTTCTACCTATGTTTTCCTCTAAGAGTTTTATAGTGTCTGGCCTTACATTTAGGTCTTTCATCCATTTTGAGTTTATTTTTGTGTATGGTGTTAGGGAGTGTTCTAATTTCATTCTTTTCCATGTAGCTGCCCAGTTTTCCCAGCACCACTTATTGAAGAGGCTGTCTTTTATCCATTGTATATTCTTTCCTCCTTTATTAAAAATAAGTTGACCATATGTGCATGGGTTTGTCTCTGGGCTCTCTATCCTATTCCATTGTTCTATATTTCTGTTTTTGTGCCAGTACCATACTGTCGGGATTTTTTGTGTTGCCATACAAATTGTGAAATTTTTGTGCTAGCTCTATGAAAAATGCGATTGAGAGTGTGATGGGCGTTGCATTGAATCTGTAGATTTCTTTGGATAGTATAGCCATTTCACAATGTAGATTCTTCCAATCCAAGAAAATGGTGTATCTCTGCACCTGTCTGTATCGTCTTTAATTTTTTTCATCAGTGTCTTATAGTTTTCTGCATACAGGTCTTTTGTCTCCTTAGGTAGGTTTATTCCTAGGTATTTTATTCTTTTTCTTGCAATTGTAAATGGGAGTGATTCCTTAATTTATCTTTCAGATTTTTCATCATTAGTGTATTGGAATGCAAGAGATTTCTGTGTATTAATTTTGTATCCTGCTACTTTACCACATTCATTGATTAGCTCTAGTAGTTTTCTGGTAGCATCTTTAGGGTTCTCTATGTAGAATCTCATTTCATCAGCAAACAGTGACAGCTTTACTTCTTCTTTTCCAATTTGGATTCCATTTATTTCTTTTTCTTCTCTGATTGCTGTGGCTAAAACTTCCAAATCTATGTTGCATTATAGTGGTGAGAGTGGACAACCTTGTCTTTTTCCTGATCTTGGAAGAAATGGTTTTAGTTTTTCACCATTGAGAATGATGTTGGCTGTGGGTTTGTCACCTATGGCCTTTATTATGTTGAGGTAAGTTCCCTCTGTGCCTACTTTCTGGAGGATTTTTATCATAAATGGGTGTTGAATTTTGTTGAAAGCTTTTTCTGCATCTATTGAGATGATCATATGGTTTTTATCCTTCTGTTTGTTAATGTGTTGTATCACATTGATTGATTTGCATATGTTGAAGAATCCTTGCATTCCTGGGATAAACCCCACTTGATCATGGTGTATGATCCTTTTAATGTGCTCTTGGATTGTGTTTGCTAGTATTTTGTTGAGGATTTTTACATCTATGTTCATCAGTGACATTGGTCTGTAGTTTTCTTTTTTTGTGGCATCTTTGTCTGGTTTTTTTGTTTGTTTGTTTGTTTTGTTTTGCGGTACGCCAGCCTCTCACTGTTGTGGCCTCTCCCGCTACGGAGCACAGGCTCCAGACGCGCAGGCTCAGCAGCCATGGCTCACGGGCCCAGCCGCTCCACGGAATGTGGGATCCTCCCAGACGGGGGCACGAACCGGCGTCCCCTGCATTGGCAGGCAGACTCCCAACCACTGCACCACCAGGGAAGCCTCTTTGTCTGGTTTTGGTGTCAGGGTGATGGTGGCCTTGTAGAATGAGTTTGGGACTGTTCCTCCCTCTCCTATATTTTGGAAGAGTTTGAGAAGGATAGGTGTTAGCTCTGCTGTAAATGTTTGATATCATTCACCTGTGAAGGCATCTGGTCGTGGGCTTTTGTTTGTTGGAAGATTTTTAATTACAGTCTCAGTTTCAGTGCTTTTGATTGGTCTGTTTATATTATCTGTTTCTTCCTGGTTCAGTCTCGGAAGGTTGTGCTTTTCTAATAATTTGTCCATTTCTTCCAGGTTGTCCATTTTATTGGCATAGAGTTGCTTGTAGTAATCTCTCATGATCCTTTGTATTTCTGCAGTGTCAGTTGTTAGTTCTCCTTTTTCATTTCTAATTCTATTGATTTGAGTCTTCTCC
>NC_041226.1:60888357-60926143 GCF_002837175.3 Physeter macrocephalus
TGAGGTAGGATTGTATTGCTATAAACTTCCCTCTTAGAACTGCTTTTGCTGCATCGCATAGGTTTTTGGTAGTTGTATTTTCATTGTCATTTGTTTCTAGGTAATTTTTGAGTTCCTTTTTGATTTCTTTAGTGATCTCTTGGTTACTTAGTAATTTATTGTTTCTCCTCCATGTATTTTTATTTTGTACAGATTTTTTCCTGTAATTGATATCTAGTCTCTTAGCATTGTGGTTGGATAAGATACTTGATAACGATTTCAGTTTTCTTAAATTTACCAAGGCTTGATTTGTGACCCAACAAGATATGATCTATTCAGGAGAATGTTCCATGATCACTTGAGAAGAAAGTGTATTCTGTTGTTTTTGCTTGGAATGTCTTATAAATATCGATTAAGTCCATCTTGTTTAATGTTTCATTTAAAGCTTGTGTTTCCTTACTTATTTTCATTTTGGATGATCTCTCCATTGGTGAAAGTGGGGGTGTTAAAGTCCCCTAGTGTTATTGTGTTAACTGTCGATTTCCCTTTTTATGGCTGTTAGCATTTGCCTTATGTATTGAGGTGCTCATATGTTGGGTGCCTAAATATTTAGAATTGTTATATCTTCATCTTGGATTGATCCTTTGATCATTAGGTGTAGTGTCCTTCTTTGTCTCTTGTAATAGTCTTAATTTTAAAGTGTGTTTTGTCTGATATGAGAATTGCTACTCCAGCTTTCTTTTGGTTTCCATTTTCATGGAATATCTCTTTCCATTCCCTCACTTTCAGTCTGTATGTGTCCCTAGGTTTGAAGTGAGTCTCTTGTAGACAGCATATACACAGGTCTTGTTTTTGTATCCATTCAACCAGTCTGTCTTTTGATTGTAGCGTTTAATCCATTTACATTTAAGGTAGTTACTGATATGTATGTTCCGATTACCATTTTCTTAATTGTTTTGGATATGTTATTGTAGATCTTTTCCTTCTCTTGTGTTTCCTGCGTAGAGAAGTTCACACCCAAACTAAGACTTACTAGTGCATAATTTTTTAAATGAGTGTAACCAGAGAAATTATGAGTTTAATAAGTGACTACACACTTGCACCAGTACGGTATAGCTGCCCCCTTCAGTTCTGTGTTAAAATCAAAGTTGTAATTTTATTCCTTTAATGATTATTCCATATGGTATTTCTTATTTCTAGTGTCTCCTTTACTCCTCTACACTTATTACACACTAAATTTATATACATTGTGTAAATATAAATATTTAATTTTATATATATATACATTTTCTAATTTCTTGATGCTTTTTAATCATGACATTGGAAATAAAAGTCAAATTTATAATTTGAAAATCTAGCTTACTTTTTCAGTGATGAACTATTATTTATTATTTCAGGACTCTCCAGTGTAATATATATTTTCTTTACCTTTTAAAAAATTAGAGTGAAGTAATAGTGAACTTATTGTCCATTTTCTCTAAGAGTAATTTTCTGCATTTCGGGAATAGGAGACTTTTTTTTTTTTTGCGGTACGCAGGCCTCTCACTGTTGTGGCCTCTCCTGTTGTGGAGCACAGGCTCCGTACATGCAGGCTCAGCGGCCATGGCTCACCGGCCCAGCTGCTCCACAGCATGTGGGATCTTCCCGGACCAGGGCACGAACCCGTGTCCCCTGCATCGGCAGGCAGACTCTCAACCACTGCGCCACCAGGGAAGCCCCGGAAATAGGAGACTTTTTAAAATATACACTTCATAATACTCTCCAGGCTCCAACAAATAAATACCTTATCTAACCTCTGTGCTTATATGACTGCTGACTTTGACAGTTGTCAGCATGATTTTTTATGCATCATCTCTTGCCTCCAGCAGATTCCCTTCCTGTCTAGATCTAAGAAATGTGAGAGTGAGGTAATCACACATACACAGATGCTCTGCTTCAGCAAGATGTAAAATGATATTAACAGGACAGCCACTTTCTCCCTTACTGCCCTATGTAAATTTACCAGCATATGTTTAATGGCTTACTATTGAATTCCTTGGTTATAAACCTGAGAGGATTAAAATACAATACAAAAATATATTTTTATAGCTTTGTAATAATGCTTATTGTCTTCTGTCTACTGTATGTTGAAGAGAAACTCATTTTTTATTTTCCTACAATTCCTATTCATTTATATGCTAAAAATACCAGAAACCACATTCAGGTTACCAGATAATTTCCATTCCTATTCCCATTCCAAGCATTACCTGTTCAATTTCCTAAATTAGTTTTTCATTATATATTTATTTTGATGTTTAAAATGCTTGACATTTTCTCTCTTCTGTACTGCATTCTTCTGTCTGTTTAGAGTTTCATCTAGCTTTCTCTCAAAGCATTTTCCATGTTGAAGATATGTCATTTTCCAAGTGAATAAGATTCCCTCCTTTTATTCTCCCAACATAGGTTGATACATTATGCTTTTGTGATAAGTTTATCTCTTCTCTATTTTAGGGTGTAATCACTCAGTGATTCTAAGAATATTGGTAGCATTTAGACCCAATTAAATAATCAGTTTGTTTCAAATAGAAGATAAGATAGGAGAATGATAAATGTCTTAGGCTTTATGGTTTTCCAGTAATGGATAATGAGGATTGACCCAAAGTAACATAATCAGATCAGAGACATTTGTTTTTGATGTGATCGTGATTTCAGCTTTACCTCCCAACTCCTCTTGAAAGCCGTTGGCCCTCTCAATGTGTGTAACAGAATCCAGTGCTATTTACCTTGCTGTTCACATTCTGCTCATATACTGCTTTTAGCTAATGTAACTAGAAAGATGAGATTAAAGAATAAGTTATAGTGGCCAGTACCCATTGCATCCAAGCTTTATCCTTACCAATCATTTATATTTTGACAGGAAAAATGACCAAAGTAAATGAAGCTGCAATTACGTAATACAATACTGTTATCGGAGCCATGTTGGAAAGAAATTTTTTTTTAATGTGTGTGTCTGTATGTGTACCTGTCTTCTAAAAAAAATAAGGAAAGGATCATTTCTCCATATTCTTCCTGAGTATGCATCCATTTCTCCTAAAGGGATAGACCTGTGGGAGAAAGTTCAAAATCTAATTCCCATCTTCGCTAGCAAGCATGACCTACCCCAGGAAGCAGCAAACGTGGTTATTTTTAGTAAAATATTTATGCAGACATTCTGCCTATACTCCTGCATATCTGTATAAAGTGGTAGCGATGTCTACAAAATGGGAGAAAAAAAGAATCTAGTCATTACAGAGAAATTTTAAAAACCCAAAGAATAGTTATCACTTTGTCAATTAGCAATAGATTCTTGATTTTTTCAGCAATAATTTCACTATATGTTTTCTGTTTCCTATTTTGAAAGACCATAAAATCTGTTGGCAGTATGTCAATGTAAATGATAGCACTAGGCAAAATCAATAGGAAAAAATTCTTAAAATATGTTTTGGCTTCATCTAAATTAAGTACCACACTATTATACAATTTAGTCAAATTCTGAAAGTATGGAATTATTTTCATGTCTGAAAATTATTCCAAAAACCAAACTTTAAAAAAAAATTTCCTTACTGTGTTATGCATAAATGGAGAATGCATTATTTTGTTACATTATCTTCTCTAATATAATTAGTTACTACATGACACAGTAAAGAGTGAACTCACTTAAAATCATTTGCATAAAAAAATTTTGCTTCTAACTAAGGAAATAGGTAACAGTATGGTATATTAATAGATTCATCATATAAATAAAGTTTCAAAAGCTAATACACAACAGAGAATTCTGTTGATAGAAGAAACCTTGGACCTAAACAGAAGTTGCAAAGGCAGGTAGCAGCAGTCCCAAGACTCATACCACAATCCTTTAATTTCTGGCCCATTGTTAATTTTCACTATTCTGCTTTTATGTTTAAAATGGAAATGACATTTTATATTATAAATTCAAACCTATGCTCAATTTTTCCAAAATTTTAATATAATAATCATTTGTCAAAGAAAGTTAATTTTCAATTGATAAATTATGTAAATATTAATGCCTTTGAAAATACGATTGTTTTGATGAAATATGTTGTCAAGGATGTCCATGATTATAAAGAAAGTTTTTAAAATGAAAAGAGGAAACTGTAAAAGATTTATCATTTTTATTTGGACTATTTTGCAATGTATATTTATAATGCTTTGTGATTTTTCTCTTTAGGCATGGAAGTATTCTGTTACTCTTCTTTTAGAAAAAATACTTCTATGCCATTCTTGAATATACCATGAATGTATAAATATATACATATATAAATGTGTATGTGGTGTATCAATGGGCATAATATTTTAACCTTGGGTTTTAAGTACTAAGTTTATGTATGTATGTATGTATATGTGTGCATGTGTATGTCTGAACTTTTAAGCACTAAATTTCATTGAAACTAACTTCATAACCTCATTTTTATACTTATGCTAATAAGTTTTTATAACAATGTTACTCAGATGTAATTAAAATAACATGCAGAAACTAAAAACTAAACAGTTTAACCTTTGTTATACACCTGAAACTAATATAAATTGTAGGTCAGTTTTTACTCATCCCTCACCACCCTCTCTTCTGAAAACCACCTCTTTGTTCTCTGTGTCTATGACTGTTTCTGTTTTGTTATGTTTGTTCATTTGTGTTCTTTTTTGGATTCCACATATAAGTGAAATCATACAGTATTTGTCTTTCTCTGACTTACTTCAACTAGCTTAATACACTCTTGGTTCATTCATGTTGTTCCTAATGGTAAGCTTTCATTCTTTTTATGGCTGAATAATATTCCATTGCACATATATACCAAATCTTCTTTATTCATTCATCTGTTGATAGGCTCTTAGGATATTTACATGTCGTGGCTATTGTGAATAATACGGCAGTGAACATAGGGTTGTATATGTCTTTTCAAATTAGTGTTTTTGTTTTCTTTGGGTAAATACCTGTGAGTAGAATTGCTGGATTTTATGGTAGTTCTATTTTTAATTTTTTAATGATCTTCTATACTGTTTTCCATAGTGACCACACCAATTTACATTCCCACCAACAGTGCACAAGGATTCCCTTTTCTCCACACCCGGCCAACACTTGTAACTTGTTGTCTTTTTGGTAGTTGGCCTTGCTATCTTAATATGTCTTCGCATTATTTTTAGTCCAGTTCTCTTCTATATGTGTAAACATATGTTTGTGTGTGTACAGTGAGAATAAGAAACAGAGACATACAGGGGCACAGAAATAAACATAGTTTTTACATGAGTCTAATTTTTGTAGTTTGTCATTTATCCACCTTGGCCTGACTCAAATTTTTAATTTGATTTATACCACTGTTACATATCAATAGAGTCATTAATGTATTCTAATGCCTTTTAACAATATTATTTTCCTCTCTAAACTGCTTTTTCCATTCATCTTATAATTTGTATATAGGATAACTGTAGAAAGCAAATTTCAATATCATTTTTCTACAGTGTAGGGTTATGTTCATTAGAGTTAGAAATAAATTTTCTTTGACTATACATTGTTTCAACATGGTAGGTAAACGTTTTGTATACCATGTGAGAAGTTTGGAAAGCTGCATTTTAGAATAAATTTAAATTTATTAATGTAGCTTTTGCAATCATTATTAAAACCATCAGTATTACAGGATCAGTCACACTGTACACATACTACCAGTAATGTGCATTCTAAACCAAGTAGTCAAATCACTTCATTTATATACCATGTGCAAAGTGCTAAATTATGTCCCATAGATTACATTTCTTATTCTGAACAGACTAAAGAATTAAATAAGACCTATATATAATACAAGGGGACATTTACTTATTACAAGAAAATAGCAAAAAAAAGTTTAGGTATAAGAGAAAAATGTCAACTAATATTTATTAAATGTTTTCTTTGTGTCAGGAACAGATGTAAGCAATTTTACATGTTTTAGCTCACTTAGTCTTCTCTACAATCTTAGTATATATATATATATATATATATATATACACACACACACATATGTATAAAATCTGTACAATTTTAGTATATATATAGTAGTATATATGTACTATATATAATAGTATGATAATTATACTATATTAATTTATATAGTATAAGTATATAAAATACATATAAGGTATAAAGTATATAGAGAATATATACACATATAGTATATAGTATATATATTAGATATAATATATGAATATAATATATATTATATAGTTTATATATATATGCTAAGATTGTGCATTTATACACACACACACTCTGATTGTTGTCTTTTGAGAGATGATGATATTGAGGCAGAGAGAAGTTACACAAGTAAAAAGTATTAGTTTATTCTGCCAATCTGGCAGAAAACCAAGTGTGCAAAGGAAAATATAGGGAGATGGGTTTAATGTGGTATGTTGGCACAGTATCATAAAATACTTTAAGTGGAAATTTAAATTGTTTTGAATAAGATAAATAAAAAATAGAGTTGTTATAGGTGATACTCTTACAGATTGTATTATCCTGGATTGTTGGTCATGGATTAATATTTACGTTGTAAAGCTTGACTTTTCAGTTACCAGTGGGTCATTCTTTCTCTAACTCTGTCCTCTTTGGTAAGCCTGAAGTCTCTTCCATAACTATACCATTTTCCTTAACTCTGAAAACCTCCTAATGGAAGTCTTATCTGCTTTCTACCTGTTTTTACAAGTGATCATCCACTACCCTATTAAAAAGAACATCAATAAGTCCTATGAGATAGGTAAAGCAGTAGAGGGTGATATGATAAGAAAAAAAGATATATCCAGGAAAGATGAGGTATAAAAATGAAAATTCAGAATTTCAATGTAGTATGCGATAATGTACACCTAACAAATTATGTGCATATATACCGAGAAATATACATATTTATTTATTATTCAAAAGTTTTCTTACTATATAATATACAACATTAAGTGATACAGATTTATACCTTAGAAAATGTTCCATTCTTTTTGTAATTTGATACTTTATATTTCTGATTTTAGTTAGGTCTTACAGACTAAATTTTAATATCCATGAATGAATTAAGAAAAAATACTATCTGTATTCTCTGTTCTGGTGGTCTTAGTGTATATAGGCAATATTCTAGAAAGATTCCCACTGGAAAAGAGCCCCTGATCCAGCACTGCAGGATATTCATTAGCATGGTATCTTTCAATATCCTTTTCAGAAAGAGATCTTTGTAATAGGCCTATGAACCACAATGAGGCCATGAGAAGACTTCAGAGATTTTTTTTTAATCCTTTGAAACCTTGTGCAAAAATGGATGTTTGCATGCTTTTTCATTGCTTTTCTTAGGAATTCTTAAAGCTTCTATTAAAAAACAAATGCCAAAAATTACTACTGGAAACCAGGATACTTCTACAAAGGGAGGAGCAATCTGAAACACAATGATTCATTCTCCAGTCACCGGAGATGTAAAGATCTTGCTTTCCAGCCACTGGAATGCAGCTGGCTTTTTGAAGCCTTTTTTGCTTCCAAGAGTTAATGGAGTGTCAGCCACTGCAAGTTAGATTTTGAACCAATAAAACTTAAATTTTATGCCTCCAGACCTATCAGTCCTTGACAACTCCCTGCCATAGTTAAGATTATTGAGACTTGGTTCCCTAAATGCACCTGTTAATGAGTCACTTGCTGCCTCCTTTTCAGTACTCAGTGGAATGTTTATAAAGGACTTGTTCTATGAATATATTATGCATCTCTGGAAATATTTACTAAAATGAAATGCATATCTAAAGAAAGTACACAGCATAAAACATACTATCATATTATTATTAACTAGATGAAAAATAACAAATGCCATCACCATATAGGTGATTTTTCTCTTTGGTACCAAAAATCCAGTGCTTTGGCACAACTGAATGTTGTTTTACATAATACTGTAACGAGGATCAGTACTTTGAAATGTAGGTTTCCTGCCAGTTCCGGAAACTTCTTGCCTGGGTATGTTCACCAGCCCAAGAGCATGGGAGAATATTGTTTGTAATTAGCTGGCCGATTTGAAACTTGTGAACAGTCCACTTGAAAACTACAGGTTCTAATTTTTTAAAAATATTTTTTATAATTATCTGAACTATTTTTTGGTTAAAAATAAAACTGAAAAATTGCCAAACTTTCCAAAAATGTAATGAAATATGGTCATAAAACTAAACCTTTTCACTTCACTTCTTATGAAATGATGTTCCACTATAAACAGGATGTTAATCCAAGACAGAATGTTATATGCACCTTGATCTTTGGCAGATCAAATAAATAGCAGTGTACAAAATGTTTTCTAAAGTTTGCTGAGCAGTGACTGCATTTCCAAAGAGCAGAGGTTAGAATATGTGTGTGTATGTGTGTGTATGTCATGTTCAGTTCCCCAAATCCATCATGCACCATTATTTATTTAATATTAAATATCAAAATATCAGGAGAGCCAAAGGAGAGACTAATAATGGGTGTAATTTTACACCTCACTGTAAAGGTGAAAAATAGAAAATGATAGTAAGGAGACTTATGTACCTCTGTCGTGGCAAACAATGGGACAAGAGGGGGAAAAAAAAAACTCCCTTGAATATTTGGCACATAGGCTAGTACTCATGCAGATTTGAGATTTAAATTCACAGTGCAAATATGGTGCTCCCCAAAACCCCATAAAGAGAATATAATTTAAGTGTTCTCATATTGGTAGTGCCACTCGATGATTTGCAGAAACAAACTCAAATCATATCTTGAAGATACCAACTTTAATCTTGCCAGGCAAAGGCAGTTTTAAGATACATCTCAATCTCAAATTTTAGAAGTGCTAGTTCCATGTAGACCCACATAGGGAGCCACTTAAGGATTCTGAGCAGAGAATAACACATTCTGAAATGTAATTCACTCTAAATTCCTTTGGATTAAATCTCAAGAATGGATAGAAACAGAAATGCCAAACAGGAGGCCAATTCACTAATAAGTGAGGTGAGTGATGGTGACTCAGACCAGGTTGTTAACTGTATAAGTGGTAAGAAGTGATTAGAATATGTGTGTTCTTGAGATCTGACCAGAAGGATTTGCTGATGGACAGAATGTAGAGTGTAGGGGAAAATGGAATAAAGGATAACTTCAAGTATATCATGAGCAATTGGAGAAATGGAATAAAGACTGAAGCTAGTGTATATCTGAGGGGAAAGGATAGGTGTTCAGTTTCAGTTTGGTGTGAAAGGTATTGGACATCCAAGCAAAATGTCAAGTTGGCACTTGTAGGTAAGAGGATGGAATTCAGAAGAGAACTCTGTTTTAAAGATATGATTTGGGGCTTCCCTGGTGGCGCAGTGGTTGCGCGTCCGCCTGCCGATGCAGGGGAACCGGGTTCGCGCCCCGGTCTGGGAGGATCCCACGTGCCGCGGAGCGGCTGGGCCCGTGAGCCATGGCCAATGAGCCTGCGCGTCCGGAGCCTGTGCTCCGCAACGGGAGAGGCCGCAGCAGAGAGAGGCCCGCATACCACAAAAAAAAAAAAAAAAAGATACGATATGGGCTCTCTTCCGCCGCCATTTTAAATCCAGCTCCGTACAATGTTCTGCCGCCGCTGCTGCCGCGACACGGTTTGTGCGCCAGCGCCTCCCGGCCAACAACTCAGCCGCTATGGAAGACATGAACGAGTACAGCAACATAGAGGAATTCGCAGAGGGATCCAAGATCAACGCGAGCAAGGATCAGCAGGATGACGGTAAAATGTTTATTGGAGGCTTGAGCTGGGATACAAGCGAGAAAGATCTGACTGAATATTTGTCTCGATTTGGGGAAGTTGTAGACTGCACAATTAAAACAGATCCAGTCACTGGAAGATCAAGAGGATTTGGATTTGTGCTTTTCAAAGATGCTGCTAGTGTTGATAAGGTTTTGGAAATGAAAGAACACAAGCTGGATGGCAAACTGATAGACCCTAAAAGAGCCAAAGCTTTAAAAGGGAAGGAACCCCCTAAAAAGGTTTTTGTGGGTGGATTGAGCCCAGATACTTCAGAAGAACAAAATAAAGAATGTTTTGGAGCCTTTGGAGGGATTGAAAATATTGAACTTCCCATGGATACAAAAACAAATGAAAGAAGAGGATTTTGTTTTATTACGTATACAGACGAAGAGCCAGTAAAGAAATTGTTAGAAAGCAGATATCATCAGATTGGTTCTGGGAAGTGTGAAATCAAAGTTGCACAACCCAAAGAGGTATATAGGGCAGCAACAGCAACAACAAAAAGGAGGAAGAGGTGCTGCAGCTGGTGGACGAGGTGGTACTAGGAGTCGTGGCCGAGGTCAGGGCCAAAACTGGAACCAAGGATTTAATAACTGTTATAGTCAAGGATATGGAAATTACAGTAGTGCCTATGGTGGTGATCAAAACTATAGTGGCTATGGCTACTATGATTATACTGGGTATAACTATAGGAACTATGGATATGGACAGGGATATACAGACTACAGTGGCCAACAGAGCACTTATGGCAAGGCATCTCGAGGGGGGTGGCAATCACCAAAATAATTACCAGCCATACTAAAAGGGGACATTGGAGAAAACAGGAAGAGATTGCTAAAGTAACCCATCTTGCAGGACGACATTGAAGATTGGTCTTCTGTTGATCTAAGATGATTATTTTGTAAAAGACTTTCTAGTGTACAAGACACAACTGTGTCCAACTGTATATAGCCGCCAATTAGTTTTTGTTTTTACTTTGTCTTTTGCTGTCTGTGTTATGACTTGACATGGATTTGCGTTTATACAAATTTTATTTGTATGATTTCATGTTAAACCTCAAATAAATGCTTCCTTATGTGATTGTTTAAAAAAAAGATATGATTTGGCTTTTCTTATCATTTATTTAAAACCATAATACAAAAAGAGATCACCCAGGGAGTAAGTTTGGACCAAGAAGAGGACCAAGAACGGAGTCTGAGACACTCTGAACAGTTTGAAAGGAGAAAAGGAAACACATGAAAAACTGTCTCAGAGAATGAGTGACATGTTTTTTGGGGTCAAATACAATGATTTCTTAAACTGGTGATAGAGACAAGAACATCTTAGGTAGAGTGGTGAATGGAAAACTGTACTGGAATAGATGTCTAGAAAGCCCTCTTTGTTAAAACTACATTGAAATACATCATAGAATAAAATGTATTCTGGATCTGTGACCTAACAGATAATGAACACTGAACATTTATTCAATTGTTAATTCATAATAATATAGGATTTGAAATTAATCATTATTTCTATGGGAAATAAATAGTTTGATGTTGTTAGTTGCTAGGGTAGGAGAGCATAAGTGTTTGTCAGTGACCTGTTTTCAGTTAGTTGTAATTTAGTCTTTTAAAAGCATAAATAATGCAGTTAACACAGTGCATGAGAATTGACTATGAGAAAACGTAAGATGTTAAATATTTTCCTTAAGTCACCTGACTATAGATGGACATTATTTTCTAAACTAAGATTAAAACAATAATATACCTTTAAAAGATGTGGCAATTATAAGAGTTAGACAGCAATAAAATTAGAAAAAAATAGGAAGTGATGGAGATAAAATCAGAGAAAACAATGGCTATGCCCGTCCAACGCCCATCCAGGAAAACAGGTGTTCTGTGTTGCCAAGATGGGCTTTCAAGGCCATATCAGGTACATCATTATTGGCAAGTCTGGTAGGAAATTCAAATAAAGTACATTTTTTTGATTTGATTCACAATGATCAAATCCTTGTTAAATTGTCTTCTTATTTAAATATCTTAAAATGAAATAATTTGCTGCCAGAACAACATGGGCATGTGGTTCACATAGCAGTTTTGTTTCTTGTTTATACCGATATTTCCATTTTAGCTTCCTATATCATTCTTCTGAAAATTTTATTAGTTTAATTTTCTTATATATCACCAATGTCTTTGCAGAATGGGTAAAGCAATAAGGATGTCTTAATTTATGGAGATAGAGTAAAAGAAAAAATGATAGTGTTCTTTTTACTCGGTTTAAATAGTTAAGAGAGATTATGCAAAGTCATAATAGGCTCAGAGGAAGAAAACAAACTATATTTCCTGTAGGATAAAGGTCTAAACAATAGTTAATGGTATGGTGGGTTCCAGTGAGGAGAATGAGGAAAGTGTGCAGTTTCTCAACTCCGGTTCTCAAGTAGAACTGATTTTATCCCCAGGGGACATTATACAATGCCTAGAGACATTTTTCATTATCAGAATTCAGCAAAAGGATGTGGGGTACTGGTGTGTAGAGGTCGGGGATGCTTGTAAACATCCTATAATGCACAAGAAATCTCCACACAACAAAAAATTACACGTCCAAAATGTCAGTAGTGCTGAGGTTGAGGAACTCTGCTATTATAGGTAAATTTACACCTAGTTCCCAACCTTTACCCACTTATCTCAATAATGCAAGAATTGTTGAGCATCTCTTTATACTGTATGATATGATATGGTATATTATATGATGCAATGCGATAATGATATGCTGGGTTGAATAGTGTCCTTCAAAAATTCATGTCCACTGGGAACCCTATTTGGAAATAGTATCTTTGCAAATGTAATCAAATTAAGATAAGGTCATACTGGATTGGTGTGGGCCCTAAATTCAATGACCAGTGTTCTTAAAAAGAGAGAGATTTAGAGAAACATAGAGACATAGAGGAGAGAGACAAGTACACAGGGAAAAAGGCAGTGTGATGACAAAGGCAGAGATTGGAGTGATGCAGGTGCAAGCCAAGAGCACCAAGAATTGTTGGCGACCACCAAAGGATAGGAAGGGTCAAAAAAGGATTCTTCTCTGGAGACTTCAGAAGGAAGACAACCCTGCTGACATCTTGATATTGGACTTCTAGCATCCGGAACGCTGAGATAAACTTCTATTTTTTTTTAACCAACCAGTTTGTAGTACAGTTATGGCAGCCCTGGAAAACTAATACATGTGATATGATATGATATGATAGCATATAATTACATTGCCTATGTCATGATTACAATTTCCTGATGTTGAATGTAAGGGAAACAAGGTTTCATGACTTTTTTTTCATTCCCACTGTAGCCTAAAATTTAAATTGAAATAGGTAGGTATCTTGCTAGGTCCAGAACACATACAAATATTCTTTATAAAATTTATTTAAGTGTTGATAGTGTTACTGTTTGGCACCAAGAAGTAGTAACATTTTATAGAAGAAAATATCCCCAGTAATTGCAGTATTACAGAAACCAATTTGAATTTATTTTTGTAAGAAATCAACACATAGAATGGCCTTGATATTTGTAAAATTTCTATAGATATTTTAACAGGAAAAAAGGTGAGCCATGCTACGTGCGTTTTAAAGGTATAGTTCCCGTCTGAGTGAATACAATATTATACAAATTATTTTTATTATGACTTGAATTTAAAATGAGAAGCTGATACTTTCTTTAGTTCTAAGCTTTCTTTTCTTTAGTTCTAAACTTTATTTAAATATACAACAGAAGGAGTAAGATATAGTTACCTGCTGTGCTTCAGTAGATCTCAAAAATGCATAATATAGCAGGAACAATGGTTATATAGTTTGGTAACCATTGATAATCTAATGTAAATAAATTTAAAGTAGTATTAGGGCTTCCCTGGTGGCTCAGTGGTTGCGCGTCCGCCTGCCGATGCAGGGGAACCGGGTTCGCGCCCCGGTATGGGAGGATCCCACATGCCGCGGAGCGGCTGGGCCCGTGAGCCATGGCCGCTGAGCCTGCGCGTCCGGAGCCTGTGCTCCGCAACGGGAGAGGCCACAACAGAGGAAGGCCCGCATACCACAAAAAAAAAAAAAAAAAAAAAAAAAGTTGTATTAAATTCAGATTAAACAAAAACAGGAACATCTCTAATCTATGCCTACATGATGTCAAAGAAATATTTATTGAAACAGTTATTCTGAGTCATAGAATTTTAAAGCCTCCAAAATGGTTATTTGAGTTTTATTGCACAAATTGGATGTTATTCATGCTGTACTGGGGATGTAAATATGATTTCAGGTTTTAGAATAATCTCGTTATTGATTAGTAATTTAAATATTATTAAAGTAACTGTTATTGTTAATGTTGATCATTTAGATAACTATATCAAAGTTATGCTTCAGTGAAAATCTACAATCATTTATATAAATAGCTGTAGGCATAAATATATTGGCTTATTAATTACTTATTTTTTTCTTTTACTATATTTAGTTCAAATGCTGATTTAGCTTTTTTTTTTTTTTTTTTTTTTTGTAGTACGCGGGCCTCTCACCATTGTGGCCTCTCTCATTGCGGGGCACAGGCTCCAGACGCACAGGCCTGGTGGCCATGGCTCACGGGCCCAGCCGCTCCGCGGCATGTGGGATCTTCCCGGACCGGGGCACGAACCCGTGTCCCCTGCATCGGCAGGCAGACTCTCAACCACTGCGCCACCAGGGAAGCCCTCTCAGTGCTTTTAACAGTGCCTGGAAAGTAGTCAGTCAGTAGAAGTACGTTGAGTGACTAAACTCGGGCTTAAGGTTGTGATGCTTTTATAATACTTTAAACATGTAATAAACCAAGAAAATCCTGGAATAATAACTACTGTAATATCTTTTGCAGCAGACATGAGTCAAGAAAGTAAGTTTAAAATTTGTCAAGGAAAATGAAAATATGGGTGTGTTAAGTCATAACTCAAGGAGGTTTCATTAGAAAAAAACTGTCAGTAACTTGTTACATGTAAAGTTAAAATAGAATTTATTTTAGTATATTAAAAGGAGGTAAAATTAACAGTCTGAGAGCCCTCTGAACTTCAATATGAAAAGCTTAAAATTTGAAATTGTTTCAATAATAAAACAAGGTTTTGAGAAGATACTAATATCAGCTGGCAGTAATTGAAACAATAGAAAAAAATGTAAAGTTGGGCTTCCCTGGTTGAGAGTCTGCCTGCCGATGCATGGGACACGGATTCGTGCCCCGGTCCGGGAAGATCCCACATGCCGCGGAGCGGCTGGCCCCCTGAGCCGTGGCCGCTGAGCCTGCGCGTCCGGAGCCTGTGCTCCGCAACGGGAAAGGCCACAACGGTGAGAGGCCCGCGTACCGCAAAAAAAAAAAAAAAAAAAAAAAAAGTAAAGTTAATTTGCAATTCAGATAAAAAATGATAGGAAAATCAGTAAAATATATTTGTCTTATGAATGTTTGAAAATAGAAAGTGCTAATCAAAATTAGAGTCCCCAGATGCAAATGATCTTCATCATCCAGTTGTTAAATAGATATTACAGATGATTTCCAAGGAAATAATCACACAGTATATTATTTAAGAAAACAAGTACACAATGCATTTTAAAAAATGTAACTGAAATCTTTATGAGATTGTTTAGGGAAGGAAAAAACTGTTTTGGTTTGTTTAAATCACCTAATCACAGACAGCTGACTTCTCACTAGCAGTGAGGAGACAAAGGAATAATGCCTTCAAATTATTGATGGGAAATAATTTGTGTCCTAAAGTTTTATACCAGCAAAACTCTTTCTCAAGAGCATGACCTAAATATATTTTCTGATACATATTGATAGTTATATACTGCCAAACCATTAGTAAAGTGTGAATCATTTACAAAAAGAGGAAAAATAATCCTGGGAGGAAGGGGGAGATGCTAAAAGAGATTATGTGCTAGTAAATTGGTAAATAGGTTTTTAATCTTGACAAAGTCTGAACTAACATGGATGACATAAAGCAAAATTAACGAATTCTAATTAGTAGAGTTTAAAAAAAGTAAGATTGAAATTAGATACATAACCCACTTTATTTAAACTAGAATAGGTCTACCTGGAATTAATGCATTCTAGATTCTTTTATGATTCGAAAGAGTAAACCATTGATTTATTTTAGATTAATCTAAATTGACTGCACTTGTTAAAGTGTCAGGAATGCACATTAAAATAAGCAAAACAGTTTGTGTGTCTTCTAAATCAGTGGGTGGGGCCAAAAGAAATTAAAACAGACAATTAAAAGGAAGAAGAACAGTTGTGTTGGGGGAGGAACAGAAAAGATGCGATAAATAAAAATCAGAGACTCAGGTGGTAGGGAAAAAATCCAAATATATCATATTCACAAGATAATTAAATGGGTTGAACTGGACTTAAATTGGAGGAAAAATACAACGTGCAGTTTTCAGGAGAAACACCAGTGAGTAAGGTGGAAAGCAAAGGATGATGTATTAGTTTGCTGCCATAATAAAGTACTTCAGACTGGGTGTCTTAGACAACAGAAACTTATTTTCTCACAGTTATAGAGGTTAGAAGTCTGAGATCAAGGTGTTGACAGGGTTTTTTTCCTTATGAGGACTAACAGGAAATGATGTGTTCCAGGCCCTTCTCTTTGGCTTTGTAGGTGGTGAACTTCTCCCTGTGTGTCTTCATATCCTCTTTCTTCTGTTCATATCTGTGTCTAAATGTCCTCCTCTGATAGATACTACTCATATTGGATTAAGGCCCACCCTAATGATCTCATTTTAATGTAATCTCTTTAAAGACCGTATTTTGAAAGAGTCAAAATCTGAGCTGCTGGGGGTTAGAATGTTAACATATGAATTTGGGGGGGACACAATTCAGCCCATAACAGGTCAAAAAAAGATATACTACAGAAATATTAATCAAAATGAGTTCTATTGTTATATTAATAACAAAAAAAGGCAAGACTTTAGGGCAAATTTTATTTCTAACTGTAAAGAGGCTAAGATTTAAGACTCAGTTCAGTATAAGATATAATAATTTTTCAATTGTGTGCCTAATAAAATCCTTTCAAATTATTAGAACTACAAGAAGAAATCAATAAATTCACCATAATAGTCTGAGATTTTTAACATACCCTTCCAGTCATTCATTAATCAAGCAGACAGAAGATCAGTAAGAAAATAGAAAAATTTAGCAGTGCAATTATCAAGCTTTAATGGGCATATATAGTACTGAGTACCTAACAGTAAGAGACAAGATATACCAGCTCAAAGACACCTGAAACACTTCAATCCACTGACTAATCTTTATGCCATGAATCGAGTTCCAACAGATTTTTAATAAATTTGATCACAGAGACCATATATTTTGATGATAAAACAGTTATACTATAAATATCAAAAAGAAAAGAGACTGCATTACAAAGTAATAGAATTACTTTGTTACTTTTATTACAAAGTAATAGAATTAACTAGAACAGAAAATTTCACAATTTGTATAGAAACACAGAAGACCCCGAATAGCCAAAGGAATCTTGAGAAAGAAAAACAGAGCTGTAGGAATCAGGCTTCCGGACTTCAGACTATACTACAGAGCTACAATAATCAAGACACTATGGTACTGGCACAAAAACAGAAATATAGATCAATGGAACAGGATAGAAAGCCCAAACTCACGCACATATGGTCACCTTATTTTTGATAAAGGAGGCAAGAATATACAATGGAGAAAAGACAGCCTCTTCAATAAGTGGTGCTGGGAAAACTGGACAGCTACATGTAAAAGAATGAAATTAGAACACTCCCTAACACCATACACAAAAATAAACTCAAAATGGATGAAAGACCTAAATGTAAGGCCAGACACTATAAATCTCTTAGAGGAAAACATAGGCAGAACACTCTATGACATAAATCACAGCAAGATCCTTTTTGACCCACCTTCTAGAGAAATGGAGACTGTTTTCCTTTGTTTCTGCATTTTTTCACTTCTCTGATTAAACTTATTCTTCGGCTACAGTTTTTCCACAGATGAAAGGCAGGCTGTGGACATGGGGTGGGGGTGGGGGGCAAGGACCACAGGGTCCTGCTCCATTTCATGGCGAGCCATTGAAATTGGTTTTTAACCCCAAACCTATTTTTGGTTCAGCTTTTTCAGACACAGAGTTCCAAAATCCAGAATATTTGAATCCTCCTATCCTTTACACCAAGTATGTAAAGCCATCGCCAAGTTTTGTTGTATTTACTTCATGGTTAAAGTCTTATCACCTTTTTTTATATCTCATATCATCTCTCTCTTGGACTCTTTCTCAGATGGGCTCTTGAGCAGTATCTAAGATCCTACTGGCCTCATATTTGATTCATGTCACAGAGCAAGAGTTCTACACAAGCTTTGACACACTTCACACTGAAAAGGTCTCACCTTAGCAGGTGCCACATTTCTCTGGTTCCTGCCTGGAACTGGAACTTCTCTGATGGTGCAGCTTGGGATCTTACAGGAGCCTTTTTTGACTCATACATGTGTATCCCCAAGTGCAGCAGAGCCTGTGGCCCGGTGAAGCCTTTACCCAGTCAGAATAGAAACAGAATGGTTAAGGCATCTCCATTCCCTCCCTAATGGACCTGTTTATAGGATTCCTCTGAAGCTTCTAGAGGATTAGAATACTAGTCCTCCATAGAGATTGCCAACTGAAAACTGTATCTTTGTATTGGCCTTTTCTCCTTCCTTGTTCCACTCTACTCTCGCTCCTTCTCTCTGGAGTCACCTTCAAGTCAAATAGCCTGTAGGTAAGACCTTAACTCAAACTGAGCCTTTGGAAGGAAACACAGACTAAGAATGTGGTGATAAGAACAGCCCCACTCTGCATAACATAGCATTCTGGAAGTGGACCACTTTACCTATCTGATGACAGAAGGACCACCTTGTGGTGAAGTGACAATTAGACCAGGCATACAAAATGATCAGACTTTTCTAGGCTGTCATGAGTGGAGGACTGTGATAAGGCACATGTAGAAGTTGAAGTTGAAGTGTTGGATAACTGGGTAACTAAGTTCCTTAAGTCATGCTGGGCAAGCTTTAACTCATGGCTGAGTTAAAGAGATTCATGTTTCTTGGAACAATAAGGATACTGTGGAGAAAACCAAGTCCTGGATTTAATTATAAGAGTGGCAGAGCTCAAAAACTATTGAATTCATAGTTTTTAAAGACACTTTATGCCAAGTCCTCAGGCCCTCTAAGGAAAATAGTTCAAGTCAGAGGTCTGTGATTGGGTCATTTAAATAGATGACTGTGAGAATCTTGAACCTCCAGATTCTCATTAATCCCCTGGACCGGGTAGAGGACTTAACCCCTCTCACTTGTTGGAAGAGGGAGATGCAAGATAAGGCTTGTCTTTGTCAAGCTCCACGTCTGCTTTTGCTTATTGCCTCTTGGACCAATAACTGGAGTCACTTCTCAGCACGTACCAACAGGGCAATAGAATTTCTGCTGTAAGGAAAGGCCTTACTTGTAGAATAATTGGAGTTCCTAGTTAATACAAACCAGAAGGAAAACAGAGGAACACATGAGGGAGTAGGTCTTGTTGACATTGGACTTGTGGGCAGAATGAAAGACTTGGCAGGGAGGAATTTATTGGCATGAGAATACATCTTCATGAATTGTGTTTAACTTTCTTACCCAGGACGCATGGAACTAGTCATAACACTCTGCTAGGATGATTCTTAAATTGTAAACATAATGATGGCCAACTGTAAATGTGATGATGTGCTGTGATTATCACAGTAGAGTACTGAAAAAGGACTCAGAAGGCTACAGAAATGATGGGATTGTAAGAATGGATTTATTGCATAAGGGTGAAGAATGCTTCCTACTTTGGTGTGACGCACCCTTCACTAAAGCTTTAAGAGATATACCAGTGATGGGGCCTTGGAATTTCTGATTGAGTCAGTGTTTGATATAATATGTAGGCTTGGATAGATTTTAAAAGATGCTTCCATCTAGCTAGATTTCTTGCAATTCATGGAAATTATATTCTTTTAAAATGCCAGAAGCCATATTATGACACTTCAGGATTCTAATTACAATTGATATAATGAACAGGAGATCTGGAGTGGAAAAAAAGTTACCTTAATCTTTGGGTTTCCCATGGGCAAAATAGTGTGATAGATTTAAGACGGACCCAGATTGACACTCCTCCTAATGAGAGGTAGCATCTAAACCTCCTCCCTTGTATCTGGGTGGCCTCTCTCTCTCTTTGACCAACAGAATATGGCAGATGTGTCACTGCGCAAGTTTCCTGGTCTAGGTCTTAAGAGACTGGCAGCTTCTACCGTCCTACTTCTTGAAAACTTTGCTATAGAAATACGTGTTTGAGGGGAGGTGGTGGTGGTGGTGGTGCCTTAGCTGTCATATAAGAAACCTGATATGAGAAGTTCAGACCATGTAGAAAAGGCAGGAAATGAAATGCCATGTGGGGAGAGAGAGAGAGACAGAGACAGAGACAGAAACGACAGTGAGCCATATTGACTAGAAATGTGAATAAAAACCATCCTGGCTGCCAACTTTTCAAGCCCAGATGGCACATGGATCAGACACAATCAGCCAGCTGAGCTTTTCCTGAATTTATGACCCACAATATTGTGAGCAAAATTAAACATTTGTTTTAAGCCAGTAAGTTTTGGACTAATTTGTTAAACAGAAATAGATAATTAGAACGTATGAGTGGACAAATACAGTTTAACTTTGTACTTTTAGTTGTATTTTACTGTAAATGTGTTTATTTTCCTGAAAATATCAAGAGGTGGCAAGCAAAAGTACAAGATGTCAGATGCTACAACGGAAAATTCTCATCTCTTATCAGTTTCTAGGTCTAAGCCAGTTCACAGACTGAAGAGGATGCTCTGTCCTCTTGAAAAACATCTCTGCAGTATCACCTCAATAATATGAAATAAATATTTCTCCAGTCTTTTTCTAAGCAACTCATAGGCATTTACCAGGCAACTGTGCATTGAAGGAAGAGAAATTATAAAGCCACGTGAAGGCTTTTAAATACAGGATCTGAAATGTCAGGGGATCCAAATGACATCATGGTCCTTCCATAAGGGGAGAGGGCTTATTTGGCAAGGTGAAAATTTGTCTATCTATCTACCTATCTACATATCTCTCTGTGTATCTATCCGTCCGTCTGTCCATCCATCCATCCATCTTATGAAGTCCTAAAAGAAGTTTACCTTGCCTGAGGCCTGTGGATTTGTGGACCCACACTATTGTTATTTCTTTAGTTCTAGAGTACATAATTGGGGTAGATACGCATGATATCTGATGGAACTCCCATATTTGTTTCCTGACTGGAGTTAAGACCCATCATGTTAGGAAGGGCTAATAGGTAATCCCTAAACCTGATCCCCAAACCACCCAAGAAGTAAATCAGAAGTTATAAGCCATATCCCAGGGAAAATTCAGAAATTAGAAAGGACCTCCATGAAAAACTTAAAGGGTTCAGGGGTGTCAGTGCCTGCCATTTCCCCATTCAACTCTCCTGTGTGTCCCTGAAAGAAATCAGCAACACATGGATTGTGGTGAATCACACTAGGTAAGTACATCTTATACCAAGAAATCATAAGCCTACTCATAGTTGCTAGGGCAGATGTGGTATTTTTGTTGGTAATAATGGAAAACATGTTATGGACTGCTGCTCTGGCAATTGTCTTTTCAGTTCCCTCCATAAGAAGGATCAAATGCAGTTCACATTTACTCTCCATGTTTCAGCAGGCATATGGACTACAGGAAACTAAGTTATCTGAACTTGGTAGTCTTTACTATATTGATGACATCTTGCTAATTGGACTTGGCAAACATTCATGATGCCCTTTCAGTTAGATTCTTATACCCAAGAATATGTGATTCTACACCACACCTCCAAAATCTTGAGGACTTAGAACCAGACCATGGAGTGAACATAGTATTGGCTCCTCTTGCACCTTTTCACAGATTACCCACTCATGGAGTGTGTGTTCCTTGTTCCTACTCAGGTAGGCCCTGCCCAGCCTCAGTCCCTGGTTCCTAAAAGAGGTACACCACTAGCCAGTGTGGGCTCTTCTTGCCAGTGGGTCAGAGGTAAATAGAAGATTTATTGATTCTGATATCCTTGGAAAGCTGGAAGTAAGTCATGAACTCAAGAGATTCTCTAGAATGTCTTTTGATGTTTTGTGCCTGGTGATAATTGTGAATAGAGTATTGCAGTAACCCTAGCCCAATAAAGGTAAGCCCACAAAGGGCTCATACCTTATAGAGATAAAAATCTCTGGAACTGTAGCAGGCAAGAATCCCAGTCCAGTGTAAGCACAGGCTGAGGGTGAAGAAAATCTAGAATTAAAGATGTAGGAGGGTGCTGATAAATAGTAGTTATGACAAACTTTTGTTTTCTATCAAAGGAACACCTGCACACTCTAAATAATGGCTTGTATTTTCCATGGATTAATAATCCTTCCTGTTTTCCCTGTTTACATGGTGTGATAGAAACTAAGCACAGACTGTAATTGTTTCATCTATCCTGGAGCATCCCCCAAAACCTGGAAAATTAATTTAATTGAAATTCTGAGTTATATTCATTTTTGCTAATATTATATAGAAGTTACATATAACACCAGAAAGCAAAGAATATAATTTCTATTTAATTTTAGCGTAGTGTATTCAGAGGGATAAAGTTTAGTATATGCTAGTAATTATCACTAAATTCTTGAACTAAAACAGGCTTGGGTAGTTTGTACTTTGTTTCTCAATTAATTATTGAATATTCACTTGTGTTATTTTTCCTCTGTTATTTGCATTTTGCAGGAAATAACATTTCTTTGGTGTTTTGTGATTAACAAGGCATTTTTTGCTACAATATTCATGTTTTAAAGATGTATAGTCTCTTTATTTAATATATGTAATTTAAAATTTATTTTATCATTCGCTATTCTGCTAAAAACTACCACTATCTTTCAATCTTTTTGAACTATTGAATGTTTAATATTTTTCACTTGTATGCTGCCATCTTACTTTAGATTTTACTAGAACAAGTTGCTCATAAAAAGCTTGTCTAGGAAATATTGAATGTACAGTGAGCTTTCTGATTTTCCAGTTCACTGACTTAATCCTTACTCCCTCCTTCGGGGGTAAAAACATTAAAATCTTACATTAGAAATACAAAGATACAGTGTCATAAATTATTATAAAAATAAATCACTGCAGTTTTGTGAGTAAATTCTAATTCCTTACTGGCAGACCCTTGAAAAGTCTTTGGGTATACATTGTTCTTTTGCTTCTCGAGGAGCATGTGATTATTTTATGAAAGAATTCCGTACATGATTTTTAAAAAATACACCAAGAGTCTAGTTGAAATTAAGCATATCCCTGACCTTAGGCAAGTCATCAAACACACTGTAATGAGTATGCTGTATACACTCTGTCAGAAATGTGTTGGAGAGTCAAGGTAATAATGTAGAAAAACATTTTCATCATTATGTCAGAATGTATTTGAAAAAATAAATAGCACAGCTCTGCAAAATTTAGCAAACTTAGCTGCTTCAGTGTGAATAGGGAAAGTTTTTCTACATGGGGAAGTCCTGGGCTTGGAGTGGGAAGAGCCTCAGTTCACTTGAATGACCCTGGGAGATGGATGTCTAAGTCTTTGAACCATAATTTCTTACTCAGAAGCAAAATGCAGATGCAAAATACACATTTGGAAGAGGAGTAGTTGAGAAACTATATGTAAAAAGCTATATAAACAATGAATTTTTACATTACTGTAGCCGTCAGTAGATTCAGGTTTTGTGAGCCTTGAAGCTTATACAATATAAAATAAAGGATACATATTATAAATAATATTGGATAGACAAATTAATATTTATTTAGAATGAGGAGAAATCATCATAAACTACAAAGCTAATAAAACTGGAAATTGCCTCAAATTCTGCAAAATGCAGAAAAGAATACCATTATGCTCTTTATAATTTACTTTTTGACATCTCTAATATTTTCCCTATTTATTATTTAGGTGAGTATTCCTTAATCACCTCTTTTTATAAAAATAATTTAAAATATTTTCTTTGGAGATAATAGTTTTGGATAGATCTTTTCTTCTTTGCATCTACATATTTCATTGCTTCCTGCTGTAAACAACATTCAAAGAGTGAACACATCCTCTGTGCCTAGGCTTACATCATGATGCCAGGAAGGTTGTCACAGTAACTCTAGAATGAGAGCAAAAAGAAAGGTTCATAAACGTATATCAGAGTGAGCACAGGTACTATTAGAAAGGAATGAAGTCAGAACCATCAGTGTGGGGTTATGTCTCTTTCGTTCATCATTATATTTCTAGTTCCTAGCATAGTTCCTCACCCATGAAAGGTGCTCAGTAAGTAATTGTTGAACAAATTCAGAAATATATCTAGAATGAGTCCATTTTGATTCCTAGAATTCATTTCCGCACTGAGGGTTCTAGCAGTATCTTAACTGTAAGTAGACAGGACTGTCACCATTTGAACATCTCACAAGACTCCCTACTCCCCTTGACCATATCTTTATTCCAAAAATACCTGCATCCACACTTACGCTGTAGACTCTAGACTAAGTCTGATGGAGGCGGAGGGGCAAAGTAAAAACAAACACCACCTTAATTTTGAAATTTTACACATGCACTATAAAAAGCAAAGTGAACACATTGCTAAAGCCCTTTGAAGGAACCTATTGAATGAGGAACTGTGAATCTTTAGCTTCATGGTCAATTTATCTGTGAATGTATGCTCTTATGAAAAAGATGATTCTTCTCAAGTAGAATGCCAGAAATCTTTTATGAAAGTAAACAAGCAATGGTATTTGGGGAAACCCTGACTTTCTTCGTTCACTTTTAGTAGATAGTACCACGCCCCCGGCAATGTGTGGGCATGACTGATGGCTTCCAGAATTAGTAACATTATATTAATTTCATAGACTCGGCACTGTGTTTGCCCTGGTGAAAATTCTTCACGAAATCTACATAGTCACAGCCAGCTCCAGATTGCCTTTCTTTGTTGGACTTTCTGGACCTAGATACCTTTTTTTTTTTTTTTTGGACCGGGGCACGATCCCGTGTCCCCTGCATCGGCAGGCGGACTCTCAGCCACTGCGCCACCAGGGAAGCCCTACATTTTTTTTTTTTTGTTTTGTTTTACATATTGAACTTTCCTCAATGTTTGATGACCTCCATTCACTGCAGAGATTGTATCCAATTCATTTTTATCTTCTTAATTCCTAGCATATTCTTTGACCAAGTATAATCTTTTTGTTTTTAAATTAATTAATTTATTTTTGGCTGTGTGGGGTCTTTGTTGCTGCTCGCAGGCTTTCTCTAGTTGGCGGTGAGCAGGGGCTACTCTTCGTTGTGGTGCTCAGGCTTCTCATTGTGGTGGCTTTTTTTGTTGCCAAGCACGGGCTCTGTGTGTGCCGGCTTTAGTAGTTGTGACACGTGGGCTCAGTAGTTGTGGCTCATGGGCTCTAGAGTGCAGGCTCAGTAGTTGTGGCCCACGGGCTTAGTTGTTCCGTGGCATGTGGGAATCTTCCTGGACCAGGGCTTGAACTCGCGCCCCCTGCATTGGCAGGCGGATTCTTAACTACTGCGCCACCAGGGAAGCCCACCAAGTATAATCTTAATAAACATTTGTAGAATTAATTAATAATAAAAACAAACCAAAAAACACCCCAAAACATACAAATTTGAGTGTTTTAAAGTAATTTTAAATCAATTTTATTTTGCACCACCTTTCTGTTGCCTTTAAAATGTTAATATTTAACTCACATGCACTGAGTACTACTGTTGGCTACTCAAAATACTGTGTTTTCTATGTAATTCAACAGAGATTTATTAGGCTAGTTACTTAAGTTTATAAATATGAATAATTGTCCTCAAATTGCCTGCCCTCAAAGATCTTATAATCACCATGAAGAGCCAGACGTATTAAAATCTCATCTACGGAGCTTGGGTTAGACTCCAAAAGAACAACATATAATGTAGTCATTTGTGTTTTTGGTGAAGGGTAATTGGTGTTAGATGGTTTTATCAGGGGAAATTTACTAAGGCTGTGAAAGCTGAGGTCTCTTAAAGGATTAGAATGACTAGATTACCGATAACTAGAGATAAGAACACCTCCACTCCCCCCCAACACACACACACAGATATGTCAGAGAATGAGGAACATGAAGACTAATTAGTATAAGTGGAAAGAAACTGGTGTCAGAAATGGTGTCTATTTTAAAAAGCAAGGAATTTAGTATTTTCTAAGCAAAACATAAAAGGGAGTAGCTAGGTCCAGCTCATGGATATTTGTTGTGTACTGATAACAAAAAATTTGAGTTCAAGCCGTGAGGGAAGTAGTCACTGGGGATATGAAGGAGGAGTGTAGTATAATCACATTTACACTTTGATAGACTGTTCTAGTAGCATTAAGAAGATCTACAATACATAAATCTCAAAGAAAAGTTCTAGTTAGGAAAGTATATATAAAGGGTACAGGAACATAAAAGAGGCTGGCAATCTAAACATTTGCATTAATTCTCACAATACCCTCTTGAAACTTAAAAATAAGTGTCCTCATTTTGCATATGAAGACATTTAGATTCAAAAAGATTTCATTGTTTTACTTGATTCACTTATCCCAGGCATACATGCATAATTGTCAATTCAGCTGTCGTTTTCCAGGAAGTTACAATGTTTCTCTAGCAATGAATATGAGTCTCAACCAGGGCTGATTCCAGATTTTCTTCTAGGTTAAATGCTAACTTCCTGTAGCTAAGAATTTCTAAGCTGCTGTGAGAAGGGTGTGCAGCCTTATGTGCTTCAGATGACTCAACTCATAGGTTTCAAATGGGGCAGTATAAATTGTTAGAGATTCCCCATTCCAAGAAATGTCAGTACCTGGCATCTTGATAAATTTTTACTGTATATTGAATAAATGGTAGAATGTTTATTGTCCTTTCCTCATTAGCTTACTCCCTTTTAAATGATTGTTTGCAAGGACACTTTGTTCCTAAACATGAAAATGTTCTTAACTTTATGCAAGTGCAAACCACTAAGTCACAATTTTAAGAAGCAACAAGGAGAAAAAATAAATTTAACTTTCAAGCTTTCCTGAGTAAAATGTTCTAATCTTCCTGTTCTCCCATCAAACCTCTTCTGCCTTCATCACAAACTGGTTAAACCACTACAGTATTTTGATCACACCAACAGAATCTCTGGTTGCATACGTCAACGTCCTCTTTCTCTGATTATCCCGTGGGGAGTTTAGGAACTGTTTCGGAGGTGAATGTTTAAAGACCATATTACAAAAAAAAAAAAAAAAAAAAAGACCATATTACAGTTTAGTCTCCCTTTTTTAGGAGAGAAAAATCAATTATTCTATACATTTAGCTACTTTGAACAGAAAAGACATTAAAAAATCAGAAGGGCATAATAATATTTAAGTGCATCTCTTCAAATCCTGATGACCCATGGAAAAATGTATAAATAAAATTCTAATTGTATATACTAAATTGTGGCTGTTGCTTGTTTATATATTGTAATTTATTTGTTTTAGGCTATGATTAGATTTGGAAGCTCCCCTTGTTCAACTGTTAAATAAATAAGTCACATAATGAATTCATTTTAAATCACTTTCAGGGAGAGTGATGATTAAATCTATGCTAAGAGGCAGAAAGGATTTAGAAGCTCTGTGAAGATTAGAAATTAGAAATAGAACATATAGATCCTGCTTGGAACATTAACTTTATCTAATTATACTTCTCTTAGAATGTGGTACAATTTCAACCTTCACTTCTTTCCCACTCCAGAGAAATCAATTCATGATTTCTTATTTTCATTTGGGTCCTCTGCTTAAAATCTCACAACGTCAAAATCACAGTATTGGCAGAACTGTGTTCCTTTTTGGAGGTACTGGGGATGAATCTGCTGCCAGCCTCATTTAGTTGACTGGCCAAATTTGGTTCCTTGCAGATATAGGAGTGAGGTCTCCATTTCCTTGCAGGCTATTAGCCAAGGCCCTCTCTGCTCCTCAAGGCCACCTGCATCCCTTCTTGTGTGTGCTTTGTGTGGTTGCCTCCCTCAGATTTTGAATCTCCTCCTGCCACATCTTATTTAAATCCAGTTGAAAAAACTTCTCTGCTTTTAAGAGTTCATGTAATTAGATTTGGCCCATTGAGAGAATGCAGGATAATTTCCCTATTTTGAAATCCTTAACCTCAATTATATCTGCAAAGCCCTTTTTATCATGTAACATATTCATAGATTCCAGGGATTAGGGTGTGGGTGTCTTTGGGAATCATTCTGCCTTTCATAATTAGTGATAGGATGAATCCCAGTGTATCTATTAACCAGTTTATGAAACAGATCATTTCTCTTAACTTTAAAGTATCATCTATCTCATTTATCTCCAGCTTCAGAAGTAACCATTATTCTTAATTTTGTGTTTACCATTCTTAACAAGAATGGAATTTCTATTTATTGAAGAATGCATATTTTCAGCTTTAGTGGATGACAGGAAATGGAAGATATTTCCAAAGTGATTGTATAAATGTACGCAACAACAAAATACCCTGTATGTGCATTTCCACTGTGCCACATCCTCATCAAAAATCAGTACTTAAACATTTTTTAAACATTTTTGAACATATGTAGAGATCTTAGGACATGTGACTAATATAAATATTGTGAAGATTGAGCCCCTTTTTATTTGAGTATTAGATAGTCAAATTTTTTCTTCAGATAAATGCCAATTTTTCTACCAGTTTACTGACTTTTACTTATTTATTTCTAAAAATCCTTTATATGGTCCGGTCACATATATTTTAGATGCTCTGTCTCAGTTTATGATATGCTTTAAACTTCCTTTAATGTTCATGCAGAACAAAAAAGTAGGAATGAGAGGTGTGATGGGAATAGAGTAAAAGGGATGCACAGAGGGAGCTTCTCTGAGAATATGTATATTGATAGGATTTTAGAATCATCTTAACATTTCACATAGTCAAAAAATATTTTAATGAAATGAAAGGGATGAGGAAAAACAAAAATGGATTAAAAAAATAATTACTTCTTTCATCCCACTTCCACAAAGATATTCTTTATATATTCTTCTGCTAACTATATAATTTGTCTTAAATATTTAAAAGTTTAATCTTTCTAGATTCCATCTTTTTGTTATAGGAGGTATCTAGTTGTATGTCTCTTCATGAAGGGAGCCAGTTGTCTAAGTTCACCTCCTAAAGAAATGCTTCTCCCCTACTGACTTGCTTTATTTGAGGCTATTCCAAAGCTTTCTCTCCTCTCCAGTGCTATTTGTGTGTTCTTGTGACAATAACGTGCAGTTTTGTTACTTTGCCTTTGAAGTGCAGGCTATCCTCACGTTGCCTGGTTCTGATTTCTATGAATTTTAGTTGCCCTGGTTTAGTTAAATAATACCAGTCGTTCAACAACACAGTTCAAAACTTAGTTGCCAGAATTAGTTAACTGTGAGTAATTGCCTAAAGCACAGATTTCACTGTGAGCTTTTCATTTCACTTAGCACTGTGTAAATAAGAGGTGCACATCATGATCAGAGACCAGTCCTATCACTTCTTTCAAAGTCTGTTGGTGATTGGTCAGTGTGCCTCCGTTATTCAGCTCACACACAGATGGCAAAGCATGTAATTGTGCTGTCTTTTAGTGTCGCACCTGTATGACATTTTATAAAAAATGGATAATCAGAAGAAGGAATTGTCCCACAAAAATTAGAGTGCAGAAAAGAAATGAAAAGTGATAATGCTGTATGTGAACCAAACGTAAGTGGATTTATAGAAGAAATAACTGATCATGATAATGTTGACACTTGCTGTTGGAGAGACTCTAGATATAAAACTAGAGGGACTTGGTGAATGTGAATTTTTTGGCATAAATGAAAAAAGTGGTTTTGATGAATAGGATGAAGATGTACCAGAGGAAGTGATGCCAGCTAAAATGTTCACATTAAAGGAATTCACAGAGGTATTTCAAGACCTTGGAAGCACAAAGGATAAAATGTTGGACGTGATCAGAGCTTAGAAGGGAGTATGACAGTCTCCGAAGCATAGAAAAGATGCTCACTCCATATGATAATTTATGTGATGGAAGAAGATAGGCAAACGTTCAAACTACTCTTGATAAAAATTTTTACAAATAAATAGAAGACTTCAATTCTCAGTCTCTAATATTTTACTTATGGTGCACTGAGCATTCATTTTACTAGTCTCTTTCCTTTCCCTATGTATTTATAACTAACACTAGGAGAATTTAATATTTTGAGAAAAGATATTTTTAAAGATCATCCTGGAACAATAGTAATTTTTCCAACTGATCGTTTAGACTGTTTTGCACGATTTTGGCCTGCATGGTCATTTATTTGTGTGTATGTGGGGGGGTGTCATGTGTGAGTACGCGAGGACTGCCTGCCTATCTTAATATTTGGTAGAACAGATTCCTCACTTCTGTTTATTTTAATGAGTATGACTAGTTTTCATAATCTTTAATTTCTCCATTTGAATTTTAATTAGTTTTTCAACTTTTTGAAAAACCTCATTGGATTAGAATTAGGATTACATTAACTCTGTAGCTTAATTTATGAAGAATAGACATCTTTATAATATTAAGTCATCTTATTCAAATCATCTTCTACATCCTTTATCATTATTCATTGAATATAAGATGCTATTGATTGGAAGATACAGCATTATTGTATGGATAATTAAGAAAAAAAATACTGTTAATTAAATTACGCTGTAATGTTTCCATACTCCATTATTATAAGACATTCCAAATTTGAAGATGTTATAAACTGGGGAAATTTAGAACAGATAGAATAACTTCAGAGTTTTATAGCTTTCTCCTTAAGAGATGTTATAAATTCTTAATTATATTTATTCTGTGATACCTTATAGCATAGGCTCTTGTGAATGATATCTTATTTTTAGTAAGCTTTCTAGTTATTGTTAGTTTGAAAAATACTACTAATACTACTGATTTTAAATTTGGCAAATATGTGAAAGTCTCTTATTCTAATAGTTTATATTTTGATTATATTGTGATTTTTTAGATAGATTATATAATCCGTAAATAATGACATTTATCCAATTCTTACCTTCATATTTCTTCATTTTTCTCCCCTTTATAGTGTTGACCAGAAGTCAACTACTATTTTATATATAGTAGTTTGTATCTGCTAATCCCAACCTCCTAATTTATCCCTCCCCCCCACTTTCCCCTTCGGTAACCATAGGTTTGTTTTCTAAGTCTGTGAGTCTGTTTTGTAAATAAGTTCATTTGTACCATTTTTTACATTCCACATATAAATGATATTATATGATATTTGTCTTTCTTTGACTTCACTTAGTATGATAATCTCTAGGTCCATCCGTGCTGCTACAAATAGCATTATTTCACTAATATTTATAATACTAAAAATATGGGCAAAAGTCTCCTGAATATCCACAACATTTGTAAAGAAGTTAAGTATATCACAATATATCTGCTTACCAATGAAACTATTAAGAGCTATGATTACATAAATTTAATAACATGGAAAATGGTGGTGAAAAATAGAGAATATCAAGACATATATACTCTGATCTCAGCTATATAAAAATATAAGTTAAAAATGAAATTGATGGGACTTCCCTGGTGGCACAGTGGCTAGGAATCCGCCTGCCAATGCAGGGGACACAAGTTCGATCCCTGGTTTGGGAAGATCCCACATGCTGCGGAGCAACTAAGCCAGTGCGCCAAAACTACCGAGCCTGAACTCTAGAGCCCACGAGCCAAACTACTGAGCCCACGTGCTGAAACTACTGAAGCCCGCGTGCCTAGAGCCCATGCTCCACAACAAGAGAAGCCACTGCAATGAGAAGCTCGTGCACTGCAGCAAAGAGTAGCCCCTGCTCGCCACAACTAGAGAAAACCTGCATGCAGCAACGAAAACCCAACACAGACAACCAAGAATCTGTTATATCTTCTTTGTGAGTATCAAGATATCTTTTTCAATGTAGATAAATGATCTATACAGACAACTTTGATCTCCACAGGAGCCTATTTTGTGATTTTTACTTGGAGCATAACCAAGGTTTGAAACAAGACTGAGCAAGCAAAGAAATCTTAATTCTTGATCATAGTGCCCTGTTTTTATTTAGATATTTATTTATATATTTATAATTAAAATTTGATTAAATGACTATTATAATTGTTATACATAGGCCCAGATATTATTAATTACATCTATTAACATGTCTACATATGTTAATTATATTATATGTCATAACATGAAGTGGCATTAAAACAGGCTAGTTTCTTTAATCACCTAGACTTTCTAAAATGAGGACATCCAAGAGTAGTTTAAAAATGAAATTCACTGAATTTCAACAATAATAGCATGCTGTTTAGTACAACATATTAATGCATGAAACTAAAGGAGCAAAACGTAGATAACATCCCATATTCTTTTGCCTTAAACACATATTTCTGTTTTTGCTGTCTGAATCACAGAACTCCACTGAAATCCATTTATTGTTGAATGCCTTCTAAATATAAATTCCCATTCAAGCATACTTATCATATCACTGTTTTCTTTTGACAAATTAAACGATGGAATTCTTATAAAGCTTTTATAAAGGTACTAGTGCCAATTATTGATGCATCGGCTGTCTTTTTATTGTATGCTTTGCTATTTTTATGAAGATGCAGCTGAATGAGGAAATTACAGTTCCATAACTTATTAGCACTGGGGTTATATTGCTTAAAATCTGTCAAATTTCCATTCTCCACAATATCTATTAATCATTGCCTAGACTATTGTTAACAATTATAGTCAGTTAAAAAAAAATGAAGTGCCACTCAATTGCAAGAACATTATCAACCTTAGGATTTATTAGTTGAATATCTTGAATACTGTAAATCATGTTCAAATATCCTTAACAATTAAATATTTTGACTTACTAAGTTTAAGCAGAAAATATAGCCAATACAGTGAATTTAAAAGTGAATGTTTTTGAAGGCTAAGTTAGGGCATAACATAAATTATCTGTGCATATATCGAATAACTTCCAAAAATGATTTCACATCACTGCTAGCTTAATTGAGGAGGTTTCTATTAGTCTAAGAAACACTGAGTACTATAATAGTCTTCATCTCGTTCCGTTCAGAATGATGAATATGCCTAAAATCATACAAAATAATATACTAATGAAAGTCACTGGTTTTGTGATATTTTTAGATGGTTGAGTCATTTACATATTCACCAAAGTTATATGCCCTTCCAAGTATGGGTACACTGATCATATGTTTTTTTATTCACCAGCATTTAATTATCTTCTCACAGACCTCTCAAAATCTGGAACTTGATGGATGGCGTTATTGCCACTTTGAATTACATATGTTATCTTCTTATTTGCTATAAACCTTCTCCATCTTTAGGAATTAAACAAGCAAATCATTGATTGAAACTACCAAATAGTGTCAAAGCCTTTGAATAATGTTCTACTTTATGATAGATAAGATGGATGGATAGATAGATAGGCAGATATACAGTTTGACTAAAGCCTCAAAAAATGGCAATATTAGAAAACACTATAAATATTATATAGTAACTTGGAATAGGGAAGTCTAATGAAAATGGGTTAAAATTTAATGCTGATTAATTTTTCTCCATTAAAATATTTAAAACATTGAAAAACAAAACACACGATTAAGTTAAAAGCTATGCACTGGTCTAGGAAAAAGTGTTTTTAACATGTATACATTAGGATTAAGTAAACTTGAGAGTGACAGAATATAAAACTAAGAGATGTGTAAACAAAACAGAAACTTATTTCTCCTTCATATACTTAAAGTCCAGAAGAAATCAGTCCATAATTGGTCTGGCTGCTCAGAGCTTTATTTGGGACCTAGCTACTTCTACATTCATTGTTGCTCTGATTTCCCCTTACTTCAGAACATGTATCATGGTACAGCAATCATGCCAGTATTTCAGCCAGCAGGAAAGAGGATGTGACAAAGGACACACCTTTTCCCTTTGAGCACTGTTTCAGATGTCCCACCCTGTACTTCCCCTTATAAATCACTGGACAGAATTTAGTATGACCATACCTAGCTGACAAAGAAATGCCAAAGTTATATCTACAGCTGGAAAGAGTTATATTGAAAAAAGGGCAGAAAGACACATCAAAATTTTAAGTAAAATTCAGTTTTTTAACATATTGACAATAATTTTATTTTCTTTCACACTTTATGTATCATTTGCATGTGCAATATATTTTTCAAGAGATTTTTTTATTACGAAGAAAATAAGGTGGCTCTATAAGAACTATATTTAAGCTCCCTTAAAAAATGTTTTCTACCTATTTCTCTTTTCCTTTCTAGAAGATATTTACTCCCAATATAAGTTCATTCTACTCCATAGAAATAATGTAAGAAAAATTTATTTGATTCTAATATTTGACAACTTTATTTACATTAGCTGTACTAATAGTCACTATTAATGAATTAGTATTTTGGCCAAGAAAAAATGAATATATTGCAGCCCAAAAAAGTAAGCAGTCATTATAAAGTGAGTAGATATATTTGGAGGATTATACAAATATTTGACAAACCTGTCCCTTAGTAGATTTAAGAAATAATAAAACATATTTTGCTTTTATTGGAAGCAAATAAGGCATTAACATGTAGAGGATATTAAACTGAAGGCAATCTTTTTCTTTTCTTAAATGGCATAATTCAATTAACCAAATTATTAAGAGCTTATTTGGCTCTGCTTAATGCCCCAATCACTTTGGTTTATGTTTTCACCTCCCTGGACTTACTGGAAGACCTCTATTTCCCATGTTGTCTTCTCACAATATTTTTCTTTTGATTTCCAGTTAATGTTTATATATTTTCTGAGCCTTTTGCCTAGAGTTTTTATCTGCCACCTGGTTTAATCAATGGAACTTCTCTTCTGAAAATTATATTTTCTGTTATTGAAATCTACTACTCTTGCTCTTGTATTGCTTCATCCAAAGTTGACTAACTTGCTTGAAGCATCCCCACACCTCCAAAGAAGAATTCACACCAGGCTGGAAAATTTAATAAGAATTTACTCAATGTTCAACAGTAACCGAAAAGAATTTTGATGTTGAATGCCTTAAACTTGAGCGTAAATATAATTTTTTAATGACATAATAAGAGATTCTAAATGGACCTCTCATTAGGAGTTTCCATCCCTTACCGCATTCTTAACACCAAGTAAAACTCAAGTAACCTTAGAATCAAGAAGTGCCTATGCACTTGTGCAAGTTTTGAGTCCTTCTATCCTTTTATCAGTCCTCACAGTGTCCCGCACTCTCTTGCCAACTGCACAAATGCAATCTTAACTCCATTCATAGATTTCCAGAGACTTCAGGGAAGGTATGTACATGAGAACTACGAGTTTGGCTTTGAGAATTATCTTGGCTTACAAAAAAAGCCTGCGCAATAAATAAAATTATAGATAAATTATTATATGGGATGAGCTCATCTGAGAGTCAGAAGTGCTATCTGGGGCTTCTCTGGGGGTCCAGTGGTAAAGAATCCGCCTTACAATGCAGGGGACATGGGTTCAATCCCTGGTCAGGGAATTAAGATGCCACATGCTGTGGGGCCACTAAGCCCGCGTGCCGTGACTGCTGAGCTCGCGTGCCTCGACTAGAGAACCTGCGAGCCGCAAACTACAGAGCCCATGCACACTGGAACCTGCCCGCCACAGCTAGAGAGATGGCTGCCCCCCGTGAGGAAAAGCCAGCACGCCACAACACAAGATCCCGCATGCCTCAGTGAAGATCCTGCATGCCTCAACAAAGATCCCACGTGCCACAGCTAAGAGACCTGACACAGCCAAAAATCAATAAAATAACTAAATAATAAATAAATCTTAAAAAAAATAAGTGCTGTCCTTATTAAAATGTTATATTTCAGTTGGGGGATTACATTCCTCTGTTCAAAGAAGACTGTTTAGCAGACTTGATTGCAGTTAAAAGCTTTCTTCAGCTGATGCCTCTCGGGGAGCACTGGAGATCAGCACCTGATTAGAACATGTTGGATTTTTATAGGATGGAGGAAGGTTGGGTATGTGTCCTCATCGTTTTGGCTCAGGCAGCCGTTTTTGTCTTTATCTGAAACTTAGGATTGAAGGTTGCTCTGCGTCATGCCTCTTGCTCTCAGTGTGATCTTGATAACCATCAAAAAACTACTCTCCACGTTTCTGAGGACCTTGCATTGGTTCACCAGGAGGGAGAGGTAGCAAAAACAGAAGCAAGGTTGGTAGAAGGCAAAGGGGAAACTCGGGATTCTATCTCATGTTTGCTTTAAACCTTATACCACTATATAGATAGAACTGATGAAATTTGCTTTAAATATACATTTTTGAGGGAAAAACGCCTTTCCACAATGTGAGGCCACACTTAGACATCTATATGATATTTGTATCTTTCTACCTTATAGGTGAGTGGTCTAAAGGGCAGCACAGAAATTTATTAATGATTTGACATTCTTCCTGCTCAGTAGATATCAACTGAAATTAATGTGAACACAGAATGAAAGAATATACCTAGACAATTTATGAAAGAAGAGGAGGGACAAGTAGGATCATCTGGAATTCACAGAGTATCTGGTGAGATGTCCACAGTTGCAAAGTTTTTAATAAGCTTTAGAATTGAAAATGGGAAACTAATAGCTATGTATGCACATCGGGATGGATCCATTACACTTACAATTAGTTTTCCAGTGTATCATATCTTTGAAGACATGGTCTGTGGATATTCATTTTAATATTTGCAACAAATCTTCTCAGAACATAGTACAAAAAAGTAAGTAATAAATGCTTGTGTATTGAGGAATAGATGAAGAATGAAGTAAAAGATGGGTGGTGGACAGGGAAATTTTCAAATTTGTGTGTGTTCAGTGTTTGTTTTGGAAATACTTTTTATAGAAATTAAACTAGAACTTCTTTATACAGATATCTAAACATTCTCTTGCCTTCACATATATTTCAGATATTTCATTCTACCATAGTTAAATCTCAGTTTGTATTTTTTCTTTAGATTAACATCTATTCTTGTCACGTAACCTGCATCGGCAGGCGGATTCTCAACCACTGCGCCACCAGGGAAGCCCCGTACCTACATTTTTTCATATGACAGTTGCCCTGTGATTATGATAGAATATTCTCCATGACAGAAGAGAACACGGAGGAGTATATTCTTTATTTTCCTTAACATATTTCCTTTTTATGAGCAATACTTTCTACCTTCTCTATGCTATATTTTATCTTTTTACTTTCTACCTTTTCTATGTTATATTTTATCTTTTATCATACCTTCTCTATGTTATATTTTATCTTTTTAGTGTTTCCTAGGGAATGGGAAGATACGTATTATATCCTGCCAGTGCTTGAACTCTTTTATGTAGCTTTTCTAGAGAAGCTCAGGATTTTTTACTCAGCATGAATATGTAGTTATTAATTCAGTCATTTTAACAAAACTTTATTAAATGCCTACTCTGTGACGGTCAAGGTGTAGCTGCCACACACATTGTGAAACCAAACAGATGCAGTCATGTAGAGATAAGTAGTTTAAAAGAAAACATATAAATGAATTTATCCTTAGAAGTTTGACAACTCTACAAATGAAAGAAGCAGGGTAATGTAAGGGGAATAATAATGGTGACTTACCTTAGAATGCATGAATAAGAGAGTCACACAATATTTTTTTATTTTTAAAAATAAAATTTGGGGTACTTCCCTGGTGGTCCAGTGGTTAAGACTTCGCCTTCCAATGCAGGGGTTGTCGGTTTGATCCCTGGTCGGGGAGCTAAGATCCCACATGCCTCGCGGTCAAAAAAACCTAAACATAAAACAGAAGCAATATTGTAACAAATTCAATAAAGACTTTAAAAATGGCCCACATCAGGGCTTCCCTGGTGGCGCAGTGGTTGAGAGTCCGCCTGCTGATGCAGGGGACGCAGGTTTGTGCCCTGGTCCGGGAGGATCCCACATGCCGCGGAGCGGCTTG
>NC_041226.1:60926240-60969169 GCF_002837175.3 Physeter macrocephalus
GTGAGAGGGCCGTGTACCAGGAAAAAAAAAAAAAAAAAAAAAAGGCCCACATCAAAAAAAAAAAAATCTTAAAAAAAAAGATTCTTCTAAATAAAGAATAAAATTTTTATTTTTAGAGAATTTATTGCACAGTGTAAGAAAAATAGAAATACGAATCAGGAGAAAAAGAGAATAGTAACCCTGGAAACATTCATCATTAAAAGGAAGGTAGAGATGAAGGTGCCTTTAAATACGGATATTAAATCAGTCTAACATCTTGCCTAAAACTACATTTCCACCACTCATATCTCATTATTCCCAGTGCTCCAGCTGAGCCCACTGCTTCAACCGTAGTATATGTATTAGTTATCTATTACTCTGTAACAAATGACCCCAACAATTAGAAACTTAAAAAAAATTTTATTATCTCACGTATTCTGTGAGTCAGAAATTTGGATATGGCTTAGCTGGGTAACTCTGGCTTAGCTTCTCCCACCAGGTTGCAGTCAAGTTGTTGTGCAAGGCTATGGTCTCAACTGAAGTATTGACTGAGGGAGGTTCCACTCCAAGGTTACTCATGGATGGTTGGAAGGCTTTAATTCCTTGATGGCTGTTGACCAGGGGCCTCACTTTGTTGGTCACTCAGTAGGGAAGCTCACAATATGGTGGCTGGCTTCCCTCAGAGTGAGAGTAAAAAAGACAAATAAGAAAACCAGGGATTTTTTTGTAGTCTAATCTCAGAGCTAACATCTTACCACTTTTACTGTCTTTTATTTGTTAGAAGCAAATTACTAGGTTCAGCCCACACTTAAGAGTCAGGATTATACAACGGTATGAATAACAGGGGATGGGAATCATTGGGGGCCATATTTTAGCAGCTGCTCTACAACACTGTGATACAGCTTTTTTTTTTTTTTTTAAATATTAGTGTGAACAGTTTTGTCAGTTTGACGGTGACCCAGTTTTGGCAATAAAATCCCAATCCTGGGAAATTTCTAAATCCTAGGCCATTGAAGACAGTTGGCTAGCCTACATACACTTTAAAAACACAGGATTTTATAGAGAGACCTCTACCTACATTGTCTCAATAGCCGTTTTTTCTACTAGCATAATACAACTCAAACTCCAAGACTCTGCTTAAATATTTTTCCCTCAGAGAATCCTGCCTATCTCTAATTCAGGGTTAATGGTTCCTTCCCAACTCCAGAAAATGGTTTTGTAACACTATTTAAATACTCGTTTCACTCTGCTTGTATCAAGACTTGCTGTGCCCTTTCCTCTCCCTCCACCAAGACTAGGATCTCGGGAAGGTGGTTGATTCCCTTTTGTGTTTATGGTATCTAGCTCAGTAGTTAGTAATTTTGCAGGCAGAATCTGCATTTTATGGGAGAGAAAATACGACCTCAGAAAGATGAAGGAAAATGTTGAAATTCATTTAGCCAATAAATGAGGAAAGAAAACCTTCAGTTGCACTGGTGTCTACCACATACCTTGATAATGAGTTATGTGACAAGTTTATATTTAAAATCCTTCCATTGTAAGCAATGACCTATCCAAAATTGTATTATAACCGTAAAAATGTCTGTATAGTTTTGGGCACCAAGAAACATAATAACTGAAGAATAATTAAAATAATTTTTTTTGTCAGAAAATTATAGACATCTTACAGTTAATATTTCTGTCACACTCTGTATTTGTAGAACTCATGCTATTAGAATGACACTGATAGAGCATCCTGAGCTTTCTGCATAAACACTGGTGGATTAAAAATATAGGTTCTGCAGGATTAGGCAAAACAGTTTGCAGAACTGCATTATCTAATCCAACAAACAGGAGCCACCTGGAGTTTCACTTTTCTTCCAGGTTGTCATATATTATTTGGATTTTTGAGCAACTGTTTACGTACTTAATACTGAGCCTGGAGTAAGGAGTGTAGCTGAAATATAAAGAATGATTCTTCAGTGTTTATGAATGGATAACAAGGATTCAATAGCGCCAAAGCATTATGGCTGAAGAGAGGAGACAATTTCCCAGAGTGAATGGACTTTAGAGGTAGAGGAATGGGATTCCTGCCTTTGCTTCTTCCTCCAATTAAATTTAATAATTCAGAAGCATATTAAGAAGGGCTAGGAATTTGGAGGTGACTGAGAGGTCAACTTTGTATTAAAGTTATCTTGGCCTACTTACCTTACTGTTGCTTGACCTGACATGTGACACACAATTTTGGTTGCCTATCCCATGGCTATATTGTTTACTTTTTATGTGGAAGACAGTAAATAAACCATGATTAACTTAAACTAATATGGTATCCATATTTCCTTTTGCCACATATTACATTGGGCTGTTCATGTAACTTATATTGGAACAATGATACTTCTAAGAAAGATTTTGTCCCCTTGATTAATAAACTAGGTGATTAAAAACAAATAATGTGATATTTAAAGCTATGACTGTAGTCTTCTAAAGCATGCACAGGGACATCAGTAATATACTGAGTTTAAGAAAGAGTGGAAAAATGGGAAGCCGTGGACCCGTGAGTTCTTCAATAAATCAAATGAATTAGTGCCTACATTCTAAATCCAAATACCTCTAGCATCTTCATAAGTGTTCTCTTTATGTTTTCAAACTGCAGGTATTTGGATATTCTGTTCTAGCAACTGAGTGCATTCTAACTGAATAAAATAATTCTATAACGAAATCATTAGAGAGGTACATAGCAAAAACATTTGAATAAAATTGAAATTAATTATATGACCATATTTTTGAAGATCAATCAACTTAAAACAGTGCAACCTTGCTAGTAATGTAACGTTTACAGTCTAAATAAATATAATTTTTAATGGCAAAAACAAAGCCAAGATAAGTTAATCCTAAGAAATCTCCTGTATCCTAAATAAGCTTATATTTTGTACACACACACATACACACACACACACGCACAAAATATCTCTTGTGTATGTTTTTCTACTAATATTTTAATGTAGCTAAAAGTGTAATACAAAATATTTAACAAATAGCAGAGCCTTACTGGCCTGATTTTAGGTAAAGAACATTACCAGATGTTGTTTACATTAATGATTTTAGGTGATAATGGAGTAAGATTAGAGTAATTTTCTCTTTGTCATGTCATCAACAATACAGATGATACTATCAAACTATATTTATGTATATTTTTTTCCTAAACAGTCTCACTTTATTGTTAGTGAGATCAACAGAATAGGAAATCAAAACAGCACATTCACTCACTAATTGTCACTGTGGATAATCGTTGAAACTGTTAGTGAGACCCCTTGTGCTTTTCCAACTATCTCTAACTTGAACTTGTTCAGCAAATTTTGTCTGCTTTAGTAGCCATGGCAACTTCAGGATAAATATTGAGTGCTGGCCTTCCAGCTGTTAAAAACCTGTAAGTCTCCTCTAAGTCCATAGTATATCTCTACAGAGACACAGGGATGCAAAACAACAGAAACTTTTCATCTAGATCCAAGGAAAGGGAGTAAAATGTCAAGAACAATCTAGTTGATTATAAAATTAAATAGAAATTGCAGTGCAAATATTAAGAAAACTTTTTTACTCCTGAGGTGGTAGAACAAATGGCAAATTTCATAGCAATTATATGAAGCTTTTACAGAAACAGATCATTAACACAGTTACATGTTTTGCAGCTCGAGGGAGTATTGAAAAAAGGTAGAAAAAAAGGGTAGTTCAAGACCAGTATTCTCTCAAAAATTTAATTGCCCTTTTTAGGTATGTATTTGTGATATACGGTTTTATGTAATGTCCTCTTAATTGAGGCTAAGAGTATAGCATGTACAAACTTTTAAAAATCATATACTTGTCACTAGAAACTTACCGCTCTTCAGACAGTGCTGATATCTACAGATGACCTGTGTTAACTCAGAGCTCCATGTCTGTGGCATCTAATTGCCTGTTGTTGATATGTTGAGTAGGCAGACTGCTGTGCCCATCTTGCATATGCTGATAGTGCCCTTTGATTTTTAGAATACTCAAATATGTACCATTAAAGACTGTTGAAATGAATATAAGCCCTCTGGCATACTGTATTTTTCACAGATGACCACAATAATATCTCCTATACCATATACTCTTCTAACAATGTAACCTTGACATTCCTCCCAAGTGTTCTGTCCCTTGGATCACAGGGATAATATGTCTCAGGCAACAGCGTGTGGTAGAAGTAACACTGTGTGGTTTCTGAGGCTAAGTCATCAACGTAGCATACAGTTTTTGCTCCATTGGAACACTTGCTTTTGGAGCTCAGCTGTGACCATTTTGCAAGGAAGCCCAAACTAACCCACGCAAAAATATCCAATGGAGGAGCCACATTTCAGCTGATAACTGGTAGTGGTTTCACTGCTTGTCGTCATCAATTGCCAGACATGGGAATTAAGATGTATACAGGTGATACCAGTCCATATCTGTTAAGTTCCATCAGACTTAGTGTTTTTCTGCTGAGGCCCAAGACATCAATGAATAGACCAAGTCATCACTGCTCTGTTCTTGAATTTCTAAGCCTCAGAGTCCCCGAGCACAATGAATGATTGTGTTATGCCTCCAAATATGGGTAGATTAGTATGCAATGTTAGTAACTAGATAAGGCACCAACTACTCATCTCCTTATTTGTACTGACTATGTCTTCAGGTAGTAAATTCCTAATTATGTTTGCTAAATTTGTTAAAAAAATGTTTTATGATATCAATCCCATCTTTATTCAAGAGGAGATCATTGAATAAATATATTATTTTCACTCAAAAAGTTTTATCAGTTGAATTACGACCAAAGAAGCATCTAAGCAGCACAGAAGTTTTCACTAAAAGCACTAGCAAGATTTGCCCCTGTCCAAGTTAAATAGAATTTATCACTTGGAGATACAGATTGGAGAAACTGATTTTAACATTGTCAATAGTTATTTTCTTTCCTCCACATAAAATATTTTGAAAAATTTCCCTTTGCAATAGGTAAATATTGATTCAGAAAATGTCAGTAATTTATATCCTGGGAATTTGAAATTGAAAACCAGGCTCTACCAGGCTTTGTTGTGTGTTACCAGTCAGAGGTAACAATGTTGGAAAATGTATGAAGAAAGAGACAGGAGAGAGAGACAGACAAAGACAGAGACACACAGGCTATGGTGGCATTTTTTTTTTTTTTCCCTAATGGATTTTCTGTTTCTGGTTCTAGTCCTCTTAGAGGTACAACTGCATATCTTGATACCCCTATGTCCCTGCAAAACCCAGCTGTCATCTGAGGTTACTTGAAGATAATATATCAGAATGCCTTTGACTTGAGAACTAGTTACAGTGTCAGCTCTGTTGGTTTAAATGAAAGGAAGGGTGTAAGATTACATAACAAGAAATGTGGAGACAGAGTCATCCAGCAGCTTCGCTGTAGAGAAACCAGAATATTTCCATGTTCTGATAAGTTAGTCACAGTTTAAGATTTATCCTACCACCAGTCCCTCTTGTGGTTGTAGGATGCTTCAAAGTGCATATTACATTATTCATTCTACATATTTCTTCATTCAGTACAAGTAGTACCATCTCCTGTGTACTCCTTCTTCAGTTCTTTTTGCTCTCACTTGACTCTTCAGAGCCCTCTAGTTCTTTATTTCCCCAACACTGAAATCCCAACATCTGCATATTATACTATGATCTGATAAAAAAAAGGGACATTCTTCTGTGGTTCTCATCTTTTTGCAGCACAGAATCACTGGTAGTGACTGGGTTTCAACATTTCTTTTTCTCACAAGTTTCTATACATGAAAGCGAGCAATAACCAGATTTATCTTAGGAGTAATTTCAGTTTTATAATATTTTCAGAAGACACAGATATAGTCAGTTTTTGTTTTGAATACTATTTCTTTTCCTTGGTTTCACTTCATTTTGTTTTTTTTCTAGCTAGTTTCAGGGTCTATAGTTTATTAGTACTGAGACCCATTAATAAAAGTATTTTTAGGAAATATTCCATAAGAATAATTTCTTAGTAAAAATAGTTCTGTATTCTGAAGCACAATTTATTTTTAGCTGAATAGGCAATTAGCTGTGTCAAATATAAATGACTGAATCATACAGAAATTACATAGAAAAAAAAATCACATCACTCCAAATAACATTGCCCAAAATTAAACATTATGGACATGTGTTGCTTTCAAGATTTTGTTTAAAATTTCTGTATTGACCCTACCCATACACAGATTATAACATATCTGGCATATAGTTTTGTCTTATGATGTATCTTCTTAGTCTTATGCACAGAAAAATTTCCCCGTCATTGAATATTTTTTAAAATATCCGTGAAATATTTTTAAATGAATGTAGTATTAAAAAATAAATGTATCATTTCCATGCTTTTGTTTTTTAGATTATTTATCCTTTTAGTATTAAAATACTACTGTTATGTATTAACTTTTTTACATTAATTAATACCCACATTTTTTATTAATACTATATCTTTAAATTTATTCTTGTAATGGAGTTACTGGGACAAATAGTATAAAATTTCTTAAGGTTGTCACACAAATGAATATAATTATTAAAAATGTAATTTAAAAAATTTCCTGGGCCATTGATAATATGCCTAAAAATGATTTCTTATGAATTTTCATTTATTTATCATTTTATTCTATCAGTTACATAGTAAATCCTACTAAATATTGTATGGCATCAGCTACTGAAAATTGCATATTGCCGTATAGTCTACAGAACACAATGTAGCTTTCAGTACTTTAACATTTTTTCACTTTTCATTTGTAAAATGGATGCATAATTTTGCAGTATAAGCACACATTTTTTCTTTTGCTTTGTCATTTGTAAGCAGGGGAAGTTTACATAAAACCAGTAATCATAATATCTCTTTAACCATTATGAGAAAAGAAAAAGCAACTCTAGTTAAGAACAGTTTTTAAATGGAAGGTTAACTCCATGGAAATATAATTTGATATAATAAATTCTATCTTGACAATTACAGAGGTATCCTTTCATGTGTGAAATTCAGATGGAGAAATCAAGCTGAATTTTTCGGACATCAGTAAAAGATATTTCTAATTAATAAAATAGTAAATTCTTTAAAACATAGCCACTTAAATATTTTTTATTGCTTACATAAAATTTATTTTGGAAAAAAATTTAATAGCAATTATAGAAACCATTCATCCACCAACTTCTTATGACACGTGCATTCCTCAAAGAAATAGATTTACATCAGTTTTAATATAACAATATGATCATTTAAAGGACATTTGTTTGATATGTGTTCATATTTTCAATTTAAGAATAGTGATTTTAGTTCACCTGAAGAGAAAAATTCAGATCATTCAAATTTTTCTTCTCTTAACCCAAAATAGTATTTTCTTCAGTATTTTCCCACAGAAAAAAACCTTAAATACTGAAATATCAAATAACCAATTTAGATTTTAGTTGAGTCAGCATAAAATTCTGTATAATAAAACATCAGAGATGTTTACAAATACTTGTAATATATGCCTTTGCTTTCAAAGGTTTTGTATGTGTGAGGTAAAAATCCTCCCTAGAGGAATCTTGGCACCAAATATTGTAGCCCTAGAGAGAACTTCTGTTTCTCCCTATCTAAAAGTATTGATTGGAAGCTTGATTGGGAGCTTGAGTTACAGAAGCTGACTCTTCAAAACACACCCTGGATTTTTTGAGGTTTCTGTTTTAGGGTATATTTTGGAAAGGACCTACAGATCTGTTTGTTTTATTGAAAATATTGCATTATCTTCTTGTTAAAGGACACTGTGTGTCCCTCTTCATTTAGCAGGACCAGCCTTAACTAAGATTTTCTTAACCATATTCAGCCATGCTATGAACACCTTATCTGCAGCCTTATCTTTTCTTGAAACTATTTTTATAAATGTGTTTAGGCAATTTCTAAAATTTTCTCATGCAAAAAGATATCTACCTGGTTATGGACATATTGGCTACAATTCTTTTTTTTTTTTTTATTTTTTTATTGCTGCATTGGGTCTTTGTTGCTGCGTGCGGGCTTTTCTCTAGTTGTGGCGAGTGGGGGCTACTCTTCATTGCGGTGCGCGGGCTTCTCATTGGGTGGCTTCTCTTGTTGCGGAGCAGGGGCTCTAGGCGCACGGGCTTCAGTAGTTGTGGCTCGCAGTCTCTAGAGAGCAGGTTAAGTAGTTGTGGCGCACGGGCTTTGTTGCTCCAAGGCATGTGGGATCTTCCCGGACCAGGGCTCGAACCCGTGTCCCCTGCATTGGCAGGTGGATTCTAAACCACAGCACCACCAGGAAAGCCCGGCTATGATTCTTAACTGTTGCCAGTGTAGAAGGTCCCCTTCTGGAGTAAAGAAATTTGTTTATGAATAAAGCAACGTGAGCTTTCCTGACTCTCTGCAGCAAGGGAGAATGCCACACAGATATTCTGAGAAGAAATCTTGCTAGGGAAAGTGAGTGCAAGGATTTAATTGTGTGTCAGGCCTGGATGTTATTACTGTGGGATATCAGAGTTGAGTCTTCATATTGGTTGATTATTTAAGGGAAGAGAGATTCTTGGTGAAGAAGAAAGCATTATGTGAGTCACCTGACATACTTCAGCCATTATTGCATAAACGATGAGAATGAGAGTTCTGGTCCTTGGGAACTATCTTAAGAAATCATTGAGAAAGAGAATTTTGGTTTTATAATAATTTATATTAAATCACTCATTCTCACTGTATTTAGATAAGTTGGTAATTCTTTTATCTCTGAAGCTACCTCTTAGTTTCTAGTAAGTGAATAGGAAATGCATAGATTTGTCCTTAGTTCTTTGGAAATCATAAATATGCATAACACAGCACAGCCTGTGATAGGCCTTGTGACAATAGTGAATACTTAAAACTACCTCCTGAGTACAAGGCTCTGTTCTAAGCATTTAAAAAGGATTAGCTAAGTTAATTCTGCAGTGATCCTGTGAGTAGGTATTATTAGAATCCTCATCTTACAGATGAGTAAACTGAGGTACAGGGATTTTAAGAAAGTTGCTCACATTCACACATGTCCTGAGTTCCTGAGCCACGCTTCAGACCCAGTCAGTCTAGCACTAGAGTGTGTGGTTCATAAAACACAGTAGGGAAGGAAAACAGGGATAGAAACAGAGAAACAGATCATAAGTTAAGGTCAATAAAAAGGACATGGGTAGAAAAGTCAAGAGCCCATGAGACAAGATTTGATTGGGGAATTTCGAGATATTAGCTAGAGGTAGGAGAAAAATGTTGGTTACTAATGCAATTATTGTTTATATTGATTTAAAGAGAGATGAGGAGAAGAATGAGTTATAAATGACCTTTCACTTTGGCATTTTGGAAAGGCTTCAGTAAAGATTTAAATTGACTTCATTACTTTTGGTTTTGGACTTACATTTCTTTGCAAGTTATATTGTATTTGGAGCTGACCTCAAGTCAAGAGAGGAAGAGTTGCCTGAAGGTGGAACTTTGAAGGGGTGGTTCTTGGATTTTTTACCTATGATTCAGTACCTACACCAACTAAATTATTTCAACGCCGTAAGCTAACCACCTGTAGCCAGGAGAAATCTTGGTAATAATTTCAGGAACCACTGGTACAAGCTTTTGGGGACTTGAAACAGTCATATGGGACAGTTACTACTAACATGATTTTACAAATATGGCAGCTTTTAAGTGAAGTTATGGTGTGAAGCAGTGTTATGTCAAGTGGACCGTGGCCTGTGGGCATCAGCATCACTTGGGAGCTTGTTAGGTATGTAGATTATCCGACGTCACTCCAGGCCAGTGGGATCAGAATCTCTGAGAATGGAGTCCAGGATTCTGTGTCTTAACAAGGCAATTACTGTGCACATCAGAGTTTGAGATTCACTGGTATGAGGATTGCCTGTTGTTCAGACATAGGCCATGATGGCACTTAGATTACCACCAAAATGCCAGGATAAAATGTTGGTGATTACTTGGAAATCTTAAATACCAAGCATTTAAGAAAATGCATTGTTTGAGATGGGTTATCTACAGAGAATGAAAAATATGCAACAGTATGTGAGTTTTCTCTACCACAAAATGTTAAATTCAAACTTATATTTTAACCAAAGGCTATGAACTCCCTATTGCATTTGATTTTTCTGAACCTGTTAAGTATCATGAAGTTGAAAACTGTGATGAGGACAGCTCCACCAACTTGGTGAACCCAGAACTTGCTTAGTGGCAGACAAAAACAAAGTGTTTAGCCCTGTTTTTGTTTTTGTTTTTTTAACAAAATGATTTGAATCATATAGTAATATCTACTGGTAGCTCTCTTATTCTTTTCTGTGTATATAAAACATTTTAACCAGCGACCAAAGCTCAAACAAAGCACTTCCTTTGATACTTCTCTGGGGCTCACTTTGCATTCCATACTGTGTCCCTTGTAACGCCCCCCCGCCCACCTTGTTCCTTTGTTTGCTTTCCTCTCTGCCTTTGATGATGTTTCCTTTCTGTTTGGAATGCCTTTCAAGCTTTATCTCTACCACAATTCTTTTTCTTATCTCCTCCGCCCCACCCGGTACCCCGACACACTCCAGGATGGATTGGTGCCTACTCTGTACGCTCATACATGAGCCTTCACATAGCAATTGTTGGGCGATATTTTCTGTGTGTGACTTTCTACCCTACTGAACTCTAAGAGCCTTGAGGGTGAATGCTGTCTTACTCACTTTTGTAAATTCAGCTCAGGTCCAGCGCCTGCAATTTAGTGGGCACTCATTATAAATTTGATTAACTCAACTAATCAGATCACACAGTCATGAACCTGAAAATCAACAAACACATGTTTCTTGGTGGCCTCAAAATATATTAATGTGACATGGATTCTGAACTAAAAGCCAAACACTTCTTCATAGAAAGTCCCTCAGGTCATATACAGTCTTATTTTAGACACCATTAAAAAAAAAAAAAAGTGCTTGCTTATTTGATTTCCTAGCACACAGAAAATTAAATGCAGCAGTTTGGAGGCAGTAAAGGGGTGATGCTAGAGGCAAGCATAGGGACAAAAAGAAGTTATAGCTGCTGACTCGAGGTTATACAAAGGTGATACCAAATGTACACATGAAGCACTTTTTTCAAAATTAAATTATGAATATCAACCACTAGTATGTTCTTTGACTAGGGATAAATTAAATTACATATCAATTATTTTAAAAAGATAACTATAAAAGTTCATTTGTTTGGATACTCCCCATGTACTTTTAAATCACCCCTGTATTAATGGAAAAATCACAAAGAAGTAGGAAAGAAATATTTTGAACTAAATAATAAGAATGTGGCATGGTAGAGATGTTGTCTGTATATAACAGGGCATTTTTTTTATTTTATTTTTTTATTCTATTTGTTTTGTTCTATTTTCTAAAATAGAACAAAGACGGTTCTCTTTTAGAAAAGGTAACAAAATAAATCAAAAGAAATGAGTAATAATAAAGAAAAGGTCAAAGATCAATGGAATAGGTAAGGTACTTAAAGTTGAGAAAACGAAGAAAACCTAGCTCATGGTGTTGCATCAGGTACAGATCTCCAAATTCTATGTGTTCAGTAAAACCATTTCATAAAAAATATCTTTCACTTATTCATTTAGTATTTATTATCTCCTCTACACCAGTGAATAAGAGTTCTTACTTTAAGGAACTTATACTGTTAAAGAAAAAAAAAATTGAAAATAAACAATTAAAAAGCAAGTATGTAACTATCAGACAAAAGTATAAAAGTCATGTAAGCAAGAAAACATACCAGCTAACAATAAGTTTTTTACAGGAAATGTGGCCAAAGTATCTGTGAACACACCTAAGTCAAGTAAGAATAGAGGAGTGAAAATTGAATTTGTAGATCCACAGTATCCTCCCTTTATAGAGTAGATGGAAAAGGCACGTATAGTCAGGGAGCGGAGACACTGTCTAAATAGAAGAAATTCCACTCTCTAGATCAGAAATGCGAGATCAAGGGGAATTCTTGTCTTCTTACACATGGAGAGTACTGGGGCATATTCTAGGAAAGGGAGAGAAATTGTTATCCAGCAGAGAGCTGTAGTGAAGTCCTTGAGAAGATGAAAAGAGAGGAAGAGGAGGACAGGACTTTGATTTTAAGCAGCATGGTTTAAAAATTCTGAAAGTTGGCTTCCTTATTTTTCTTTCCTTTTATTTGCCTCTCAGCAAACTAAATTGAATGTTTCTGCTGATGTCTGGTTACAAATTTATTGAATACACTGGTTAAGAAGGTTATAAATAGGTCAGAATAATGGAGAATATATGTTTGGATCTAAATAATACCTAGACTTCTGAGGTTTGGCATACGGGTAACAAGAAATTTTTTCATGATCTACTTGAAATATCAAATGATGGGACAAGTTCGTCAACCAAGATTTTTTTTTTTTAAAGCTTTCAGGAAAGAAAAAAAAAAAAAAGAGGAAAGACATTTGCAAGAGGGAGCTTCCTCTCCTGATACACTTATTTCTCTACAGTTTTCCCTAACCCAGCCCCACTCTACAGCTTGGCCATGTGGATATGAATAGTACTGGTTTGTGTTGAGTGTGGAAAAGACAGGAAGGTATAGCACCTAAATTTAGGACCATACAAGCTGCTTGTGCAAACTTTTCTCTGTGAGTTAATAATGGATTGGAGCTTGAACTTATTACATTACTTAGGGGTGTGTCCTGTGACCAGTACAATCCTTATAGACACTTTAATAATATATGCTACCCTAGCTTAAGATATAGAGATACAGTGAGGGGGTCTCAGTTGCCTTAGAACATAATTTCATGTTACTGAAAGAGAAATTCCAAATGCATTAGCATCATGTCAGAGGTTTTACAGTCTGAATACATGTTTTCCTACTCCTTATATTCTTAAAACCCTAGAGTATGTCCTCAAAAAGTGGTTTATATGATTGGGAGTTTTAAGATCTCAACTTTCAAATATGCAGTTTTCTCAAAGTAAAATGTATATATTTAAAAATGTATGTGCCTAAGAAAGTAAGTCCACAGTTTCCCATTTCTCCCTCTACAAAAATCCTTTTTCTGACTTTGCAGAGAATGACATGCATGCCTCTCATCTGTTTTTAATATTTTTTATCACTAGGAGACAAGTATATGCTGATTTGCCAGTGTCAGTCTGGATTATGTTTGTTTTTCTTGCTTACTTATTAGTATTGCCCACATTTATTCTCAGTTTGGATGATAAACTATACGGTCACCCTAACTATGGTGCATTGCCCCAGAGGGCAAATAACTGAGGCACCCTCATATATAAATAGAAGTATTAAGGTTGATATTACAAAAGTGAATGACACTAATGACTAGATAATAAATCCTCTTGTTCAGGTTTCCCCTTATTTATTTTTAACACAATGGAAGGAAAACCTAATAGAGTTGTCAGATGGTAGATTATTAAAAATAATTTTGAAGATAGATAGCTATGTAATCTTTGGCATATCGCTATTAAGAAGTTCAAAGAACTGAGAATCCTTACTGTAATGAAACAGCTTTCATTACCATCTATTTATGTGAACATATTTTCTCAACACATACCTGAAAAAAGAAAAGGAAAGAAATATAGGAATAAAATTGATGCTGAAGACTATCTCATTCTAGTTATAAGTAATTATCCCTCATGTACATGTGACAAAAGAAAACAAAAGCCCTATCAATCTCACTAAGGCTTTTATTTTAAAAAACTTAAAATTATTATAATAAATATTTAACAAAGCCTGTAACATAAATATATTGTTTTAATTTGTCATGTACTACTGATAATTATAGTAATTCCACTGAACTTTTTAAAACAGACTCTTGTGATCATAGAAAATTGAGTTAAATTTTACTTTATATACAAATTATATTGGATGTCTTTTTTTGTTTGTTTTTTGGTTTTTTTTTTACATGGTAACTAATAATGGACCTTAAAGCATAAATGTGTATTGCTTGGGGATACCAGTCTATGAAAGAAATGGACAAGTTTTGTTTGGTGAAGGAGTAAAAAGGGTGATGGAATAATGCCTGACTATGAAAGAGTTTATGTTTTTGTTTTTTTAAGTGGAAGATAGTGGTGTCAACTTTATAAGGATTTAGATTTGATTACTTATATTTATACTATTTTTAGAAAATATTTATTTCTTTATCTTTGGTTGCTTTGGGTCTTGTTTGCTGCACGTGGGATTTCTCTAGCTGTGGCGAGTGGTGGCTGCTCTTCGTTGCGGAGCACGGGCTCTACGTGTGCAGGCTTCAGTAGTTGTGGCACGCAGGCTCAGTAGTTGTGTCTCACGGGCTCTAGGGCGCAGACTCAGCAGTTGTGGTGCATGGTCTTAGTTGCTCTGCGGCATGTGGGATCTTCCCGGACCAGGGCTTAAACCCATGTCCCCAGCATCGGCAGGTGGACTCTCAACCACTGCGCCACCAGGGAAGCCCGTGAATGAAGAATATTAAAGAACTTGAAGTACACTATTATCTAACCCACCAAAACTGGGTATTCTCAATGAAATTGCTATTTTTGGACCCCCAAAAAAGAGAAAACCTCAGCAAAAGAGTGTTTTGAGATTTTTTTTCACATTTGAAAATATTTTTCTTACAAATGTTAATTAGAAATTGAAGCAAATATCAGTGCAAGTCTTAGTTTAAGTTCATGTGAAAATTTAAGCTGTTTGTCAAATACGAACAAAATTTATAAAGAATTCTATTAAAAGTAATAGTTTATTATACATTATGTAGTCAGAAAGAATTAAGGAACAAGTATCCTGTCTTTGAGGGCCTTATCTAGTTGATGAAAGAAAATATGTTCTTATGATACATAAATTTTTATAATACAAAATACTATAGCACTCCAGGTTTAATTACTGCTAGACATCTTTCATCGTATCAGGCATTGATCATTAGACTACTAAGTATAATGCTACTTGGATTATTTATGAAAGTGGCATATTCATTAATAAATATGTTTTTAATTTGTGCTGATGAAAGCTGCTGTTACAGTTGTTTTCATATATTCATTAATGAACTACTGGCAAACCATTTTAATTTTTGAAAAATAAAGCTTCAAAATGTTCCCAGCCTGTGATTTCCAACTTAAAACTGTGTAAATGAAGCGAACAGCAGTCAGCAATACAATACTGGATATTCATTGTTTATCTAAAATTCAAATTTAACTGGTATTTTTAAATTTTACTTGTTAAATCTTGCAACATTATTTAGTTTCTGTTAAATGAATTAATAAATGTGTATATTTTTCACAAAACCATATTCACTGTCCCTGTCTTTTCAAATTAATGATATAGAGATATTTACATATATATAATTTTATTATTTAACTATTGAATAGCATGCTATAACATTTACATAACTCTATTTATTAAGGATTTCTCTACTAAAAGCCACTTAAATATTATAAATTATTGCAGATATTATACCACCGCACAGTGAGAAAGATCTAAAAGTATATTTGCTCATGTTCCTTTGGATATATGGCAAAACTCTCTCCAAAGTAAATATTAGAAGGCAAAGTTTAGAGTAAAAATTCAGACCTATTTCATTTGAATAAATGCTTACTTACTCTTCATAATGTTTAACAAAGATATAAACAATTACAGATTCACTCTATTATCATTGTGGACTTTGACAATAGAAAAACAATAATTTATTTTAATTTACATCCTTTTGATCCATGACATTGATTATCTTTTCAGGTTTTAATTAGTCATCTACATTTTATTCAACTCTGTTATATTGTATTTAACTTTTTATTTACTGGTAATTTTTAATATGTTAGATAACAATGCTCATTGTAAATATAGCAGATATTTTCTTCCGATCTGCCTCTTGCCATGTAACTTTGCGGTATCTTTTGCTTCATAGGAGTTTAAAACATTAATGTCATCAAATTTAGCAGTACTTTAAGAATTTCGAATGCTATTTTGAAATAGAAGGTACCTGTGGTAGGCTGAATAATGATGTCCAAAGACTTCCATGCCCTAATCCCTAAAACCTATAAATATGTTACCTTAAATGGCAAATGGGACTTCACAGATGTGATTAAGTCAAGAATCTTGAGGTGTGAAATTTATTATCCTGGGTTATATGGGTGGATCTGATGTAATCACAATGGTTTTTATAAGAGAGAAGACATTATGAAACTTTTCAGAGAAAGATCTGAAGATGCTACACTGCTGGATTTGAAGACAGGGAACGCAGCGCTAGAAGTTAGAAAAGGCAAGGAAAGACATTCTTTCCTGGAGCCTCTGGTGGGAGGGCAGCTCTGCAGGCACCTTGATTTCAGATCAATAGAACCTGTTTTGGACGTTCACCTCCAGTACAGAAGGAGAATAAATTTGCATTGTTCTCAGGCACCAAATTTGTGGTAATTTGTTACAGCTGCAATAGGAAATGAATACAACACCTATTCGAAATTTATAAAATTGTTCTATATTTTTAACAATTCTATAGTTGTTTTTTTTAATCAATTTAAACTAGCTGTCAGTTTTGTAACCGATATGTTTTGTAGCCTACATTTTCACAATTATTATTATTAATTACTTCATAATTGCTCCATTATTAATTTTTGAAAATGGCTTTCCTCCTCTAAATTAACTTTCCACTGTTTAATTAACATAGAGTCATCAGGTTGTTTCCAGATTCTCTTTGCTATGCCTTGGGTCTATTTATACATCATTGTGATAATAGCACCTCTTATAAAAATTTATATCTTTTCATACTGTTTGTTTTCTGGTAAGACAAAAATCCCCTCGTTTTTCTTTGACAAATGCTTTTAGTCTTGTGTACTTATTACAGAAAAAAAAAAGAATATTTTTGTTCCATTATTCAAAAATCACTATTACAGTAGTAAACGTATTTTTTAACTTCCTCTTTTAAAGGAAGGATGTTTGTCCTTTTTAACTTTGAAATGACCATCAATCCTTCAAATACTTCCTCTTCTTTTTCACTGTTTTTGGAACTCCTGTTCCTAATCATTAGAGCCCTGGATGTAACTGCCAGTCCTATGAATTTTAATTTATTTTTCAGTTTCTTAATTTTTATACTACTTTCTTAAAGACTTGATAAAAATCAATGTTTTGTCTTAAAAATTTGGATTTTTCAGAGCATGTATTTGTGGCAACATCGGATGGAGCTGGGCTCACGGTTTCCAGTGTGAGCCGTAACCAGGCTGAGAGCACAGGTGGCACACATGGGTCTCCCCTCGAAGGAGGCAGCCTCAAGGTAGGTCTTTTCCTTGATTTGCCTCTTCCAAATACATTTAAGAGTTTCTGAACACAGATAATTACCTTAATTGACTTACATGAGGGTATACATGAACTTTTATATTTGTAGCATATACTTTAATACATCTTTTTCTTTCTTTTTGTGAACTGTTTGTGTGAGTATAACTTCCAGCAGGTTCTCAATCTGAAGTTTTTAAACTGGGATTAATATGTCATAAAATAAAGCACCCATGAAATTTTGGAATTATTCTTACTTAGGTATGATTGTATAATATGGTATTTAAAAATTTTTCTGCTTTATTAAGTGACATTTTTGGTTTTCATAATGTGTGATTTATTTAATTTCGAAGCCACATTAGCCTAACTTTACAAAATGAATTAATGAGTTAAATAAGTCACGTTGACCCAGTGGATTTTAGGATTTGAACTTGTAGTGCCTTGCCATTTTCTTTTAGGTTTATTTCCTGTTCTGCCTCTATTTTGTTTGACCTCATTATTGTAAATTACAATTTAATAGGCAATAATCCATATACTATATAATCACAAATGTATTGGAGTACAGGTATTTGCACTATTAGCTTAACTTTTAAATATGTACCTTATAAATTAATGCATGCATTTATACATTATGTTATATATTTTTCTCAAACTTCCTAAAGTTATGTATATATTTTTATCTTTTCAAAGAGCCAACTTAAGTTTTAATTAATAACACTACAATTTTGATTAGCAGCAAATACCTTAATTTCTCGTCATATCTTTGCAAATTTGTTACTTCCATTTTTTTAGTTTGTTTTGTTGGTCTTTTCATCGATTCCTGATATTAAAATTTTGTCCATTTCTTTCTAAGAAATCTACTTAAAGCTGTAATATTTTATTTGTAAACTACTTAGGTCATAACCCACAAGGCATTTTTTAGTCACCTTTACTTGTCTATCATTTTCTGTTAAAATGATCAAATAGGGAGGTAGGAAAAATAGTGAATTAAACCCCATATTTGCATGATACAAAGGTTCAGAAATTAATTTTTCTTCGTTTGCTTTACTTGTCCTTTTTTTCCTGTAATGAATTTTAAACAAATCCGAATGGATCACACCTTGACCCATATATACTTCAATATGTGTTTTTCAGGTCATAGATAATTTTTTTACTGTATAACCATGATGCTGTTGTTCTGTTATTACATTTTTTTCTCATTTTCTCTGAACTATTATCTAGAGTGGATTTATTTTAGTAAGGATTTAAACAAGGTCCACATACCACATTTAGTTGTTAGATGTTCTATGTCTAATTTTTTTCTTAATGTGGAAACCTGTTAAATTTCCCTTTAGAACATACCACATTGTGTTTCTGCTTGTTCTCTGATTGTCATTTAACTTGTTTCTCTCTTCTCTGTATTTGCTAAAATTGAAGTTAATTCTAGATATTTGCTTTACAAATTTGACATGAACACTTCAAAGATATTCCTCTGAGATTCATATTGCTCTTTATCAGGAAACAGAATATTTGTTGTCCATTTTTAGAGAATCTGAGATTCCAATAGTGATTCAGGAGATGACAGCCTTATGTTTCCATTCTGAAGTTCTCCATGAAGTATTCACTCAGAAATTTTATTCCTTATTATTTCATATAAAAAATTATTTCATGAGGAATTACCAAATGTTGTTTTTCAAATTTTATCACTTTCTTCATATTTTGGCTTCTGTATACACATACATATCTGATTAGGTTCCTTTGAATTTACTTCTTATTTCTGAAAAAAAAAAGTGTATTTTTTCCAGTTCTTTTATGATATGTGTCAGCTCTCATTTCATGTCCTCCTGCCTGTCTAGCTACAAAATATCAGAATTTGTTTATATTCTGATTTGTGTCCTTCCAAAGCTTGGACAATTCTTTGAATTTCTTTTATAGAACTTTAAATCATTAGGTTTCTGTTTCCATTTGCTTTGTGGTCGCATTCTTTTGTCACCTAGTCATTTTCTATTGGAATTTTATTAAGTACGTTTTCTATATTGTCTTCCATAAAATTTTTCGGTTTTGATTTTTATCTATTTTTTTCCCATATCTAAATGAGACGTGTCCTGAACTATAAGGAAAAGGTTCACTCCAAGTATTTTAAATCTACTTTCTATATATATTTCATGTCTGTATTTTCTATTTTTATTTCTGTTTTTATCATTCATAAATCAAACACATAAAAAATTTTAACAGTTCACAGGTAGGTATATTTGAATAGTTTATTTTTATTTTCTATTTATATTGCATTAATACATTGAGGTCATTGTATGTTACCTAGCTAATTGATCTTATTTGGAATTTCTTGAGATATTCTCTGCAGTCTGAACATATTATCTAGTGTGTAAATATATATATATATTTCAAGATTTGATCATAGGCGTCATACTTAAAACAGAATCCTATTTATGCCATTTCATCCTCTTGCACATATTTGCCAATGGAAATACTGGGAACAGTTATTCTCATTCATTTGAAGATGACCACTCTTACTCTTCGCAGACTTTTTGGATTTACATTTTGGTTTTGGTGTTTTGAACATCACGGTTTGACCTCCTCTCTGTTGAAATAGGGGATTGTGGGAAAGCTGGCTAAGTCTTTTTTCCTCCATAAAGGGAGGCATCAGATTCCACTGCTTGACTAGGCATTTTCTCATATCTCTAGCCTGACTCTCTATGATGCTCAGTCTTGGGAATAAAAGAAGGGACAGTACCAAGGACTTGGCAAGGACATTCATCTAGCCTACTACTTGTCACCTATAAATGAGAGAGTTTTATCCCCTCTGAAGTAAAGAATACAGATTCAAGAAATACTCCAAATTCATTGTTTTGGATATATATTAATGTTTAATGTATTTCAGATATTTGCCTTCTGAAACGCAAAGCTCTGTTTCCTTTTTGGGGATATCTTATCAGTTTCTTTATATTTTTTTTTTTCAAATTATTCAGTACAAAAGAGGTAACTCTACACACAAAGTAAAGAACTGATCATTTCTAATGCTTGTTTGGCAGTTGAAAGGTTTGTTAACAGTGCCTTAAACCATATGTGTCCAAAATATTTGGATGTAGTATTGTCTACTGTATTGGTCTAATGGTGTGAATGCTTCCTTTCTCCCAGCTAATGGCTGTAAAATCTAAAATCTAACATATCAACCATGGTAAAGGGTTACATCTTTATTTACCCAATTATATTATAGTGTCAGACACTTAAAGTTGACATTCAGTAATTTTGTAAATCTCTATTTGTGTTGGGAATCAACATGATGTAAATTGCAGAGCTGTGTTGGTGTACTGATGAGTACAGAAAGCCAGTCTACAGAGAGAAGAATGAAGGAGACCTACAAACTGTTGTAGAGATGAGAGGTCATGTGGCTCCAGGGGGAGAGAGGGAGAGACTGATGATGTGGAAGCTTTGATCCTTGATGGATTTCCACATCTCAGTTCTCAGCACTCAGGAGGTCTGAATGTACTGCCTACCCTTGAGTTCAGTGAAATATCGCTGCATCCTTTACTTGCATTCTTTTAATAAATGTCTTTCTTTTTTCTTCTTTCATTCTATTTTTCTGGCTTAAGGCATTTAAAATTCAGTTCTCTAATGAGCCAAGATTAACCTTGACTAAAATGAATATTATTTGCATCTTACACTGTAGAGATTAATTTAAGAAGTTGTGTGTAACACACTGCACAGGTACAAGAAACAAATGATAACTTAGGTAAAAATAGCAGATTTTTCAGGCCCTTGCTGTATGAACTTTATTTTTAGCTTTACCTGTTTAATTGTATTCCTAATTCCTACTGAGTCAAATTGATTAGATGATTAACAGTTCCTCAAATTGTTTGCTACCAATGGCACGGTAATCTGTTTCTATTGGAAGAAAAACAAACAAACAAAAAACCCTGGGGGGTGAATTTTCTGAATCAAATAAATATTATTGTAGCACTTTTATAATGCCAACATGTGTTCTAATATTTTAATCACTTTTGCTGTCAAAATAAATTGAAATGGAAACATTGTCTCTAAGGACATAAAGATGCATTTCGTTTTATTTAAAGTTTACAATTCCATATTTTATACTAAACAAACACTAATTACATGTTCAAAAAAATAAACCTGTGAATACTTAGTACAGTTGTATAATATAAATCTGCTAAGGAACATAAGTGATGTTAGAAGATTTAAAATATGAACCCATTTTTAATACATTAGCACATTAATTTGTATCATATGTATGAATATACAATATTATTAATTTGTTCATATATATAAGGATATCAAATATTGTGGAGGGTGCAGTATTTCTGAATTATTCAGAGCAAAGCACAGATATTACGGTCTGTCATAGCTTCAGACTGTGATTTTGCTGCTTACTAGTTCATGATTCTGGGAAGACTTAAATCCTCTAAGTCTCAGATTTTACATTGAGTTCTTGGAGTAACTGTGTTAGTTTTATAATATAATGTTTTTCAACATGTAGCACAGTGCCTGGCATAAAGTATATAATTGGCAACTGATTATTGTTACAAGGCAGGAGAAGAATAAGTGCAAAAATTAAGTTATACATAAATGATGATAATTGCTTCCTTAGGTATAAGGTCTCATGTGGGGTTTCTCTAAGGTTTCCTCTTCTGACTCAATATAAGTTTCCCTCACGCTTGAGGAAGCCACAGCTTCATGAGGGAAGATGTCTCTCAGATCTTCTGCCCTGAGCCCCGTCTTTGGCACACTGCTCCCAATCACTTGGGGAAGATCCTAGGAAAATATTGCCTAGTTGTTACAACATTTTGGCTGGAGAACCTCGGGATTCTGTCATACATACACAGAGTCATTACAGGTTCAACTATGTGTTTTCTGTTTTTTTTATTATACCCGATTGATTGATTCTCTCATTGCTCTATCAGTGTGAAGAGAAGTCATCGGTCTGTTCTCTCATATGAGGCTTCTCACTCCTGCCACTTAGCTCTCCAAGGCTTCTTATTTATCGTCAGCTCTCTGAGAAAAAAACAATGCTTCTCTAACTTATCAAGCATGGTTTGGTTTTTAGAATGGGACTGATGACCTCTTGTGACTGCCTCTATCCTACTCTTTCTATATTGTTGACTTAAAGAAAAACACACAACGTAAGAGCTGTGAGTTTAAGTTTTATTCAGGGTCTTACTGAGGATGATAGCCTGAAAGACAGCCACTCAGGTAGTTGAGGAGGTGTTCCAAAGAGGTAGGGGAGAGGCCAGTTTATATATGATTTTTTTTTTTTTTTTTTTTTGCTAAGAAATACATGCAATCAAGGATACATCTTAGTTTACTGCTAATCACAAAGAACAGATGTCTCAAGTTAATGATTTTAGTGCTTTTCTAGGTATGGGAAGATGCAAGAATCTGAGGTCATTGAAATTCTTCCTGAGATGTGCATCTAACTATCTAAGGGCCTGTTTATTCAAAGTACAGAGTGCCTCATCCTGCTTTTCATGCTGACTCCCTCTCAGGTTGCACCGTCAGTGGGCAGCTACAGTGGGATTGAGTCAGCCCTTACAGAACTGGGTGGTGAGGAACGCTCTTTTGTTCTTCGTTCGCAGTATCTTCACTGTAGAAATTTCCTAATTAATTCAAGGTAATTTGGGTGAAAATAGTCAGCCCATGAACCTCCAGTAATAATGATTTCTGTGTATAATGTTGTACTGGAAGAGCATAGAAGTTGATGAGAGAATTTGAGTTCAAGTTTCAGATCTGATGTTCACTAGCTGTATCACACTAACTGCTGCTTCTGTGTGTTTAGCAAGGACCCGTGCCCTGTAAATAATCCCTTGCCTTGTATACATCAAAAAAGGGAAATATTTTGATAGAGGAATGAAGCTATTAGGCAAATTATTATACTCCCTGAATCCCAACTTCTCTACCAATGAAGCAGGAATAAGAATTTTAACTTTATAAAATTAAAGTGTATTAAGAAATAGCAGTAATTTGTGTTACAATCTTCGCATATTAAGTAAGGCTATGTTTTTCTTTGCTCTACAGCTGTGAGAGGTTTGAGAAGATATTTTGGAACTAAAAATTATTTTTAAAAACTTCAATGGTTGAGAATACTGGTGTCTAGGAAAATAGTCTTGGTGACAGAATGATTAGATCATTTTTGTCTGTAGTTTTAGGCAGGATAAAAAGACCCTCTCAGCACTTTCCATCTATAAAACAGATGGTCTAGTTAAGACCTGCCAGATGGAGGATATGTGACAGATTAGAAGGTACAAGACCTTGCTATTGCCTGACTTCACTACCAAGTATATCCTTCCTCTTTCCCTCCTCAGTCAAGCCCTAATTTTAATAAGTTTTCATTTGTTTTGTTCTTAAGAATCCACCCTACTCCATGTGGCCACAGTCTCCATGTGGCCATAATCCTCCAAGGAAGTAGAACTCAGTCTACTTTTATGAAATAAAATCCTTTTGGTCTAAGATGTGTGTGCTGGTCCCATTACTCTCATCATGGATTGGTTTAGGAGTGGAACTATAACATAATTCTCACCTGTAATATGAAAAGAACACAATTGGCAAACTTCTAAAGAGTTTTTTGTCACTGATAAGAAGACCCAAGCACTTTGGAGGAGTGTTCTTCTCTCCCTGACTCCCTCTCCTTCCATAAACATTGACCTGAAACAACAGCAGCCATCCTTAGAACATGACAGCAGCAAAGCTTCTGTCAGAGTAGATGGAAAGAAACTGAGACTTTAATACTAGGAAAGAAACTGAGACTTTAATACTATCATTGATAGTTAAGAACTCTGATAACACTTACCTTTGAACTTCTTGCTGTGTTAGAGAAAATACTTCCTTACCTTTAATATTCAACTGAGATAGTTTTATGTTACGTCCATCTGAAAGCATTCCAACAAATAGAAGGATGAGTGCAGTACGATCCGTGAAGTCCCGTTGGCTGTGTGGCAATTGGTTAGTGAGCTCAACGTGATAATTTAAAATAGGAAGTGTAAACATTGATGCCATTGCTGTATAAACAATGAGATTCTTTAGTAGGGAACCATATTGTCAAAAGTAAAATTATTTAGCACATATCCTTCTGAGTTGGATATAATCTACTAGCGATATTAGAGATCAGTGATCATTTTGAGTTTTGTGTATACATCAAGTACATAGCACAAACTAAGCGTTCAAAAATATTTGCCAAGTAATAATAAAAGAATAATCCTATGAAATAATCACTTTGAACAAATATTTTATATTGGCTATACAAAGAACTAGAAAAGGTATAGTTAATAATTGATGATAGAAAAAACTATTTATTGAAACATAGCTGAATTACTTGCTGTAGTCGAAATAGGATGCTAGAGGACGCATAAAGTGATGGAATGCAATGATGAATAGTTGACTAGTGATATTAGATGTATGAGGAAAGGACAAATCTGGAAAAATATATATAGCCTTTCATTAAGTCTTATTTAACATCTCAAGTGACAGATTATTATATTAAAATCATAGGTCTTTAAGCAAAATTTTGATTTTACTAAATTTTATATATTTGAAATAAAAATGTAATTGAAAAAAAATGGAAATCTGATTCTAAAAGGTAAAGCCTGAAATTAGTGGGACTAATCATTGGAAAAGTCCAAATCTTCTTTTTATCTTGTCCTATTTTTCTTTCTCTCTGCTTTCTTTACTAGTTATTCTCTCATTACTCAGGGCTCCCTATTTTATGATCATTTCTGACATGTCCTCGTAAGGCAAGTCTCAGTGTTTTAGACTAATCTCTCTAGTTTACTCTTCAAACTATACTTGCTCCTAGCAAACTAGTTTTGTTGGAGAGAGTTCATAAACTATTTCTCCTTGGAGTGGAGTTGAAGAATATATTACCTAAAGGCAGAATGTAAGACATTCTTTGGAGATATTTAGGAGGTCCTAAAATTGTACAATAAATAGACCTGTGGGTATGTTTGATATAAGCCAATAGGAGAAATGGAGAATCCATTTAGTCGTTCAGATCAGGAGAATCAACTCCATAGATCAACTGAATAACAAAACTCCTAAGGAACAGTCCTCAGCTCACTCTATAGATAGAGGACTATTTTATTTTTCTATAAGACTTGATCTGAGAAAATGAATTATTAAATATAAGGAGATAAAATAAAAGCAATAGGGAAAATAAACTTTCCCTACTATGAACAATTCTAAGAAATGGCAATCCTTTAACTAATGAACAAAGGTTATACTCAGGAAATATTGAGTATGTGTGTGTGTGTGTGTGTGTGCGTGTGGAGAGGTTTGAGAAGATATTTTGGAACTAAAAATTATTTTTAAAAACTTCAATGGTTGAGAATACTGGTGTCTAGGAAAATAGTCTTGGTGACAGAATGATTAGATCATTTTTGTCTGTAGTTTTAGGCAGGATAAAAAGACCCTCTCAGCACTTTCCATCTATAAAACAGATGGTCTAGTTAAGACCTGCCAGATGGAGGATATGTGACAGATTAGAAGGTACAAGACCTTGCTATTGCCTGACTTCACTACCAAGTATATCCTTCCTCTTTCCCTCCTCAGTCAAGCCCTAATTTTAATAAGTTTTCATTTGTTTTGTTCTTAAGAATCCACCCTACTCCATGTGGCCACAGTCTCCATGTGGCCATAATCCTCCAAGGAAGTAGAACTCAGTCTACTTTTATGAAATAAAATCCTTTTGGTCTAAGATGTGTGTGCTGGTCCCATTACTCTCATCATGGATTGGTTTAGGAGTGGAACTATAACATAATTCTCACCTGTAATATGAAAAGAACACAATTGGCAAACTTCTAAAGAGTTTTTTGTCACTGATAAGAAGACCCAAGCACTTTGGAGGAGTGTTCTTCTCTCCCTGACTCCCTCTCCTTCCATAAACATTGACCTGAAACAACAGCAGCCATCCTTAGAACATGACAGCAGCAAAGCTTCTGTCAGAGTAGATGGAAAGAAACTGAGACTTTAATACTAGGAAAGAAACTGAGACTTTAATACTATCATTGATAGTTAAGAACTCTGATAACACTTACCTTTGAACTTCTTGCTGTGTTAGAGAAAATACTTCCTTACCTTTAATATTCAACTGAGATAGTTTTATGTTACGTCCATCTGAAAGCATTCCAACAAATAGAAGGATGAGTGCAGTACGATCCGTGAAGTCCCGTTGGCTGTGTGGCAATTGGTTAGTGAGCTCAACGTGATAATTTAAAATAGGAAGTGTAAACATTGATGCCATTGCTGTATAAACAATGAGATTCTTTAGTAGGGAACCATATTGTCAAAAGTAAAATTATTTAGCACATATCCTTCTGAGTTGGATATAATCTACTAGCGATATTAGAGATCAGTGATCATTTTGAGTTTTGTGTATACATCAAGTACATAGCACAAACTAAGCGTTCAAAAATATTTGCCAAGTAATAATAAAAGAATAATCCTATGAAATAATCACTTTGAACAAATATTTTATATTGGCTATACAAAGAACTAGAAAAGGTATAGTTAATAATTGATGATAGAAAAAACTATTTATTGAAACATAGCTGAATTACTTGCTGTAGTCGAAATAGGATGCTAGAGGACGCATAAAGTGATGGAATGCAATGATGAATAGTTGACTAGTGATATTAGATGTATGAGGAAAGGACAAATCTGGAAAAATATATATAGCCTTTCATTAAGTCTTATTTAACATCTCAAGTGACAGATTATTATATTAAAATCATAGGTCTTTAAGCAAAATTTTGATTTTACTAAATTTTATATATTTGAAATAAAAATGTAATTGAAAAAAAATGGAAATCTGATTCTAAAAGGTAAAGCCTGAAATTAGTGGGACTAATCATTGGAAAAGTCCAAATCTTCTTTTTATCTTGTCCTATTTTTCTTTCTCTCTGCTTTCTTTACTAGTTATTCTCTCATTACTCAGGGCTCCCTATTTTATGATCATTTCTGACATGTCCTCGTAAGGCAAGTCTCAGTGTTTTAGACTAATCTCTCTAGTTTACTCTTCAAACTATACTTGCTCCTAGCAAACTAGTTTTGTTGGAGAGAGTTCATAAACTATTTCTCCTTGGAGTGGAGTTGAAGAATATATTACCTAAAGGCAGAATGTAAGACATTCTTTGGAGATATTTAGGAGGTCCTAAAATTGTACAATAAATAGACCTGTGGGTATGTTTGATATAAGCCAATAGGAGAAATGGAGAATCCATTTAGTCGTTCAGATCAGGAGAATCAACTCCATAGATCAACTGAATAACAAAACTCCTAAGGAACAGTCCTCAGCTCACTCTATAGATAGAGGACTATTTTATTTTTCTATAAGACTTGATCTGAGAAAATGAATTATTAAATATAAGGAGATAAAATAAAAGCAATAGGGAAAATAAACTTTCCCTACTATGAACAATTCTAAGAAATGGCAATCCTTTAACTAATGAACAAAGGTTATACTCAGGAAATATTGAGTATGTGTGTGTGTGCGTGTGCGTGTGCATTTGCGTGTGTGTGTGTGTGTGTGTGTGTGTGTGTGTGTGGTGAGTTGGGTTCATTTCCTAAAGCTAAATGTAGCCTGTATATTTATATAAGATTAAGTGATCAATGCAGGATATTACCCATTATTGAAAACTATATTTGGATATTTTTGGAATGCAAAATGTGTGCACCCTACTGGCTTGAACAATTTAATGCAAATTCAACAAATTCTCTCATGCTTAGTTACTTATGCATTCAAGAATTTGGATCCAGAAGAATATCTACATGTGGTCTTCTATTTTTAAAATGATTTGGGGGATTTGTGCTGTAAAAAAAATAAGAAATGTTAATATTCTATTTTCTTTTAGTTTTGTTTCTCTTTGTATTTGAACCCTGATACATTTGAAAAGCAACAGCTGGAGAGTGACAAGCAATCTTAGAAATTGTGGATTCTTTGACAAAACCGTATCTAAACTCATTTATAATATTCCTTCTATTTTCTAGAATTAGTAATTGATTTATGCATGTTAACTTATTTTGAGAACTTGTATATATATGTGTGTATATATATAATGTGTACATTACACACATGTATGCATGTGTGTAAATTTTAAGTTATTCAAATACGTTGCAAATATCCTTGATTATATTCAATTTTATTAAATATAAAAAGCACTCTCACATTTGCAATGCTCTTAGAAATATCGGGCTATAGAATATATGACAATACATGAAAGTCTGAAAATAAAACTGATATATTTTCCTAATGTTTTTAAATGTGTTTCCCAATAAATACCATAATAAGGTTTTTAGGGGAGCAAAATTTGCCACCTCAAAATATTATTTTGGCATGCACATTATTTCAAGCTGAAAACAATCAAGGCCCAAAAGACTCAGGAAAAAAAAAAAAGTGACCTTCCCCTTAACTGCCTAAAAGAATGTAGCTAGAGACCTGTTCCAGGAAGGGAACTGTCACGATAAATAACTGTAGTATGAACTAGGTGTGTAGATAGGGTGGAACCTGGCAAAGTCTGTTCCTTTCTGTGCCCTGTGGTCTCTGCCTGGCCCAGCAAACATTTGTTTACCACTCATGTGCTTTTTCACCTCCATGTGTATTGTCTTCCCTTCCACTTGACATCCCAAACCGCTACCTCCAATATCCTCTTTTCTCTTTAGCTGAAGGTGGTACTTAAAATGAGTATTTTGGCCATTTTGGCAAGTTACTCAGTTTTTTTGGGTCTCTCCCATGTATATATGTTATTAAACTTTTGTTTAATTTTATCCTGTTCATGTGTCTCATGTCAACTTAATTCTTAGTCCAGCCAGAAGAATGTAGGAGGGTAGAGGAAAATCTCTTCCTCCCCGACAGGTTATATATTTCATTTTCTTAGTAATTTCTCAATTATTTCCCACATAGAATGGCAATAATTTAGTTAATTAAAGTAAGGCATATTAAAACTCTCATAACCTTGAACAGTGCTATCCAAGAGAGTTGTCTTCAATGATGGACACTCTTAATAACTGCACTGTCCATTGTGGTAGTCACTAACCATGTGCAGCTATTGAGTGCTTGATATATGGCTAGTGTGACTGAGGGAGAACGTTTTATTTTATTTTAAATAATTTAAATATATATTTAACCAGCCACAATGGCTAGCATCTACTGTGTTGCACAGTTATATTGGAAGTAAGGTATGTATCTTCAAAGTCTTTTTTGTCATTTCAAAATAGATTGCACAGAGCCTTCAGAACTGGAGAGAGGAGAGAGAGAGGGGAGGGGAAAGCTTTTTCTGCTATTGTCAGTTAAAAAAAAATAATTCCATACAATGCATGACCTAATGAAGTGTAGGTATAAAGTGGAAATGGAGAATAGTGGTATATAAGATTAGGTGACTCTAGCTTATAGGAATGTTTTGTCTTCACAGCAATTTATTTTAAAGACTTTGCATGGCTTTTTTTGGTGGGGAGGACTGTGTTTGGCTTTTATTCTCCACTCTGCCCTTTCTCTCCCCATTTCCTGCCCTGGATAGATTCCCATGTTCATAACTGCACATTTGGCCTCTATTACAGTCTCTTTTAATTGAGCTTATTACCCTCTGTTAAAGAAAGGATTTTTTTCTTTTTATTTTAAAGGTGTATTTATTTGAATTTAATATGAATAAAAATGACTTTATATTCTGTGTGAAGTTGATATAAAAAGATACACAGTTCTCTAAAGCTCAAATTATTAATTTGTTAAATAAAAACATTTATTATGTGTTTCTTTTAAAGGGGGCAGTTAGACAAACACCTGCTTTACCTATAAAGTCAAACATAGCTGTAAATCTCTGAGAAAATTCACTTTTAGATAATTTAAAAATCAATAAAATTCTTGCCATACTGTAAAGCTTTGAAAAAGGCATTGACCTAAAAAAATATTTCATGCCACAGCAAATTTCTGTGCATCAGAGAACACAAACAAAAAGTGAAAAGACAACCTATAAAATAAGAAAATGTATTTTCAAGGAATATATCTGATGAATCTAGTATCCAGAATATGTCACTATATATTAAATATATAAAATATTAATATATGTATTACGTATAAATGTATATTAAGTATATAAAAATATATTGTTCAGTATTAAGTGAACAATATAGAGACAAATAACCCACTCAAAAATGGATAAAGGCATAGGCATTTCTTCAAATAATATACAAATGGCCAATAAGCACATGGAAAAATGGTCCACATTATTAGTCATTAGAGACACACAAATCAAAACCACAATCTAATACATTTTAACAGTTGCTCCAGTTTCTTAAGTATAACATAAATTGAAATAAAAGGAGAGTAATTTGCAGTTAAGTAATATGGGTTCCATTTACTTCTTAAATTTGTATCCTGACTAGCTTAGAAGACATAACAAAGTCATCATGTACTTACACCTACAAGTAGTCTAACTATAAATGTGATAGGAATGCTATAAGGTAAATTTCAAACCACTGGCATCATTAACAAAATAACAGTTTCTTGACACAATGAAAAAATATTAGTATAATTCTGAACAAAGCAAAGTGCTATGTTTCTTCATTTGATGTAGTAGTTGAATTTGTTGCATATTTTGTAATTATTAAGCTCTGCAAAAATAATTTTATTATATAGATTTAAATGTTGCTTAGAAAAGTATAAACATATTTTTCACCTACATGAATATCCAGTAGAATATGTGAATGTTCTGGAGAATTAGGGAAAACATTTCAGGTTTTGCTGGCAAGAGGGGAATTGGAGTGATTTGTACTCTCCCAAAGTGTACAAATTCAAAAGTGATTTATACAGTGCACATCAAATAACAGTTATTGTGCCATCTCCAAGCCGCTAGAGGCAAATAGCAGTACCAGTGAATAAGGTAGAATACAACAATAACGATTTCTAAAATGCTGCCTTCCCCAGTGGTTGGACCCTTTAAAAACCATGGCTTTAGACACATTTCTGTGGCAGTTACATCCATGTCTTTTATCTAACACATTCTTTCTCTGTTACAACTTATTTTAAAAATGGTGGCAACTACAGTCACTTTCCAAAGTTACATATTTAAGAACATGGACATGATAAACCGAGAAGGTGTCAAAAAATTGTTTTTGAGACCAAAGCAGACCAAACCCCTCCAGGCTCTGAAAGAGACTGACGGGATGGAGGAGTCATTGGAAATTAGGAAGACGTTCCAAGGAGGAAGGAAGGAGTGCTTCCTTCTCCCTGCAAGACCAATAAGAAAAGTTCAAGACCATTTTAAAAGATTCCACTTGAATACACTGAAATTTGTGGAAAATAGTGGGATGGTGGTCAGCATACCAAAGAAAAGTTTTCTGTAGGTTCTAGAAGTAAAAGTCTGTTTGTGGCAATAGAGAGCTGCCTCTGGGAAAGTAAATGTCTTTCACTGACATTTCCAGATGTTTATTGTTCATCTCAGTCACTGAAATACAAGCTTATTAAGGCTAGAGATCTCTCTTTAGTTCACTGATAACAGCTCTACCATCTAAAGCATTGCTTAGAAAATAGCAAGTTGACAATAAATATTTTGAATTACCAAATGAATGAATTAATGATATGTAGGGTAGAACAAGTGATGACACCCTGTGTGGATGGATGTAGCATTTATCATTCATCAGGATAGAGAACACAGGAAAAATAGTATATTCAGAGGGATGGAGTAAAAAGGATGGGTATAGCATTGGGAATGTTAAGTTTTAGGTCTGTTTGACATCCAAATGTAGATGCCCAATAGGCATTTGGATATATACATCTAGATTTCATAAGAGCCATTTGGGCTATAGATTTAAAAAAAAAAACAGAAAAAACTGGGTGTCAAAATAACTGAAACCAAATGTTGAGGAAATAATGCCATACGCCATCATAGTACACAGACCAGGCTTGCAGACAATATTTATAGCAGGTGTGAGATTTTCTTATTGCCCATTGCATCCTGGGGCAGGGAAGATATACTAGCAGAGCTGGATGTCAAATTTTGGACTGGGCGCTTGTAGAAGGCATGATTCAGGAACCACCAACTTTTCTTATGACGTGACCAAGGGCCAGGGTTTTTACCCAATGTTAATTGTTACAGCAGTGTAAATTGACAGAGTGTTTGAAGATAATCTAACAAGAGGGAACAAAGATTTGGGGTAGCAACAGAACTTTCTTCTGTTTTGTTATTAAGATGTCAGTAAAAATAGTGTATCTCTATACTCATGGAAATCATCCTGTCAAATGCAAATTAATGATTATTTAGAAGAGGGAAGAAATTTTTATTTGTAGGCAAGAGAGGATGGGATCTGGCACAATAATCAAGGCATTGGCTTTAGCAATGTGTTTGGATAATTTATCTTTGGTAAAGAGTAGAAAGACATACTATATGGGTGCAAAATCTGCTGCAATCAAGATCTGTTGATTCTGTTTCTAGAATTTAATGACTTCTTTTCAGTCCCTCATAATATCCTGTGATAATCTAATCCCTATTTTATTCCTCCCTTCCCATCAGTATCACTCACATATTCACTGAATATTCCTTTAAGGTTGAACTTTATGCTGCTTCCCTGTTTGCTCTGTTGCCTCTTATCCTTTGATGATGCTCTGCCATCCTAGAGCTCTCCTTCAGCTGTCAATTCAAGCTTGATAACATGTATGTCCTTCAAATACTGTCCACTTAAAGAGCATTTGCTTTTTTTCCCCCTATGATTCCAGGCCCTAGCTCCCAAAACCTCCTTTGAGTTTTTCTATGTATGACCTCACATTGAACTCTCACTTACTGCTGTCAAAGTGCTTATTACACTCTATAGTAATGCATCTATTACCGAGAAGTATGTGCCACTAACTACATATTAATACACCTATTATCTAATTGTATGCTTCACTAGACTATAAGCTTCTTAAGGACAGTGCTTCACAACCTGCCATATCTTAGGAGCTCAATAAACTTCCATGAATGAATACTCAAGTTCTTATTTTCCAGCTCCTGGGGGCACAGTCCTTTCAAAGATTTACAAAAGAGTTAATATAAAAAGGAAATTGTTTTTTATCAGTTTATAACCTAAGTACTGAGATGTAAAAATTGCGTTATAAGGAACCAGCTATGTTACAGTATGTTGTAATTCTGATTTTTGGAAATATGATGTTTTTAAAAAACCAAATAATGGTGGCCAATAGTAGTCCCAGGAATAGTCAAGGTAATTATAGAGCACTGAAACTTTATTCAGGTGTACACTGGAGCATGACCACCAACAGAGGATGAATAATATTGAATGTCACAACAAATTGCCCCAACACAGGAGCTACAGAGAGGTCATTCAGATCACAAAACTCATTGCTCTCCTTTGGCTTTTAGCACAACTGGGAATAATGCACCAGAACTTTGGTGGTGTCTAGGCTGTGTTCTGTCTGAATTTCAAAGGCAATCTCTTGGACATGATAACAGTCATAAAGGTGTTATATACCACTTAGTAAACAAAATGGTATGTCCTTTATTATCTGTGAGCTTTTAAATATCTCCTTTGGGATTCTCCAAAAGGATTTGATTTCATTCAGCCAGAACACTTTTCACGCACAGATTGCATATATAAAGGAATGCCCAAAAATATTTGAAAAAAAGTAACATTCTTGTTAAGTTGACTCTAAAGACTTAAAATCTATATTTTCTTAAAGTGAGATCTTGACACAAGATCAGAAATATCAGGCTTATTTTTAATTGTCAAATGTCGCAGATAGGCAAAAATCATAATTTAATAGTTGATAAATAATGACATTTCTAAGTTAAAGAAACTGTTTATATACTTACTTTTATCTATATAGCAGGAGTATATCATCAAATCTTAATATTTTGCCATGTGTGCTTCAGATTATCTTTTAGGAATTAAGTATTACAGATGCGATTCACACCCATGCATTCCTCTCTTCTATTCTGTTCTCTTGTTCCTTCCTTAAAGATACTGACTTTTGTTTTTACTGTAACGCACAAAAGTATTTTTATACAGTCACCAAATGTCTTTGTATCCTTAAAAAGTTATAAAAAAGTGTTGTATTTTTGTTTTAAATATTTTATAAATTATATCAGTCTGCATCTTGCTTTTTCTTAGTTAAATTTTGTGCTTTTATCTTCATATTTATATATTTAATCCTAATTTATTCATTTTAATAGTCATATAGTATTCAAGTTTACAATTATACTCCAGTGTATTTTACCATTCTTTTATTTATGGATGAGTAGTTGTTTTCTTTTTCTAAATATCTTATGCTACAGAATGCTTCAGTGAACATTCCTGTATATACTTCCTCATGCACACCTACCTGCACCGTCTTCACTAAGGCATTTAGGTGAAAGTAGAATTGCAAAGTTCTGGGTGGGCCTTGTACATTTTCAAATGTTATCGATTGCCATATGTCTTTCTGAAGTGGTTGCATTAGTTTGTGCATGTTCCAACAGTGAAAATATATTTCTGTTTTTGCAGATACTTGCTGCAATTTTGCTTTATCAGTCTTTTTAAATTTTGCCAATCGGATAGGTATGATATTTTATACCACTACAAGTTTTGAAGTCAATTACAAATTTTCCTCAATTATACCAAATACACAGAAAAGTTAACAGAGCATAGTACACAGCTTGATGAGTTTTCATAACTCAGAACACACTTGTAACCAGCACCCAGGTCAAAACAAAGAATATTGACACATTGCCTGGTCCCCAGAGCGCCCCCACATTCACCTTTCTAGTCACTGCCTCTTCCCAGAAGTACCTGATAACCTGATTTCTAACATCCTAGATTAATTTTGCCTGGTTTGGAATAATTTCTTATTGGAAGCAAACAGCATGCACCATTTTGTGTCTGGCTTCTTTTATTTAACATCATGGTTGTGAGTCCCTTCCATATGGTTGTATTTATGCATTCTCATATTTTGTTGAATGACTGTGAAACAGTTTGTTGATACATTCTACTGTGAGTGGATATTTAAATGATTTACTGCTGTATAAAATCCTAAAAGTTGGTACCTTAAAACAACTGTTTTATTATGTGTTATAATCTGTGCCTAGACTCAGTGCACCTGAGTCTTCTGCACTACTGAATGATGCTTTGGCTGCAGTCATGTGCAGAGATCAGCAGACTGATAGTCGATGCTGTGGGAGCCCTTCTGGCACTGTCAACCAGACTGCCTCTATTTCCCACTCCGTTCCTTCTTCATATGGTATCGTTCCAAGAGAAGCATCCCAAGATCAAGTTTTCCAGATGCAAATAAGCAGATTCTTCCTATCATTTTAAGGCCTGTGATCAGAAGTCTCTGAATATCATTTCTGTCACAATCTCTTCATCAGATTGTTACAGCATAATCTTAGATCCTGGGGCTTGTACAGGGAAGGAAAGAATTTGGGAAAAATTAGCTTTGTTCACCCTCTTGTCAATAATTCATTTACATGTGAAAAATACATTCCCTCCTTCCCTCTCTTCTAATTATGTCATTATTGAAAAGTTCAAGATTTCATCATTGAAATAAGGTCAAGGTATAGATGGGCTCATTGTGTTTAGCATCTTAGGTGCATTTGTTTGGTCTCAAAGACTTGTGAACTCAGAAGAATCCAACGTATAATGTTGAGGAAAGAACAGGATAACTGCAACAAATACCTGCGTTTAAAGGGTTGCAGGTATTTCATAGTAGTTTCATAGTAGTTCAGGTATCCAGCCAGCCATGTTTCATCAATACCCATGCTTTCTAGAAAGGATTTTCCTCAACTCTTGGCTCTGCCCTCTGAGTCTTTCTTCCTTTTCCTCGCGAATACTGTTAGAAGTTAAGTAGCTTTCTCACTGCTAAATGCCTATGCTAAGTTGAGAACTGAGAGGCCCCCATCCCATTTTATTCCCTGTAACTCTCCAGCACCAACCCTTGTATAAATAAGGATGAAAATGAGATTTATGTGGAAAAAACCCTTAGCATTCTTGGAATACTTTGTGTCTAACAAGAAGATTGAAAATGCATGTTTTAAGATTCTCTGAATTTTTTTTTCTGAAATCGTCTGTGAAATAACACCTTCAATATTTATGAGGTATTAAAAAAATCTTGAGACTATTCTTTTTTTTTTTTTAGTGGTAGCACCCTGAGTTTCATCTTCTTCTTAAAAGACGTTTCTTTTTTAAAAAACATATTTTAACTGGAAAGAGTCTTTAATATCCTTAATAGTTCTAAATTCTTCTAAAACATTTATATTCCTTCTTATTTTGTGTCTCTTTTCTCATATATTACCTTAAGACGGTTAGAAAAAGCCAGTTAGCACCTTGCAGGTTGAAGATGCTAAGATACCTAAATATCTCTGAAACTATTTAGTAACAATGACAAGTTCATTATACAAACTTTATTTTCCATGTTATTGTAGGTAACGGTGTTGTCAAACTTCCACCTTTTTGCTGCATGGGTCATTTTTTCCTCAGCTTTTATTAACACTTTTTTGTTGTGCTTCCTACCTTCAGGTGCCATATTTTCAAGGTCCTTCAAGCCTCAGAACATTGCCCAGTTATATTTATATATTGTTTTAGATGAAATGTTTTAGATACTTGTTTTAGGTGAGATTAGCATAAATGGAAATTCACCATTTTATCCATTCTAAAGTTTGTAATTCAGTGGTTTTTGATATATTTTTGATGTGTGTTAGTGAAACTATCTAATTTGATAATATTTCCATCACCCCCAAAAGACACCCCATATCTCCCTGTTCCTCTCTCAGCCCATCCCAAGGTAACCATTAATTTACTCTCCATCTTTATGGGTATGAAATGGGGTAAACGGGTATTAAAATGTATTTTTTTGGAGGAACTTTGGGTCTGATTGAGCTTATAATCATTGTTGGGAAGTCAGAAGCATAGAGGGCCTTCTAGACCCATCTAAATGCACAAGTTGAACAGAGAAAGAAACTCACACTCATGGTCAAGATGGAGTAGTCAGTAATGTTACAAGTAAATCACAGAAGCTAAGGGGGACTAGTGAAAACTAAACTGAAATAAAACAGCAGTGGGTAAATTTATCTATTAAGAGAACAAATAACAGTAGGATTTAAGATAATGTTTTCACTTTAATAAACAGAGAGGAGGAATCATCTGCTATCACAGTGACAACGATACGCATGGAATGTATTGGGCAGAATCAAGCTTCTGTGAATTCGAGTGAATATATCACCCATGAGCATGAAATGTTTTAGAATCATGATTAGGAGAAGGAAAGTTTCTGGTTCTTAGGTTTGAAGAATTTTTTAAAAATTCATTTTATTAAGGTGAGGCTCCATGAAAATTAGAAAATGTTTAACATTGAACATTCTATATTCTTTATCCTTTAGCATCACTGGGTGTTTGTTCCTGCTCAGCTTTTAGGACTTATTTGAGCTAGCTAAATCAATGTCTGATGATCAAAAATGGTTTATTCTAACCAAAGTTGTTTATGGATAGTAATAGTATAATGTAGTATCACTTGCTGAAAATACTTGTATGCTAGTAGATATTTTAATGTCTGAAATGATGTATATATCTATTGCATGGATGTCAAGATCCGTGAAAGGGGATAGATACTTTGAGAGATTTTGTCACTCCTCAAGTTCTACTGTGTATCTGATTACTCTGTCACCATAGAACAGATAAAATCCCTGCATTGTTGAAAAATTGGCTTTGTTATTAATCATATCCATTCCAAAATGAAGTTGTAAAGTGGTGACTGATTTAGAGGAATATATTGATCAAACTGTAAATTTTGTAGATGTGGAAACTGTTGCCAAGGGAAAGTAAATGTCGTGTGGTCAAGGTCACAGTGAAGGAGGGCATAAACCCAAGTTTTCTGATTCATGGTATAATGCTGTATCCAATTGCCTATATTCCGTCCCTGGACATACCAGGACCAATTCTTAGTCCATCCTCCCCATTTGGCTGCCAGAGTGCTCACTAACCACACTTTCTCTCTTCCTATCTATACCATTTTTAAGTTTCCCATAAATGCTACTTTTACCTTTACCTGACCTTTCCCAACGTGCTATAGAATCTGGTGACTGAGGTTTTAATCCTAGGAGTCAACTCACTGATTGTAGATACATAATATAACTTTTATAAAAGTTTGTTTGGCCAGTTGTAAAATGATGATACTAAATACATCTCCCTCCCAGGGTTGTTGTGAGGACAAAACAAAATGTATTGGGAAGTGTTCTGTAAGTTGTAAACAAATACAGTTGTGGGTTTTGGTCCTTTTCTTTAGTCTAGAAAATCAGATGCATTCTTATTGTACTTTAGCCATACTGTTTGTGAACATCATAATCTTACTTCAATAAAAAGTTGATTTATGGGCTTCCCTGGTGGTGCAGTGGTTGAGAATCTGCCTGCCAATGCAGGGGACACGGGTTCGAGCCCTGGTCTGGGAAGATCCCACATGCCGCGGAGCAGCTAGGCGTGTGAGCCACAACTACTGAGCCTGCGCGTCTGGAGCCTGTGCTCTGCAACAAGAGAGGCCACGATAGTGAGAGGCCCGCGTGCTGCGATGAAGAGTGGCTCCCGCTTGCTGCAGCTAGAGGAGGCCTTCACAGAAACGAAGACCCAACACAGCAAAAATAAATAAATTAATTAATAAACTCCTACCCCCAACATCTTCTTTTAAAAAAAAAAGTTAATTTACTCAAAGATGAAAAACACTAATGATGAATAGAAAATACTCAAATATTGACTTATTAGTCTTTCTTACAAATACTGTATTGCCTAGAAATAACCTTTTAAAAATAATTTTGACGATATGTGTGGAATTCATTTAAATTGAATACTACTTACAATCACAAGTGGAAAAAATATCGAGTTCAGGACCATAGCAACAGTGTGCTCCTTGTAATCAAGCAAGTGTTGAATTTGTGAATAATTCTGAGATTTCTTTTCTATTGACTTCTTGAAGAAGTACAACAGGATAAAAAATATATGAAAAACCAGTTCAAGGAAATGCATCCCCTGCCTTGCTTAAATCGATTAAGCCAAGTTATGTTTAAAATATGTGAATAAATGAAATAAATATTTTCTTGCAAGTCCTACCACTAGAACTCCTTGCCCTCTAATATGTAGATCTCAAAGAATGTGGTAATTCTACCTATGGTGAAAAAACAGAAGATAGGAGATAGATTTGTTTGGATTTTTATGAAACTCATACTTGTTAAATAATCATTTATTTATAAAGTAATGTATGTACTTGTTGAAAAATCGCAGCATAAATAAATATGAAATCTATGTAAAATGAAAACCTAAATGTGAAAGATAAAGGAAATAGAAAAATGTGTAGAGTAAAAATGTGTGAATTGGAATGGGAAAAAAATGTTAACAAGTACTTCAGAAGCAAAAGCATAATGTAGAGAGAGAGAAGGATAAAGAAAGACTTTTAAAATATCAAAACTAAGGTTTTCACTTCATGAAGACACACTTGTGAAAAATATTCTTTAGATAGCTGAGTAAGATAATTGCAGCAGCCAAACATGACACTGGATCATATCTAGAAAAACAAGGAATGTCTGCAAGTCAACAAAACATGAAAAACAGAAGAATAATAGGCACATCTTATGCATAAACGTTACATAATGAAACAATGAATAGTTAATAAATGCAGAAAGGAATGGTCAGTTTCATTTGTATTCAGAGAAATACAAATCAAAGCGATGATTATATCCCACATTATATCCGTTACGTAGAAAAAAATTGGAAAGTTACCTCCAAAAGTGTTAATGTAAATATGAGAAAGTGGCAAACTTTTTGCACTGCGTCTGGAATCAAAATCTCCAGCTATTCAGGAGCACATAGTAGTAGTACTTTGTGAAATTAAATGTGTTTATATCTCATGATGTAACATTTAATTGATGGGATATACACGTTTTCTAATTGTCTCAAAGTAAATAAATACTTAACAAACTTAATGTTTTAAAACAATGACAGCAGAAGGTAGATTGTGAAGGGTTCACGGGGGTCAGTTTATAAACTCTTCCACTGAGCATTACCTGAGGTGGCTAAAAGGCTGCAGACTGGAATCATCTGAGGGCTCATTCTCTGAGGATGAGCTGACTCTCCACTGGAAAATTAGCTATACCTACAAGCAGGAGCCTCTTACTGTGACCAGAGTTTTCTCACAACATGGTGGCTGCTGTCTACGAGTATCCCACAAAAGAGAGCAAGGTGGAAGCAGCATTACCTTTCTAACCTAGCCTCAGAAATCAAGCCCTGTCACTCCACAACATTCAGTTCATCAGGAGCACATACATCATACATGACTCATATACACATAGGTACAAATAACATGTACTTTAAAGTATTTTTTCATTGAAATGGAATCACTCTGCAACTTATTTTTTTAATGTGATGATATGCCATTGACAGTTATACAAATATTTTATATTTAGCTTTTATAAAATTATTAGCAATTATTAAAACAAGCAGGCAGTCTTATTATAATTTTAATTTTTGAAAAAGAGCTAACTGAAACTTACTGTGATCTCAATTAGCATTTTTTTACAGTATTGAATATAAGCATTAGTAATATGGTTTGTAGCCACTTGAATTTGTTCTTATATAAATTGCTCTTTAAGAAAAGGTGGTTGTGTCTTTTTTTTCTTTTTGAACCATTTATAAGGGCTTTATCCTAATATGTTAATATAAAATTTTAAAATGCTAATAATTTTTTATGCTTACATATATGCTTTTATTTTTATAGATTCTTGACATTCTGTGCTACCTGAAGACAAAGAAAAAAATTTTAATTGGTGACTAGAAATAGTCACAAAAACCAGCCAGGCCAAGGCCAACATTAAAAAAAAATTTAAAAAAATACCACATGATTTTTTCTTAATTTATATATTTTTTATATATAATACGTGTGTGTGTGTATATATATATATATTTATACGTATTAGCGCTGCCCTTTTAAAATTTCTGTTTTCCTCAATCTCTTTTAGAGTCTGTTGATGGCAATTAAATTTCAAATTGAGATGTGACTTGCAATATACAAATATGGGACTGAGTTGATATTAGAATAGAAATAGGAATTATATAAAAATCCTAACTTGTGAACCTAATGCAGAAATTAATACAGTATTGGGTTGATTTTCCTTGGGATTAAATGTGAGTTTGATATCCATTATAGAAGGGTCATTGTATTATGCTGTTTTGGAGCTTATTATTTTAGGTCACACAGAGATGGAGACTTCGAAGCCCTTGCAAAAAGTGATATGCTGCCTAATATCTCCTAGGATAATGATTAATTGAGGTTCCTGCTGTGAGACTTTGCAGGGCCTGCCTCAGTTTTCAAACAAGGTACTGCTCTTCTCCAGGAAGCTTCCAGCCAATGACTGAACAAGGAGGTTAAGCAAGGGCCTAGCCCTCTGTGTCCGGTGAGACACTCCTCTGGCCCGCAGCCTTTGCTCTCGAGCGCCCAGCTGCACTGGCAGAGACTCTTGGGTTGGTATGATAGTCTAATGCCTTCAACTGGCCTGTCCTGTTCTTTTCTGTTAAATTGTTAACTCCCTGTAAAGCTTTTGCAATTCTGCTCCATTTTAGTATCTACTTCACTGGGGATACATTTGGCAGAATTATTTATTTATGTTAAGTCTGGGATTTGGAAGGATGCTATGTATGGTATTCAGCGGTGAAAGGAACAGAGAATAATATATGTATAATGTATATTTTTACATGTAATACATATTATTTAAATGTACATTTAAATATATAAAACTTATATAAATATATTTACATAATTATTTTATAAATATATTTATATAATATAAAATTTAAATTTATAAAAAATATATTACATATTTATTTGTGTGTTTGTGTTTGTGTGTGTATGTGTATCTGTTTAAAGGGCTGATAAAAATCCAACTCCACAACTACTTTGGGAAAAAAAAAATTTTTTAATCCTTTGTATTTAATATTACTGTAATTAAAGGGCCAACCACTATAACAGATCAAAAAGGGAAAGCTCATTGTTCTCTGTCCCATCTAACTCCCAGCAGGCAGGGTATTGGCATAGGACCTAGGCTTAGAAAATTCAGTGTTTCTGGAGAGCATAAAATTGAATTTGAAGTAGGTGACACATAGAAAGAAGTTATTAGAATTCATTAAAAGCAATTATAACAGTGTTGCATGGCAAGTGCAATAGTATGTGGCATTAGGTATTTCCAGCTGTGATGTCCACCGGTATCTTCTGGTTAAAACATGGTTGTTGGATTTCTTTCTCTTCTTCCTCAGAAGTCACCTTGATTCTTACCCATTTTCCAGCTCCTGCTCCCATGATCCCATGCATCCTGATATTCTTCCATTAATTCAATATTAGTTTCTGTTACATGCACACAAGACATGGGATTTATACAAATTTGAACATTAACTGTATTCCCCCATTATCAAATTCCCATAGAGTAATGTAAGTTTAAACACTGTATCCTCCTTTCCTGGTACAATAAGGTATATGGGAGTTAAATTCAAAGGCTTTAATCCTGAAGCTTTGTTTCATCAGTGACTGCAGCCTGAATTGTCTACTAAGGAAATGAGGCAGTTTATTTAAAACCTCAAAATTGAAGTTCGTTAATACCACGACTCTCAACAGCCCCAACTTTTAAGTTCCAAATCAAAACTATCAAAGCATCACTCCACACCTGTGATATTGAGAAAACTCATGGAAGGGGCTTCCCTGGTGGCGCAGTGGTTGAGAGTCCGCCTGCCGATGTAGGGGACGCGG
>NC_041226.1:60969317-61004339 GCF_002837175.3 Physeter macrocephalus
GAGCGTGCGCTTCAGGAGCCTGTGCTCCGCAACGGGAGAGGCCACAACAGTGAGAGGCCAGCGTACTGCAAAAAAAAAAAAAAAAAAACTCAAGGAGGAATGACTAGAGCCGTTGTCTCAAAACAAAATGATGTTTTCAGAACCAGGGCATAGAACAATGCAAAAGATGCTGCTTTTTTAAGAGTTGATAGTGGAGACTCAATGAAATCTCTGGCAAAAGCAGTAAGTAGAGGACTCCTGGGAGTTGGGAAAATTTTTTGGCCTCAAGAGTCTATGACAGGACTTCCCTGGGTGGTGCAGTGGTTAAGAATCCACCTGCTAATGCAGGGGACATGGGTTCGAGCCCTGGTCCGGGAAGATCCCACATGCCACGGAGCAACTAAGCCCATGAGCCACAACTACTGAGCCCACGTGCCACAACTACTGAAGCCCGCATGCCTAGAGCCTGTGCTCCGCAACAAGAGAAACTACCTCAATGAGAATCCTGACCACCGCAACGAAGAGTAGCCCCCGCTCACCGCAACTAGAGAACGCCTGTGCGCAACAACGAAGACCCAACACAGCCAAAAATAAATAAATAAAAATAAATTATTAAAAAAAAGTCTGACAGTTTACTCAAGCCTGGGAAATTTAACTTACTGGGAGGTTGCAGTCAGTAAGTTAAGTGTGGAAGTTCACTTAATCATGTAAAGTGATTTTAAAAATCCTTCTGTGCATAACAGTTCTCGTCATTTGATATGTTTCCTTAAAAGTTTTAGAAATGCGCAGTGATGAACTCTGCTCTAATTTGCCACTTTGCATATTTAGAACTTCTAAATTTCCACTTATATTTGAGCCTTTTGCTTTAGGCACTTCAATGCTAAATTGAGTGTGAATTCTGTCAGGTGACATTTTCTTTTCTCGCTCCACTATGCAGAGTAAATTGCATCTGTAGCAGCCAACTCTCCATTCACAGAGTGCTTTTATTACATATCTCAAATCCTGTATTTTCTTCTGTTTTTCTCCTTCCTCAGAGACCCAGTGCATTTTTAACCCTGTGCTACAGTATCTGCTCCCGTGAATTTTTGGAGTGGAGTTTCCTAGGTATGTAGTATTTATCTGATAGGGAAGGCCTCCCTTGAGCATTTGCATTTGATTCAGCATGAGACTTCTTTGTGCATTCTTGAAGCTGCTATCAGTGATGCCTGCTGAACCTGGGCTCCCAAGGACCTAGTGAGAATCACCCCTTCTGCCAGATGGTCTTCCCTGATACTTCGCCTTTCTGCAGATTTGATTATCCCAAGCCTTTAGAAACCTTTGGTGATTCAGGGTTTCAAAGAGTAGAAAGAGTCCCTTCTGCCGTACATTTTTCTGTGGTTGTAGAATACGCCTGCTGTGTTCCATTTTTCCTTTACCCTTTGTAATTAGGCATAACTGAGTTTTAAAAATCTGTATCTCATCTTTTTTTTTTTAATTAATTTATTTTATTTTTCGGTTGCGTTGGGTCTTCATTGCTGCACGCAGACTTTAGTTGTGGCAAGCAGGGGCTACTCTTCGTTGCAGTGAGCGGGCTTCTCATTGTGGCTTCTCATTGTGGAGCACAGGCTCTAGGCGTGTGGGCTTCAGCAGTTGTGGCATGCGGGCTCAGTAGTTGTGGCTCGTGGGCTCTAGAGCACAGGCTCACTAGTTGTGGCTCACGGGCTTAGTTGCTCTGAGGCATGTGGGATCTCCCAGACCAGGGCTCGAACCCGTGTCCCCTGCATTGTCAGGCAGATTCTTAACCACTGCACCACCAGGGAAGCCCTGTATCTCCTCTTAAATTGGTCACATTTTTGTTTGCCTTGTTTGTTGGATTGAATTGCAGTACCTTTATTACTATTCCCTTCGGACTGTTTTGTGGTCCAGAGATTTATTTATTTTTCTTAAACTAAGCAATTTTGTTTTCCTATCCTACGGGGCTTGGATTGGATTTAATCTGTTTTGTCTTCTGTTCTGTACCTTAGTGTTTCTCTTGCTTCCTGTAATTCTCTAACATATTCTAAACAGGAGCTCTAGGGACAGAAGGAATGACTGTATCACCATCTAGCAGTAACCTTGTAACTGATACAATAAAGTCAGAAATATTGTACATACATTTTCTTGGTATTTCATCCCAATTAGTCATCCTCTTTTTTTCCTGTAATCATCTAATGTTTTAAATGTTATTATTATGGACTATTATTATGGATTATACATCAGAAGCTTTCAGAGAGTTCTTTTCAATAATTTCCTGGAATCCAGACCATCTTTGAGAAAATCAATCAAACTTTTTTTTCTTTGAATTATTGCCTCTCTTCTTCTGTTAGGTGTACTCAGGTATTAATCACTGTTTATAACCCAATAAAAGAAAAATTCTCCTCTTTTTCAGTCTCATTTCCTGAACATATAAATTAGCATTGTTGTTACATGCAAAAATGTAATTACTATTGATGGAAACATACTTCTTAAACATTTTAGAGCAATCCATTTTTGTGTCTAGCCTCCTCTTATAGCTTAACATATCTGAAATAAATTTTAAAATGTATTTTCTGATAACAGTGCTTTTAATATCTCAAATACATGTAGTTAGATTCTTCTTGTTTATTATTTTATTTATCTGTCAGTAAGTAAGACTTCTATTCCATGTTTTTTGTGTCTTTTTTTTTTTATTGTGACCATATTATGACCTTAAAAGAATGTTTAGGGTCATGTTTTAAGTGACTGTCTTCTGATGGGTTTTGCATTACTTCTACTAGGTACCTGAAAGCAATAACAATCCTGGACCATATGTTTCCTTAAAAGTTTTAGAAATGCGCAGTGATGAACTCTGCTCTAATTTGCCACTTTGCATATTTAGAACTTCTAAATTTCCACTTATATTTGAGCCTTTTGCTTTAGGCACTTCAATGCTAAATTGAGTGTGAATTCTGTCAGATGACATTTTCTTTTCTCGCTCCACTATGCAGAGTAAATTGCATCTGTAGCAGCCAACTCTCCATTCACAGAGTGCTTTTATTACATATCTCAAATCCTGTATTTTCTTCTGTTTTTCTCCTTCCTCAGAGACCCAGTGCATTTTTAACCCTGTGCTACAGTATCTGCTCCCGTGAATTTTTGGAGTGGAGTTTCCTAGGTATGTAGTATTTATCTGATAGGGAAGGCCTCCCTTGAGCATTTGCATTTGATTCAGCATGAGACTTCTTTGTGCATTCTTGAAGCTGCTATCAGTGATGCCTGCTGAACCTGGGCTCCCAAGGACCTAGTGAGAATCACCCCTTCTGCCAGATGGTCTTCCCTGATACTTCGCCTTTCTGCAGATTTGATTATCCCAAGCCTTTAGAAACCTTTGGTGATTCAGGGTTTCAAAGAGTAGAAAGAGTCCCTTCTGCCGTACATTTTTCTGTGGTTGTAGAATACGCCTGCTGTGTTCCATTTTTCCTTTACCCTTTGTAATTAGGCATAACTGAGTTTTAAAAATCTGTATCTCATCTTTTTTTTTTTAATTAATTTATTTTATTTTTCGGTTGCGTTGGGTCTTCATTGCTGCACGCAGACTTTCTCTAGTTGTGGCAAGCAGGGGCTACTCTTCGTTGCAGTGAGCGGGCTTCTCATTGTGGCTTCTCATTGTGGAGCACAGGCTCTAGGCGTGTGGGCTTCAGCAGTTGTGGCATGCGGGCTCAGTAGTTGTGGCTCGTGGGCTCTAGAGCACAGGCTCACTAGTTGTGGCTCACGGGCTTAGTTGCTCTGAGGCATGTGGGATCTTCCCAGACCAGGGCTCGAACCCGTGTCTGGCTCGTGGGCTCTAGAGCACAGGCTCACTAGTTGTGGCTCACGGGCTTAGTTGCTCTGAGGCATGTGGGATCTCCCAGACCAGGGCTCGAACCCGTGTCCCCTGCATTGTCAGGCAGATTCTTAACCACTGCACCACCAGGGAAGCCCTGTATCTCCTCTTAAATTGGTCACATTTTTGTTTGCCTTGTTTGTTGGATTGAATTGCAGTACCTTTATTACTATTCCCTTCGGACTGTTTTGTGGTCCAGAGATTTATTTATTTTTCTTAAACTAAGCAATTTTGTTTTCCTATCCTACGGGGCTTGGATTGGATTTAATCTGTTTTGTCTTCTGTTCTGTACCTTAGTGTTTCTCTTGCTTCCTGTAATTCTCTAACATATTCTAAACAGGAGCTCTAGGGACAGAAGGAATGACTGTATCACCATCTAGCAGTAACCTTGTAACTGATACAATAAAGTCAGAAATATTGTACATACATTTTCTTGGTATTTCATCCCAATTAGTCATCCTCTTTTTTTCCTGTAATCATCTAATGTTTTAAATGTTATTATTATGGACTATTATTATGGATTATACATCAGAAGCTTTCAGAGAGTTCTTTTCAATAATTTCCTGGAATCCAGACCATCTTTGAGAAAATCAATCAAACTTTTTTTTCTTTGAATTATTGCCTCTCTTCTTCTGTTAGGTGTACTCAGGTATTAATCACTGTTTATAACCCAATAAAAGAAAAATTCTCCTCTTTTTCAGTCTCATTTCCTGAACATATAAATTAGCATTGTTGTTACATGCAAAAATGTAATTACTATTGATGGAAACATACTTCTTAAACATTTTAGAGCAATCCATTTTTGTGTCTAGCCTCCTCTTATAGCTTAACATATCTGAAATAAATTTTAAAATGTATTTTCTGATAACAGTGCTTTTAATATCTCAAATACATGTAGTTAGATTCTTCTTGTTTATTATTTTATTTATCTGTCAGTAAGTAAGACTTCTATTCCATGTTTTTTGTGTCTTTTTTTTTTTTTATTGTGACCATATTATGACCTTAAAAGAATGTTTAGGGTCATGTTTTAAGTGACTGTCTTCTGATGGGTTTTGCATTACTTCTACTAGGTACCTGAAAGCAATAACAATCCTGGACCAAATTTAGTTAAACCATCTGTCTATAGCTCTAGTGATTAAAAGTTATGATGGGGCTTCCCTGGTGGCGCAGTGATTGAGAGTCTGCCTGCCGATACAGGGGATACGGGTTCGTGCCCCGGTCCGGGAAGATCCCATGTGCCGCAGAGCGGCTGGGCCCGTGAGCCATGGCCACTGAGCCTGCGCGTCCGGAGCCTGTGCTCCGCAACGGGAGAGGCCACAACAGTGAGAGGCTCGCGTACCGTCAAAAAAAAAAGTTATGCTGAACTCTGGATTTAGATTTCCATGGGAATTCAACTTGTGCTAACAGTTTATCAGGGAATGGGGAGAATTGCTTTTGTTTTTATTTTTACCCAAAGCCAAGTCTGACACCAGCAGTTCCGTAGCAGCTGCTTCTCTTCCTCTTCCTCCTCTTCCTCCTTCTCCTCCTCCCCCCATCCTTATCCTCCTATTACTACTAGTTTACCCATAGAAAGTGTCATTTTTGTAGCCCTGGCTATTTAAAGAGCATCTCTAATTCAAAGTCCATTAATGATCAGGTTTTTGACTTATCTCTTGATTGCTGCATGGAACTAATAAAACTAAAATTCTAGGCTTTGAGACACTGGTTGTTAATGTTGTGGCAGCTTCGGCTTCAGGGTTAAGTAACCTCTCTATGTACATATATTCTCTTTATTTTTCAAGATTCCTCTTTATAGCTATCTTATGCATTTATAGTAGCTATTTCAGATGTATTTCCCATGTACTTAAATTGTTTATTAACTTACTACAGAAAATTATTAGTAGATAAAATGTGTTATTTAATTTGACTAATATAAGAGGATAATATGGGCTTAATTGTTTTTAAAAAAGTATATGGAGGTAATTAAATGCTTTGTAGACTTCAGATTTCTGTAAGCAGATAAGAGGAAAGAAGTGATTCTTAGAAATAATGACAGTATACTGCAGGGATATAGGAATTAAATCGTTAAATGTAAGCTGCAAAGAGATTGGTATGACTTGATTGAGTTTGTTTCTGGGTTGTGGATAAAATCTTGGAAAATTATGAAGTAGACAATAGCTAAAGGGCTTTGAAAGCCAAGTAGGGGAGTATGGAACCAATTAGCTAAGCAAAAGGTAGCCGTGGGCTAGATGGGAATATTGTTTTATAAGGCAGGTGGACAATATGTGTGCATTAGAGTAACTTTGCAGGAAATGTTAAGAACATGGGCTTTTAACTGGCAATAACAGTGGAATGAAATTTTAATGAAGTGAGATTTTCTTTATTGAGATGAACTTCACAAACTATAAAGTTCACCATTTTAACCGTTTTAAAGTGTACAATTCATTAGTTTTTAGTGTATTCACAAAGTTGTAGAACCATCACTATTATATAGTTCAGAGCATTTTCCAGAGCAAATTCCAGAGAAATCCCACACCATACCTATTAGTAGTCAGTGCCCATTTCCTCCTCCCCCGAAGCCCCTGCCAACCACTAATCTACTTCCTCTGTGTATAAGATGTGCCCGTTCCTACCTGTCATCTAAAGGGAATCATCATACAGTATGTGGCCTTTTGCGTCTGGTTTCTTTCCCATAGCATGGTATTTTCAAGATTCATTCATGGTGTAGCATGTATTAGTACTTCGTTCCTTTTTATAGCTGAATAGTATTCCATTTTTTATTTATCCATTCATCATTTGATGAACATTTGAGTTGCTTCTGCTTTTATCAGTATTATGAATAATGTTGCTATAAATATTTATTCACTAGTGTTTGTGTGAACATGGTTTCAGTTCTCATAGGTAGTATATATAAAATTGGAATTTCTGGGTCACATGGTAACTCTGTGTTTAACTTTTGAGGAACTGCCAAACTGTTTTATAAAGTCAGTGCACCATTTTACATTCCCACCAGAAATGTATGATAGTTTCAGTTTCTCTACATCCTCACCAACACTTGTTAGTTGCGTTGTTATTATTCATTATTATTATTGTTGTTATGCTAGTGGGTGCGAACTGGTATCTCATTGTGGTTTTGATTTGCATCTCCTCATGTTCAATGAATTAGAGCATCTTTTAAAATTCCTGTTGGTCTATTATATATTTTTAGAGAAGTGTTTAAGTGAATTATTTAATTGGATTATATATCTTTTTATTGTTGACTTGCAGGAGTTCTTTATATTTTCTTATATTCTGAATACAGGACCCTATCACTTAGATAAATTGTAAATATTTCTCCTTAATTTCATTCAACTTTCTAAGGGCATTTTATTTGAAAAAAGATTTTAAAAAGGTCTTTCAACTTCTTGCTAGTGTCTTTCAATGTACAGTTATTCTTTCTTCCCTACTTGTAACTTTGGTATCATATTTAAGAAGCTGTTACCTAATCCTAGGTCATGTAGATTAAATCTGCATTTGCATCTAGGAATGTTATAGTTTTTGCACTTACATTTAGTTCTTTGATAAATTTTGAGTTAATTTTTGTATTTGTGTGAGGTACAGATCCAACTTCAGGAGTTTGCATGTGGAATTCTAGGTATCCAAGTAACATTTGTTGAAAAGACTGTTCTTTCTCCAACTGAATGTCACCTTTGTTAAAAATCAATTCACTATTGGAATACAGGTTTACTTTTGTCCTCTCAGTTATATTCCATTGATCTGTATGTCTGTCCTTATGCCACTATAGTACTATTTTGATTACTATAGCATTGTAGTATATTTTGAAATTGAGAAGTGTGAGTCCACCAACTTTATTCTGTTTTTTCAAGATGATTGGGAATTTTTGGGTCCCTTGCAATTTCATATGAATTTGAGGAGCAGCTTGTTCACTTTTGTAAAAAAAAAAGACAGTTGGAATTTTGATAGAGATTGCATTGAATCTGTTTATCACTTTGAGGAGTATTGACATTTTAACAATATTAAATCTTCCAATTTATGAACATGAAGGCTCTTTCCATTTATTTAGATCTTATTAATACTTTTCAACAATATATTGCAGGTTCAGTGTGCAAGTCATACACTTGCTTGGTTTATTCCTAAGCGATGTTTCATTTTTGATGCTATTGCAAATGAAATAGTTTGCTTTCATTTTTGATTGTTCAGTGCTCATGTATAGACATAAACTGATTTTTGTGTACTGATGATATATGTTGAAAATTTTATGAATTTGTTTATTAGTTCTAATAGTCTTTTTGTGGATTTTTGGGGGATATATATCATAATCATGTCATCTGCAGATAGAAATGGTTTTACTTCTTCTTTTTCAACATGGATACCTTTATTTATTTTTCTTATCTGAGTGCTTTGGCTATAACTTCCACTGTAGTGTTAAACAGCAGTGGCACAAGTGAGCTTACTTTTCTTTTTCCTTCTTAGGGAGAAAGCTTTCAGTCTTCTACTATTGAGTATGATATTAATTATGGGTTTTCTATCATGTTGAGGAAGTTTCCTTCTGTTCCTCATTTGGCCACTTTTGGGTGGTGCCTGTATATTGTACAGAGCCATGTATAACAGCCACAGACTTCCCACTGATAACTTTGAGTAAGACAGCTTTCTGTGTAGCTAAAGGCAATTCATAATGATAGATACAAATGCAAACATGAATGAAAGACTTTCCCAGAAGCTAGTGAATTAGTGTGTTGGTCTTTCAGAGGGAATAAGGATCGAACAATGAGTATACACTATAAATGATAAAGGCAAAAATCTGGTTAGTAATCACAAGATTACATTAAATAGCACATAACAAAATTCGAAGAAGCCAATTTTAAAGAAAAGATTTTCAGTCAAGATCAGTAAAATCATATTTTTATTATATGATATTCTTCATATAATGAGTGATTTGAGAAAATTTAGTCCATGGTGCATGGGATTTATTTTTGCATAAGTATTTTATATATTGTGCTTGTATTCAACATATTATTTTATAACTTTGCTATTTTAATATTATTTTGCCTAGTCTGCCTCTGTCCATACTATGAATGAGGGTGATATATTAAGTGAAATGGACTACAATGAAAATTGTTTTGGAAATAACATTATAATTGATTATAGTTACATTCCCTTAACATAATGTTTGTATGCAGCTGCTGAGTATAATAGCAAGTTGGACAGATACCTTGTCATCCCACACATTTCAATCCTTTTAGAAAATAAATGGCAATGATATTTTCTGTTCCTTAGAAACAGAAAATGGCAGTGCTGCATCTCAGATAACAATTTTCTTTAATCAACATTGCAACGTGAGGGGAAAAAAGCTGGTAAAAAGATCAATGAATAACATCCAGTTAGAGAAAGTTGAAGTCCACAAATAATCTGTTCAATGAGTGTCCTTGAGTAAATTTACTTTACAAGTATTTGTAGGACAGAAATAGAATTGATATTTCAGAATTATCATATAATTCTGGCGTTTAAAATATAGCTGCACATTACTTCTGGCTTGAAATGAGCAGTTGCAATTGGGAGCATTTGAAAGCTATTTACAAAAACTCTGAGTTCTTTATGCAGTCATTTTTCTATAGCCAGACCCTACATGAGGACTCCCAGGAAAAGTGAGAGGCTTTCTATAAAGTCACCATGGTCACAGTTTTTAACATACTGATCTTCTTTCATATGGATGTGTTTGCTATATAGCCACTATGGGTAAAACATGCTGTAAAGAAATAGAAAATATTTACTGATGTATCATCATTTATCTTTTTCTACCTCTTTCTTTCTACTGTGCCTTCTCACAAACTACCCCATCCACATTTGCATGTTTGATGAATGTGTGAATGAATGAATGGAAGATATGAATAGTATATTTAAGATCATGAGTATTATTTAATTCTTCTTCCGAATATATTTAAATTTCAGTGGGACACAAAATACTTGACTTAATGAAAAAAATGGCCAATTGTGTTTACCAGTCATCATATAGAGTGAGGAATTACATTAGGAACACAAGTCTCTTGCCCTCTCCATATTCCTTCAATCAAACGCATAAGCAGCTACTCTGTTGAGAGATGCTATCTGTCCATGTGTACCAGATTATTTCCTCATTTCCATCCTCATGATTTTGTTGAACGTATGAGTATAAACTACAGTGTCTAAAATTTTCTCTCTTAATTTAAATTATCTTTATCTTCAAATTAAGAAACATAATTAACATTAAACACAAATATTGAATGGAAAATGATAACATGTTGTTTATTGAAGAGAGGAGAAATAAGCCTTTTAATAAGCACCTAGACCATATAAGAAAGTTTTACTATGGCATAGAAATATCATTACTATTACTAGGGATGGGTTATATTTTATTCCTTCTTTAAAGCTGATTATATAACTTTTAAATTTATTTTTTCCAAAATATTTGAAATACAATCAGATTTTTAGAATTGTAGGATTATATATTGCTCTATCTTATATCTTTTTTGATTAATTAAGGCATTCAGATAAACATCTAATATGTATTTATTACTATTGGTAAGTTTCCTTAACTGGCCTGAAATATTTATTTGATTAATGACTGATTATACACATACACACGCATAATTTCAAATAGTTTAAAATTTTATTGCTCTCTTACACACCATCAGTGCCATGGTTTAAGACTGTCAGTTTGGGAATACTTGAACTATGTTTCCCAGTGTTCTCTTTTGTATATGATTCCAGGTTAGGTTTGGTCATGACTGAAGTCTGCATGATACAGCAGCAGTCAGGAGGCTCTACTAACTATAGCTGGTTAGAGTCTGTGAGGAATAGGTACAGAGTGGCCGGCCATCTTTTCCCTTCAACACATCATTTTCTCATTCCTAACTGCAGGTCTTGCTGACCAGCAATGATTCAGGCCTACCACTAGATGTTTTGTAGCAAACTCACCAGAGGAGTAGCAACAGAGTACCAACAGACTCCATAGACTTCTACAATAGCCTTCTTCACATTTCCATTCCAGCAGCTCCATGCTGATAAAGACTTTCCTCTGATCCTTTTCAGAACTTTACATCCCTAGCACATCCCTCAATTGCATAAGATGCAATTTCAATTAAAAAAAAAAATCTCATTTCATTTGTTATTCCATGAAACTCATAGTGTTCTGCTTCCCTGATCAAACTCTAGCAGACAGAACCAAGAAATAAAGTGTAGGTTTGTTAACAATTTGGCTAACATCTATTGAATTTCTATTGAATTTCATACACTGAGTGTGTCTGTTGAGGGAGAGAAGAGGTAGAAGAGTGAGTTATGCCTCCTAGAGCGAATATCTCAGAAGCGTGAATTTAGTTTTCACAACTCAGTAAAATTCTAAAAAATCCAGTCTGAGATTATCTGAAAGTTTCTACAAGATCTAATTTCTAGAATATCTAAATATTAAATACATCTATAGACTAGCGTGTAGATCTGAACATGATCTAATGATCTAATGCCAATACAGTGCCTATTCTTGGTTAATCAGTAGAGTGGCTAGTTCAACTCTGGCCTGTCCAGCAAGTTGATAGAAAAGCCCAGGAAGGCACCAACATCTAAAGGCTTCTCTGAAAGCTTCCCTCAAAAGCTCAGGCAACAAGCTATTTCAGTATGTATTTTCAGCTTTGTGGATCATACAGTTTCTTTTTTAACTACTCAGTTTTGCCTTTGTAGCATGGAAAATGGCCATATGCCATACCTAAACTGATGGCCTTGGCCAGATGTGGCTTACACAGACCCCTGCTCTAAATGATCATTGGAGAGGTTCAAACTTTTTAGTCTTAAAGCCAACATTATAGATTTTTCATGAGTTTAAATTGTCTAACCATCTGGTGACAATTAAATACCTTAAAAGACTGTAGAGGCCAACAGGATGACCACATTTATAGAAAATGTAAAATAAACTAGGCTTTATTCTATGACTAATTATTATTGATAATGTGATGGCTAATGCCTGAAATGATGCCTTCGATTAGAATGGACACCTTAGAGGTGAAGAAAAAGGAAATGCATGACCAAAATCTATTACTCTTACATTAATCAACCAGAGACCAAAATTAACTTTAAAAATCTGAAGTTTTCCCACAAAGTATATTCAGCTAAGAAGACATAAAACACAAACTTCCAAATTAAGAAGTATATTCATGATTACTGGCATCCCAAGGAAAAACAAATCAGTCACTACAGTTTTATGTTTCCGTTCACCTGTTATTTGAATAAAACGTTCTGAAACTTACTTCAGGTAAAAATGCCAGGACAATGTAGTGATTTCATTTCATTTATAGCAATGCACTATTTATTGGCTTTACTTGCATGCATTGCTATAAGTTTATTTTTGGTACTTGCAGCTGTTGACTTTTCTTTTGTAAGACTTAGTTTTTTAGAGTAGTTGTAGGTTCACAGCAGAATTGAGGGGATGGGACAGAGTTTTCCCATATGCTTGCTTCCCCCATACATGCGCAGCCTCCCCATTATCAACATGCCCTACCAGCATTAGTTACAACTGATGACCCTATGTTGACACATCATAAGCACCCAAAGTTTAGAGTTTGCATTTTCATTCACTCTTGGTGTTACACAGTTGACTTTTAAAATTTGAAGTTTTCGTTTGGGATTTTGATTTGCTTTCCATTACGTTTGAATCGTATTAACTTCGTGAATAGCCATTTGTCTAAGCTTTTTAAGTGTTAAATAACATAGAATGTCTACTCTTCTTACTTATGTAGCAACCATATTGCAAATAACACTTTTAGGAGGAATTTAAAAGAGACTTTAGAGATTATGTATTTCACGTTCCTGCATAATTTAAGAAATCTTTTTTTATAATACAACTTTAAGAAATAGCTATCTAGACTTCATTTGTAATATTTTACATATAGATAATTCTCTGTCTTTATTAGAGAGAGACAGTGAGCAAGGGCCCTACTTTTTATATTATATTTTTCTGAGCTTCCTATTATTTCTACTTATTTTCCTAGGTCTATTCTTTAGAATAATATTAATCTTATCCTATTTTTACAACTATCTATCTGTCTATCTATCTCTGTTATACCATCTTTCAATCTGTCTATCATCTACTGTAATTCCCATGACTAAAGATTCATTTCATGATGATTTTTACCATCCTAGTTCTTTTCTTTCTTTGATATTTTACATCTTTGGAAATGAGCATTTATAAATCCTTATGTATGTGAACAAACCTCTACCTCTTTTCCTGAATGTTTTGAATGGGTATTCTTTAGAGATATGTACCTAGAATGAAATTAAACTGTCTAAGATATAAAGAGAATACTTGGCATCATTTCTAGTAGTTTTGTCAATCACCTGTGTCTTCCCTAAGAATATGATTTAATTTTTGATATTATTACTTTCTTAAACTCCTTAGCTTGTTTATGGCTAATACCCATGCAAGGTCCTTAATCTTGATGAAGATATCTGATTGTAAAACTTAGGTTAAGAAGCTAAGAAGTTGTTTTATACTTTTGATCAGTGATCACAGGCAAGGAATTGCAGAAAAAATTTTGGCTGCTTTTTTTTCTTTTTAAATAAACCCGGAGGCCTCATGAATCCCCTACACTGCCAAGGTCCTTTCAAGTCTTCTGTTATTTCTAGACTTATTTTATTTTTTTATAGTAATTGCCTTGCCATGTCTGCACTTGGGTGCCACATAGTTGGCTTTTTTTTGTAATGCAATTATTCCCACATTTTTAAGGATCATTGGAAAATTGCTGGAATCACATGAATAAGCTGCACTTATTAAAGAATTATGTATGTTACTTGCTATGGACTCAATGTTTGAATCCTCCAAACCGTACACCCACAGTGCGATAGTATAAGGAGGTGTGGCCTTGGTGAGATAATTAGGATTAGATGAAGTCATGAGGATGGAGCTCTCATAAATGGGATTAGTGCCCTTGTAACAGTCAGGAATGAGCTTGCTTTCTGTCTTTGCTCCTGGCCACACTTGAGTATAAGTAGGTAGTCTGTAACCCAAGAGAATTCTCAGCAGAATCTGATCATGCTTGGCACCTTGATTTCAGACTTCCAGCCTCTAGAACTGTAAAAAAATAAATTTCTGTTGTTTATAATCCACCCAATTTATGATATTTTGTTATAGCAGCCCAAGCTCACCATGGCAGTATCCTAGACTATATCATAGATTCACCGTGCTTTACAATGTTTGTGATCTTATTTCTATTAGCAGTTTGATAGCTTATGGTAGACTTTTGTAATATGCAATTTCTGAGGACACAATACATGTGAGATTAATGAAAATAGGTGTTCCTGGTAAAGTGTATAGACACTAAGCAATGTATGTTTTTGATATTTTTACATTTGTTATTTGATGGAAGAACATCGAAACACTGCTATTATCATTGCCAATCACAAACAATTGAGTGTATTTTCCTCTTTTATTCAGTATCTTTACTTATATAAACACTTATCAATAATTTATTGAATGAGAGCATACTCAAGAGTATGTCAGTCATCAGGCAAAAAGGTTAAAAATGTTTTTTCTTTTTTGATATTCTAAGTTAAACTTATTCCTCTTGTGATCATTATGTTTACTTTTGCATTTGTCTATTTTCATATTAAATTGGTCTTGATCAATTTTTATTTTTAAAACTTTGGGGGTTATTTCTGAAATAATTTAACCTAATATTTAGAAATGCTACCTTAAGTCGTTAATTTGTCAAAGAAGACTTTAACTCCTGCCAAACTTTCTTGAATCTAAATAATTGTTCAGGGAATATCTTTATCATCCAACATATTGCTGAAGGATGTTCACTTGCCAAACACTGAAGTGAAGTAACATATCCTGGCAAACTTTGAAAGGAGAAAGAGCTTCGAAAATTTGTAAATGTATTTTACCATTTAGAGATACTTGGCATCTGTCATTTTTGTGTTATTTCCTTTCTTGTAGAAAAGAAGAAATTCCTTTCGTGTTTGACAGCTTCCTCAAGGTCAGTGGAGTGGTTCTTTTTACAGTACAACTTCACATATTTTGATTTCTGAGGGTAAAAAACAAACAAATTCAAGCCTTAGAGTGTGTACCCAGAGATTTGGTGTTAGACAGTCTGATACTGTTTCTGAGAGCTCCTTAACTCTGCTGGTCCTGAACATGGTTTACCAATGACAGTGGTACCAGTAAACAGAACTGGGGTAAAGGGAATTTGAACAAGTGTTGAAATTAATAGAATTTGCTCCAGCTAGAACTGGCAACAGTAGAGAATGTATAAAGGCGTTAGGTTGAGGTCAAATCTAATGGTCAGGGCAAGGCCTGTTAAAAATCACCTAGGCCTGTAAAGTTATTAAAAAAGATTCTAGGTTGAGGTCTAGCCTATGGATTTTTTGAATATTTGAATGTTCAAGGTGGGAGGAAATCATAATTTATGAACTATTTTCAGACCTGAAAATTACAGGACTTAAAATATACAAATACATGTATATGGAAGGGAAGGAATTTCATTTGATGGGAAATTCTGAAAAGTTATTTTAAGGTTTAATCTTTAATCTAACATATATACAAAGTATATATTTAGTTACATTAAAGTAAAATAAGAGTGTCAGTAGCTAAATTTTGCATTTACATTTTTATTATTGCTTAGTTATGATGAAATTAGGTTAATAGGCTTTGTTCTGTTCCCTCTCAAATGACACACCTGTAACAATGTAGGATCAAAATGAGTAAACTATAGTTTACTATAGTTCACTATAGTTCACTATAGTGAATAGTGAATGTTCATTTTTTGGTGTTTTTTCATTATTAGGTTAAAAAAAGAACATAATTTTCCACTAAGTGGGATGTAATTGTCATTCACCAAAGTTATTATGCTCCAAATCCTTTAAGTACTGAATAATGGTACCTCTCTGGTACTTTTGACCCATCAGGGAATCTTCAATGGCCTCAAGATACATTCTCAAAATATCAAAACATGATATATTTTAATTTCTGTAAACATTAAACGAATAGCCACACACGCAAAAAACCCAAAACCAAACAAACAAGAAAAAACTTTGTGGGAGTAAAATGCAGAGAAATAGGTACAAAGAGAAGCAACAACTTAAAAATGATAATATTATTCGATTGGATATCGCAGTTGTTTTATCTGGGTAGCTTACACATCATCTTTATCTCTTAATGTCTCTTGAAAGCTCATTACTGCAAACATCATAAAAATATAAATAACCCTAGAAAATTCCTATAGCAGAAGCAGACATGTTAGGTATGGAATTGTTTTTGTTCTTCAAAAGTCCATGATTAAGGACTTACCCAGTGTTGTGCTATAACTAGCTCAGATCAGCTCAGCATAGCCAATTATGCTCCTCTTTTCGGTGATGTCACATATTTGGTGATGTCAGGTTGTCTTGAAAGTGGCCGTTGTGGGAGTATATATACCTCAGAAACTGGCAAACGTGAAAAAATTACGGCTTTTTTTTTCCCTTTATTTCTTTGTGTTAGCTATTAAACATTTCTAGCACACCAGTGGCGATCAATGTGACAAAAACTTTAACATTCTGTAGAATCAGTTAAGTATTTATCTTATTTGTTGTTGCTACATATGGGCTAAGAATATAAAGTTGCTTTCAATTGAGTATGTAAAGCTGTCTATTAAAAGAGAAAACATGAAGGTTACCAACTGGTCTAAAGTTTAGTGTCAATAAGTAGATACTTTTAAAGTACTGCTTAAATTTTCCTCATGGAAAGGTAAGTCTATACTTTAAGAAAACAAATGTAAATAGATGTGAATTAGTTCCTTCAAAAAAGTCTCTTTGGGGAAAACAGGTCATCAAATCTCAGTTTAATTCCTTTAACTTGAATGTTATTTAATGAAAGTGTACCCTTTGGAGTGTACATTTTTTTTTGATACTCTATTAGACTCATAGGTTAATAAAGTCTTTAATGGTATAAACTGCAGTGCCAAAGGAATAAAAAGTATATTGAAACTTCTGGAGGAAGGTCAAATTTGGGAACAAGTCAAAATAAACTCAGTCTACATTATTTCTCTTTTTCTCTCAATATTTAGTTATTTATATTATTAGAAGAGCCATGATTATTCTGTTTCAATTTAATGCTTGACTATTTCTGCTTAAAATTTTGCTGTTGTTATCAAAATAATCTTCAATTTTTAATTATTGAAGTAGTATATCCAATTTTTCTTACTTAAATTTTGTTTATCTTTCAATCTAAACACATGGTTTTCTGATTAAATTAAACCTACATCTTCAGTGATATATAGGTCACATGCAACTATGGAATGAATTGCCTATTTTAAACTTAATGATCTAAAACATACTTTATACTTTCTCTAAGAGTGTTGGATCCTTCTAAGTAAACTTTTTAAAAAAATTGCTGCCAGTATTGTGATTGTGTATACATGACTGTATTTCATACAAATCCTGTACCGAATTAACAATAACTATATAAGTAGTTTTAACTTTTTGCTTACATTTTGACAAACTTAGATTCTACCCTACTAGGAAAAAAATAAAATAAACACAAGTCAGGAAAAATTAATTAAAATCTATGGAGTGAAAGAGCAGTCTTCACTGACCAGGAAGGGAGTTGGAATAACTCTGGAGGAGGAGGTAGAATAAAGGTAATGATGGTTTCCATTGAAGAGTAGTGGATTTTGACCTGGATTAAATGAAAGATCCAAAACATAAATAGTTCCCTTACCTTGGGACTAGGATACTTCCCCCAAAGCATGAACCCTTTTAAAATTTAAGTAGGGTGGAAAATTAATGTAAATCCTTCAGGTAAAATCCTAGATTTCCTAAGTCTTCTGAAAAGGCATTATGAAGTACCTCCTAAAAATGGACTGTCTTAGAATTGAGAGGATAGAACGTTTGCCTAACAGCATTGTAGCAAGTACCAGTGATAATGGGAAGACAGTATTAGGGAGCAGCAATTGTTAGCTGCTTTCTTGATTTGCTCAGAATTTATGATCTAAAGGTCCGTTTTCACATGTATTCACTATTATTGTTTTCAAATGCTATATTGATAGTGTATTTATTTTAGATTGTGCTAGCTAGAGGTAGGCAAACTTTTAATAAGCCCACATAAGAAGGAGCATTCCTCCGCAGCACTCCTGGCTAATTTCCCTCAACCTGGCTTTCTTTTCCTGGCCTCACAGTCTGTTCAGTCCCTCCCAGCTTTGCCCTGTAAATTAGCAGAACTTTTATCTGAAGCTGTCCACCCAGTCCTTCAAGGATTATTCCAAACTAGTCAGGCTTTATCTATAGGGAGGGGCAGGGAGTGGCCTGGAGCACTAATATGTTTTTCAAAGGGCTCTGTGAACATGGTGATAGTACTAACCTGTAGTGAGAGGAAGGGGTCTTGTTGAATGTGCTCCAATTAAATGCTACAGACTTCCCCCAGGAACACCTGCTTTCTGTAAGGTTTGGTAACTTTATTCCTCAGGCTAACACTGGATTTTTCAGACATGCCAGAAGAGAGTATATCCAAAGGAAGATATTCTTTCCTGTCCTGTCAGGTTTCAGAAATTCACTGCCAACACCAAGTTAGTTTGTGCTCAGACAGGCTTTTTTACTAAATGATCCTGGGAAAAGAGAAAGTGAGAGCTTTTGTGTCAGCCTCTAGAGAAGCAGTCATTACACTGACCTAGCCATCCTCTTTGACCCAATAGATGACTCGATAGTGAGGGACTCTGAGTAAATTCATTCATAATTAACCAGTTTACACTACTGACTTTAAAATACTTAAACATACATAGAGTTTCTAATGCAAATAAATAACAATAATAATTGCTCCTATAATTTATTAGGTTTCCACAGAACTTAGTGGATTTCCACCAACACAGTTGTAAATGATTTGAAACTGTATTTTAAATATGTGACCGTGTCTGTTCATTTTCTCAAGATTGCTAGTTGCAGGGAGAGCTAGTTTTGATCAAGCAGTTCACCCTCTCGTTTTCTTTGGGCAACTGGAGGCCACTCCACTTATAAATTGCTAATTTTATTCATCTTAAAATCCAGCTGAAGTTAAATACAACCTGTTAACATTATGTAATGGCACTAATAGAAGTTGCAAGCCAAATTTTATTCCTAATTATATAATTTGATGATGTCCTTATTAAATCAAGAGTTTGCAACCATAAAGAATTCAGGTAAGAAATATCAGAGTTCCAGTAGCAATGTCAGAACATTAAAAAAGCAAATGTTTAAAATATTTTAATTCATAAAAGAATGTTTTTAAGATACATTTTAATCTGAAGTTAAAACATGCTTAAAAAGTAGTTCTGTTTTTAAAATACCAGTATAAAATTTTTATTTGTTATGTTGAAATCAAATATTTCATTTAATTGTACTAAAAAGTGTAGCTGAAGGTTTTTTGTTTTGTTTTGTTTTTTGGGGGTGGGGGGTGGTAGTGCTTGAAACAACAGTTATTGTCTGTCTTGCCTTTTGTTTCTTAAACTTGGGTGTTTTTTCAGTCCCAGACTGTTGATAGTGGTGCTTTCTGGCCGAGGTCAGTGTTATTTGTATGGAGTCCCCACAGATATTTCTCTCACTATAATCAGTGCCGTGACTGGACTGGCCCTTGTGGTTCTTATAATTGCAGGATGTACTTTAACAAAAACCGTCAGGAATTGCAACGAACAAGATTTATTACCCTTCAAGTCCTGGAGGGTACTTGGCATGCCTGAGGGCCACACAGTGAGGTTGAGGGCAGAGAGAGAGAGAGAGAGAGAGAGAGAGACTGTGAACCTGCGGCTCGGCCTTTATTACAGTGTATCTGTGGTTTTGCAGGTTTACTCTTTATTGGCTAATTTAAAGAATAGGAATTAGGGTGTGGGAAGGGAGAAATGGGGTCACTCAAGAGGTCAGTTATCTAGGTTACCCAGGGCCTTCTGAAGAGGGAACTTCATGCGTGGAGGCAGCCTAATTCCTTATCTGCTTGTTTTGCTAGTAGCTGTGTCATACAGCTGGATATTTGTTTATTCAAGTTGGATGTATTTTGAAATGGATGCCTTGGCAATCAAAAGCTTAATATCTGGCACTTACACTATATTGGATGGTGATAACTAGGGACAGGTATTCTCTATTCCATGTGGGTGTACACTGGTGACACAGGGGGCTGAAATTTTTAAGATGGCTTCTTTACCCATGTGCCTTTGACTCGGTTGAAATGACTAGAGCAGTTCAGGGCTGGTCAGGTGTCTCTTTGTCTCTCTCCACATGGCCTCTATATGGCTAGCTTGGGCTTCCCTACAATATGGTGGTTTCACAATTTCTTGCATGTTGCATGCTTTCTTCTTCAGAGCACAAAGGCAGACACTACCAAGCATTCTCAACACTTGGTCTTAAAAGTCCCAGAAGGCCACTTCCTTTTGATTATTTTGGTCATAGTAGTCTCAGGGGTAGCTTAAATTCAAAATGAAATTGAAATAAACTTTACCTCTTGGCTAGAGAATGTCAAGGTAACACTGCAAAAGAGCATATGGAATGGGAATTATAGTGTCATTTCAGGAAACATGATCTGCCAAACTCTTTAAACTAGATTTCTGTGGAAGATGAGAATTCACTCTAGGAGAACTGAGAGTTAAGGAGATAAATATGACTCACTGACAAAACCTGCATTGTTGAGAAAAAATTCAGAGTGCAGTATGGAGTTTATCATTAAGATTTCTCTAAGGTACATACCCATCTTTTCTTAGATTCATATCTGTATTGTGGAATAAGAGGGTCAAATAAAAGTGAAATTACAATATTTTAATAGTACTGCTTCATTAAAAATCCCGTAAGGCATACAATCACAAGTAGTACTGCTTTGGTATTCTTGTGGAAACATATTAAGACCAAAGGGCAGAACAGTGGTCTCTCTATCCTCTGGAAGAATACAGTGCAACTTCTATAATTCAGGAATACCTATAGCACAGCTCCCATTTAGGCAACACCAAGACTCGGACTGGCATCTGGTAGAGACGGATGATTTAGCGGACATGGTGAATGACACTCAGCGTCCACCATCTTTTACTGTGATATAGCTTCCTATACTGTATAGGCTAGATTACATTTCCCAGACTCTGGGAAATGTCTAGAAATTTGGAGGTGAATCAACAATTCCATTAGACCTGGAAGGCAGAAGTGAGGCAGAGGCCATCTTGCTAGTCCCTTATTTATTTATTTGTTTGTTTGTTTAATTTTTTAAAATTTTCCTGCTCACTGACAGGCATAAAGATATTGGAGGTTTTGCAGCAGCCTCCCAGTGTACAATCACTGGCTTTGTTGATGTTGAAAGTCTTTTGAGTTGGCATAGACGGTGTCTGTCTGATCCATGGATCATACCTAGACAATATGTAATTGAAGTTGAGTTCCAGTAATCTTTCCTGATTCCCACCTTCCTGAATAGGTTAGTCTAGAATCCACTCATCTAGCCCTTCTAATAATGTTGTTAGTACCTAATCCCTCAATACTAAATTATTTTCTGCTTAGAATAGCTGAAATGGTTTATCCTTCCTGTAGCCAGATCTTGCCCGAGACAGCCAGTATCTGGTAGATGTCAATAGGGGAGTTCTCTTAACTGGAGGTGCAGTACCATGCAAGAGCAGCATGGCACCCAGCAGGGGTAGCTGTCCTCATGGAGTGAAACAAAAATTGTCAAGGAAAACCGCTGGAGCCTTTGTAAACTAACTGACCAGATTTACTCTTGAGTACTTGTGAGATATCTCAAGGAAATTTTCACAGTTTTTAAGAGACTACACGGCAACTATCAGTGTATAACGGTTCTGTCTTTTTTTTAAAAATAAATTTATTTATTTTTGGCTGCGTTGGGTCTTCGTTGCTGCGCGCGGGCTTTTCTCCAGTTGCAGCGAGCGGGGGCTACTCTTTGTTGTAGTGTGCAGGCTTCTCATTGCGGTGGCTTCTCGTGGAGCACGGGCTCTAGGCATGCGGGCTTAGTAGTTGTGGCTCGTAGGCTTAGTTGCTCCGCGGCATGTGGGATCTTCCTGGACCAGGGCTCAAACCCGTGTCCCCTGCATTGCCAGGCAGATTCTTAACCACTGCGCCACCAGGGAAGCCCCGGTTCTGTCTTTTTTGAATAAGTGCTCTTGGAATAATTCCATCTGAGAAGTGGATGGAAGGGGGTGGCATTTGGGCTTGGTTCTATAATTTTTTTAACAACTTTATTGAAGTGTTCCTGACACATAATAAACTGCGTATACTTACAATATCGTTTCAATAAATTTTTATGTAAGTATATACATTGAAATCATCACTCATTTCAGAATAATTAATATATCCATAATCCACAGCAGTTTCCTCAGGACCCTTTGGAAACTCCTCCTCATGCCCCTCTGTTCCCACTCCTTCTCCTTCATCTCGAGCACCAATATTGGCAACAACTGATCTGCTTTCACTATAGATTAGTTTGCATTTTTTAGAATTTATATAATTGATATCATACAGTACCTACTTTTCTTTTTCCTGCTTCTTCCACTTGGCATAATTATTTCAAAATTTATCTTTGCTGTTGTCTATATTAATAGTTCATTTTTATTGGTGAGTAGCATTCCGTTGTATGGATATACTAGTTTGTTTGTTTGTTCACCAGTTGACAACCACTTGGTTATTTCCAGGATGGGGCTACTATAAATAAAGCTACTATGAATATTCATGTACAAGTCCTTATATGTATATACCTTTTCATTTATCTTGGATAATTACCTAGGAGTGGAATGGCTAGATAATGTAGTAGGTATTTGCATTTCTATTTACAACCTGAGTTTCACCAAATTTTATTCCCACTAAAATGTTCACTTTTACAATTACGTAAAGTGAAATCCAACTAATAGTAATCTAACATATTTGCCATTTATGTGCTCATACACATATATAGTACACATACATGTGTGTCTTTATAATTAATATCTATACAAAATTTTGTATATATTTTAGCAATATTAGTATATACTTTATTATTTGTTTGCATGTTAGTAAAGACAAAAAATAATTAAAATCTGTTTCCAGACTTTGTTTCATTATGTATTTTCATCAAACATTGCAAGATAAAGAATTTATGTTGTTTTCTATAGTGGATTTATCACTTGGGATTTAGATATTTAATACACAATTTTGAGTGATTATAACTTAAGGCTTAGTTCACAGTAATGTATGAGACATAGGGACCAAGGTATCATTGTGTTCACCTTATTAATACATCTGCTTAGGTCCCCACAATGTGAAATGGATTTAGTGATGGAAAACATTATACATTACTGGGAGCAGAATGGACAAATATACATAAATATAAGATACAGACTAGGGAACAAAGAGTTCGTACTATTTGAAATAGAAACTTTTTCTTCTTTATTATTCATTTTTACTTTCTTCTCTTTGTAGACACTTTTAATTATTTTAGGTAGAGATAAAAACACAATATATTACACTTTTATAATTTTTTTCAAATCTCTGAAATTTGTTCACATAATTTAGTACCACCAGAATGTCATTATATTTCAATTTTAGTCTCTTGTTGCCATGTGGTTTGATTTTTTTTTAAATAAAAATAAGAGTGGACGCAAGAACAGATGGAAGAAAAAAAGTAAGAAAATAAATTTAAAGAAAAAATGGTAAGCATTGCTCCTTATATCGAAAATAACCACAAAATGATATTATTCTTAGTGAAAAAATATTTAATAAAATTCATAACAAAAGCAATAGTACTCCAAAAAATCCAATTGTATGAGTTATTACATTTAACTCTGATCATAACAGAAAGTATTCTAGCTTTCAACATGATTTCTCATAGAGGATTTGCTTACTAAATCCAAATCAGTAGTGTAACAGCACACTTACTTTATTGATTGATTGTAGAGTTATGCTAAAAGAACATGCATACCTCTTCTTAGAGTCACTCTGTTGTGGTCTCCTTATTATACCCCTGCAGAATGAGCCTGAAAGCAGAGCGCACTTTAGCAGTCTGCTGTTTTGTAGTATAAGGCAGACGGTGACAAGAAGATCTCTTTCCTCATCCTCATTATAGAAATGAGGCTCTGAGAACTTAACCCACATTTCTGAAGTTCTGGTCTCTCATTTGTAGAAATAGTAATACCTCCATTTGTCTACATTGTAAAGATAATCAGAAAATCAAATCAAATGAGATCACTGAAGTGAAAGTACTTGGTTAACTTCAAACCACTTTAGAAATATGCTATGATTTAGGGACAACCTCAGGGTTTATGTATGGTTTTCCGCTTTAGGAAAGGCTAGAGTAAGGTTACAATTCAATTTTTAGAATTGAATTATGTGTACAGACAGAGATACAGACTGGCATTCTCAGTACATCTCTTATATTAGCTCTTTATTATAGTTGTCAGTTTTATCTTGATGGTCGGTAATAAATATAATTTTTAAAGTAATAACAATATGAAGAAACTTTGTTGTTACCAGGAATTAGCCTCAGCCATTTCAGCTTGCATTGTGCTTGCCATAACTCTGGTTTGGGGCTTTGGGTAGTGTCGTATAATCACAAATACTCCAAATATAAGGAATATTGTCTTCCTACATAAATTAAGGTGGTTTTGTAAAAAGAGTATTGTATTTTATAACAAATTCACAGAAGAAGAAAATTTTAAAGTTGAATTATCTGGAGATTGTTGAAAAAGAGGTCATGGATGAAATATCTCAAACATTAAGAAATCAACACTAACTTTTCACCTTTCCATCAGGTTATGAAACTAAATAGGTTTTTACTTACATTTGAATAATCAGAGTATGTCAAGTTCGTAATCTTGACATATTGGGCAAAGTGTTTGCATTTTGCTCACTTCTTCTCTGTTCTTCTGAGAGACCAAGTACCTAGAAATGTCTCTTGATTTCCTGTGTTTCTAATGACATGGTAAACTAGACCTATTGAAAATCCTACAATAAAATAATACCTATAAGTGCTGATGAAATATGTTTTAATAATTTCCTTAAAAGCATAGCTAAACTCAGAAGAAAGTAACACATCCCAGGCGTTAAATGAGAGAGAGAGATTAGAAGAGAGAGCAAGAGGTATTGAGAGACATAGAAGGAAGGCAGGAGGGAAGTTAGGAAGGAAGGAAAAACAGGCAGGCAGTGAGCTTTCCTTATCTGAAATAAATAGGCTTTAGATAATGGTTCAAACAGGGGTAGAATAACAGGTCTGTGGCCATGTGATATGGAGAGTACAATCTGGGATTCCTTTTAAACCCAAGGTTTTCAAAGGTTTACAACTTTATTGAAATGATAGACCATGGGAAAAATGATCTTGCAAAGAAAAGAAATCTGAATTCTGATGGAGCCAGCTAATATTGGGGAAAGGAACAAGAATTCTTATCTAAGTGAATAACAAGAACTCTACCCTTAGGTGGGCTTGAGATTGGCTTTAATATTACCGTAATATTCTAGAACACCCCAAATCAAGAAAAAAATAAACAAATAAAAATAATACTCCAAGTGCTAAATGTGTCTGGGATGCAAGGAAGCAACAAATGCACTGCCTCTCAAGAGAGCTACACCATCAAGTGAGATCACACACAGATCCCCTCTGCCCATGGACACACCAAATCTACAGCTACATATGGAAAAATTTCCTCTCAAATGGACCTGAAAATTAGCTCCTCCATAATAGAGGATAAAAGGACCACAATGACGAGAGGCAGAGACTTGATCTCACTATAACAATAGGGAGGGATCTCACAATTACAGAGCTTCTCCCTCAAGAGCAAGGAGTTCATGCCCCACATCAGGCACATGAACACTTGAGCCCTGAAAGTGGAAAGACAATCCCCCAAAACATCTGGCCTTGAAAACTAACAGGACTTACGTCCTGGAGACCCAAAGCACTTTAAGGAACAGAAATTCTGCTCTTAAAGGGCTCAAACCACAGACACACACACCCAGGGACCCAGCACAAAAGAGAAGATTGAAAAGCACCTAGACTATATGTGAAAAAGATTGATTTGCTAACTTTAAAGCATCTGTTGGTGGGGTAGGGGCCTGCTGGGACTCTCACTGGGGACAGAGGCACTGGCAGATGCCACTTTTGTGTTCTCCCTCTACTTTGCTAGCACTGGCAGGAGCATGCAGCCAAAGCACTCTCCAGCTAACCTGCTAAAGCCTCCAGTGAAATTTCTACTATTTGTGGACAACATGCTTTTATATATAGGAAACCCTGAAGTCTTCACCAAAAAACTTTTAGAACTAATATATTAATTCAGAAGAGTTGCAGGGTACAATATTTATATACAAAAATCTGTTGCATTTCTATGCACTAACAGTGAACTATCAGAAATAAAAATTAAGAAAACAATCCAGTTTATGATTGCATTTCACAAAGATTAAAATTCCTAGGAATAAATTTAACCAAGGAGATAAAAGATCTGTACACTGAAAGCTGTGAAAACATTGATGAAAGACATTGAAGAAGACACAAATAAATGGAAAGTTAGTTCATGCTCATGGATTGGAGAATTAATATAATTAAAATGACCATGCTACCCAAAGCAATCTACAGATTCACTGAATCTCTATCGAAATTCCAATGGTATTTTTCACACACAAAAAAAAGTGCTAAAATTCGTATGGAAATACCAAAGACCCCAAATAACCAAAGCAATCTTCAGAGAGAAGAACAAAACTAGAGACATCACACTCCCTGATTTCAAACTATATTACAAAGCTGTAGTAATCAAAGCAGTATTGTATTTGCATAAGAACAGGCACACAGATCAATGGAACAGAATAGCCCAGAAATAAACCCAGGCATATGTGGTCAATTAATTTATGACTAAGGAAGCAAGAATATAGAATGGGGACGTGACAGTATCTTCAAAAAATGATGTTGGTTACACTGGACACCCACATGCAAAAGAATGAAACTAGACCACTGTCTTAACACAGTACAGAAAAATTCACTCAAAATAGATTAATGACATGAATGTAGTACCTGAAACCATAAAACTCCTAGAAGAAAAGATAGGTGGTAAGCTCTTTGACATAGGTATTGGCAATGATTTTTTGGATCTGACTTCAAAAGCAAAGGAAAAAATAAACAGCTGGGATTATATCAAACTAAAAAGCTCCTGCATGGCAAAAGAAGTCATCAACAAAATAAAAAGCCAACGTACTAACTAGGAGAAAATACTTGCAAATCATGTGTGCAACAAGAGGTTAATTCCAAAATATGTAAAGAACCATATAACACAATAGAAGGAAGGAAGAAAGGAAAGGAGTCAGGGAGGGAGAGAGAGAGGAGGAGGGAGAGAGGAAGGAAGGAATCTGATTGAAAACGGGCAGAGGATCTGAATAGATGCTTTTCCAAAGGAGACATACAGGTTGCTAATAGACACATGATCTGATGGACATTACTAATCGTCAGGAAAGTGCAAATTGAAACCACAGTGAGATGTTACTTCACACCTGTTAGAATGGTCATTATCAAAAAGACCAGAAATTATTAGTGTTGGCAAGGATGTGAAGGAAAGGGAACTTCCCTGCACTGCTATTAGGAATGTAAATTGGTGCAGTCACTATGTAAAATAGTTTGAAGGTTTCTCAAAAAATTAAAAATGGAACTACCATATGATCCATATGGTATAAATACTTATAGGTATTTATTTGAATAAAACAAAAATGCTAATTTGAAAAGATATATGCACCCCAGTATTCATTGCAGCATTATTTACAATAGCCAACATATTGAAGCAACCTAAGTGTTCATCAATGGATGAATGGATATATATATACACACACACACACCATATAAAGTTATAAGTTATAAATGGAAGCACAAAGAGATTGGGATACCTTCTATGTTGTGAGAAAAAAAAAATACCTTGACTAAGAATATTTTCACCAGGTGAATGACTGTTCAGTATCATGATACTTTCAGAACAAAAACAACAAAAGATTTTTATCACCATTATATTCACATCTGTGGTCCCTTTAAAGAATGTTTGCTAAAATAAGAAATTGAAACCGAATTTAAAATCTAAGGTGTAGAAAATATGAAGCCTACAAACTTATATAAGTATGGAAAATATAAATGTGCATCAACTATATAAACAATATTATTAATTTTGTAGAAGATGGTGGAAATAAAATATTGAACATCCATGACATTTAAAACCCCAATAGGTAATTGAAGTAGGAGACTTCAAATATCCTTGAAATATTTATAAGTAGTGTAAAGATACTGATAATTTTAGCCTTTTAAATAACTACAGCATTGTAAGTTTTAAGGGTAATCAGTAAAATTTTAAAAATTAAATGCATAACTTCTAAGACTGTAATGCAGGAAAACAATGTATAAAAATTTATAGATATGAAAGATGTTGAGAAAAAAATCATAGAAAATCCAGATAAACAGAAAACATATAATAAACTTGAAAATACTTTCAAATATTTCAATAATCTAATTGCAAAAAGCTCTCCAAATAAAAAACTAAACTTAAAAGACTAAAAGTTTTAAAAAAATGACTATTGGTTATTTATATGAGATCACTCAAATCATTAAAAATATTCCTATGCAAATACTAAATATACATGAAAAACCTCATGTAGCCATATTAATATTAGGAGAAATGAAAGTTTACTGTAAAAATTTGAATTAAGAATAAAGAGTGTATAGCATGAAAATATATCTTAATCTACCAGGAAAGTATAAAGAATCTAAGGTGTTATTCATTTAATATTATAACTTGCATTATGAAAAAACAGAACTACAAATGAAATTTTTAAATGTAATTGTGAATTTTTATTTTTCTGTACTTTTTTTTTGACCATGCCATGTGGCATATGGGACCTTAGTTCCCTGACCAGAGATCAAACCCGTGCTCCCTGCAGTGGAAGTGCAGCGTCTTAACCACTGGACTGCCAGGGAAGTCTTTCTGTACTTTCTTGATAGAACTCTAAAATATCAGAAATGTGTAAAGAAAAGTCTATTATATCGAGTTATAGAAGGATTTCTTAATCAGATGGAACATATAAAAAAACAGTTTACTAATAAATTTAATAAAATTAATAATGTCTGTATAATAGTCACTGTATATATCTTGATTTACGAATCATATTTAACAAAAGATTAATATTAATGTATTTTTAAAATTTACAAGCTTATAAATAAAAGTCAAGCCAGTATCACCAAATCTATCCCTTAGTGCCATCAGTATTCTATAGCTGTAAGAACAGTCACAGGAATAAAAGGAATTTAAGAGAAAATAAACTGTCATCCTTAGATTATATGACGGTCTACTTAGAAAACCAAAAAGTCTAAAGAGAATTATAAAGAAGTTTCACAATGTTGGTAAATATTAGATTGTCACAAATTCAGTTTCCTTGAATCAGCAACAAAAAGTCTTTGGAAATAGCAATGAAAGCATAAGGCATCTAAGAATAAATGTAATAAAGGTGTGCATCACTTTTATGTAAAAGTAAATTTTTATTGAATAGTTACAGTGGAACTAAAATAAAGGGAGAGGTGCAGATTTATGAACATAAAGATGCTATATGAAATGTGATAATCTATAAATTCGATGTCTTTTTCCATTAAAAATCCCAACTAATTCACATTTGTGTGTGTGCTTGTGCATAGTCATATGTGAGTGTGAAACTAGACAAGCATTATGTAAGTGCATGCTGCTGTTTTCAATTTGGTTCTTCAGAAGCAGCCTATAAACTAAGTATCCTTGTACAAGTGATTTTTAAAGAAAGTGTGCCAAGAAGAAACTAGTAAGAGAGTGAGAAAAGCAGGACAGGAACAAGGAGGGAGCCGGGCAAGGATGTGATTTCAGACAAATTACCATAATGAATACATTTAGGCTGATTCCATAGGAAAACTCTGGAGTAAACTAAGCGTTGTCCCCTTCTAAGACAATGGACCTGATCTTTCATAATTCTGCAGTAGTGAGTTCTTGGTTAGGGGTTGCTTCTGTTTTCCTGTTTATGGACAAAACTAGGTCTCAGGGGCACAAAGATACTTGGAACTCAAAAGTCCACCCAAACTGAGGAGATACATAGAATGGTTTAAAAAGGAGCCCAAACATTGTGTACACTATTTGTCAAAACAATTTTTAAGAAGAACAAGAGGGAGGGCTTTTCTTGCCAGTGATCAAGAATTATAAAAATTTGCAATTAACATGCAATATTTGTGTAAGAGAAGAAAAATAGACTAGAGGGCCAGAAGTAAATCAATGAATATTTGATAACTTGATATGTGAAAAAGATGGCTTTGCAAAATCAGGGGGAACATAGTTGAGTAAATGGTATTGAGACATAGATAAAAATAAAATTAGATTTCTCTTTCTTATTTATTTATTAAATTATTACAGATAATTATAAAATAAAATATAGAGCTTGATTTAGGAAAATATTTTTTAAACAAGACCCCAAAAACAAAACCATGAATTAGGAGAACTCATGGTTTGAAGACATTGAATTAGGAAAATATTTCTTAGACAAGACCCCAAAAGCCAAACCATACAAAATGCTGATAAATTAAACCGCATTCTTTTTTTAATTTTCTGAGGCTTAAATAGATAATTGGTAGAAAGACAAGCCAGAAATAAAAGTGGAGAAGAGCTTTGCAATATAACCAAAGAAAGATTAATTTCAGAATATATAAAGTACTATCATAAATCAGTGAGAAAAACATAAAGCAATAGAGAAATCAATGGAGAAGTTATATGTATAGATAATTCATAGAAGAAAAAGCCAAATAGCTAAAAATCATGAAAATTAATGCTTAATCTCACTGGTGATCAGAAAAAGACAACACCTCTTCTCTCCTCAAAAAAGAAAAAAATAAAGGTAAAAATTGTGAACTCATTATTTTGACTGACAATACCAAAAGTTGGTAAAGATATGAAAATAAAACAGATTTTCTTATCTGTGCTGAAGAAAGTTTAAACTGCTTGAATAATACAGCATATTAAATACAAAACAACAAATGTTTCATATTTCAGGCAATATGAAATAGTAAAGTTGAAAATGAATATATCTATGATGCAATGGTACCAATTCTAGTAGCATGGTACTTCTATAGTATAGTACTTCTATAGCATAGTACTTCTTAGTATACTTTCAAATATCATCACTAGCCATATGTGACTATTTAAATTTATATTTATTGAAATTAAAGATTCAGTTACTCTGCCACCCTAGCTATATTTTAAGTGCTCAGTCGTTACATATGGCTAGTGGATACTGTTTTGGACAACACTGATATAGAACATTTCATCATCAAAGAAAATTCTGTTCGTCAGCATTGCCCTATGTTATACATATGTACAATGATATTAAGAAGGAATATTTATTATAGCATTATGTCAGCAAGTAATTGGAAGCAAATACTATTGGCAGGAAAATAAATTTACTAATTTATGGTGTATCTATACAATGAAATATATAACAATGCAGGTAAATTATATAGAACTACATTTATCAACATGGATAAATCACATAAAGTTATTGATTACAGTAAATATCATATTTTTGACATTAATTTGGTGAAATTCTCAGTCATTATTGTTTCAAGTATTTCTTCTCTTTCTTTCTTCTCCTTCTGGTATTTCCATTACCCATAGTTGTCCCACAGTCCTTGGATACTCTGTTCTGTTTTTTTTCAGTGTTTGTTCTCTTTGCCTTTCAGTTTTGGAAGTTTTTATAGGGATAGCCTTAACTCAGAAATTCTTTCCTCAACTGTGTCCAGTCTACTAATAAGCCCATCAAAGGCATTGTTCATTTCTATTACAGTGGTTTTTTTTTTTATCTCTAGCATTTCTTTTTGCTTCTTTCTTAAGAGTTTCCGCATCTCTGCTTACATTGCCCATCTGTTTTTGTGCTCTACTTTATTCATTAGAGCCACATATTCATCATAGTTGTTTTAAATACCCAATCTGATAATTCCTATATACATCTCTGCCACATTTGGATTTGGTTCTGATGCTTGCTCTGTCTTCATTTTTTTTTTTTTTTTTTTTTTTTTTTTTGCTTTTTGGTATACTTATAGTTATTTTCTTGATAGCTGGATATGAAATGTGCCAGGTAAAAAGAACTGCTGTAACAGACCTTGAGTAATGTGATGAAATGGAGGTTGGGAGTGGGGGAAGCATTTGATTAGGGTTAGCATTTGATTAGTGAGCCTATACCTCTGAATTGTGAACTTTACAAATGCTTTTCAGGGTTTTTGTTTGTTTGTTTTTCTTCCCCCTTAGTTGTCACAGGATGACTAGGGTGGGCTAGAGTTGGATATTTCCTTTCCCCCAGGTCAGTTAGTCTCTGATAATACCCCAGCAGGTTAGGGTCTGGTTAACTAGTTTCCCCTGAGGGCAGACTGTATTAAGAACAGAGTGCTCTGGTTTATTTCAGTAGGGTTCCTTTTCTTCTCCCCCTGTTGGAAGCTTGAGGGAATTTTTCTCCATTATTACCGTGGGAACCTGGCTGAACTCCTGGAGGTAAATCTCACAAAATTGTGGTATCCCTCTATGATTAGGTCCTCCTGGAGTTTTTAACTCTCAGCCTTGTCCACACTGAATCTCCAGCAATTTGTCAATTATAGTTCAGGTTTTCTCCCAGCACTGGTTTCTTAGGAGGTTTAGGCTCATGAGCCTCTGCTCTAATAAATTGTTATTCTCTGTATTTGCCTGTCTCTCCCATCTTGGGGGCAGCAGTTTGGCCTGTGTCTGTCCCTTTGTTATGGATCCATAAAGAGTTGTTGATTTTGTAAATCTGTTCAGCTTTTAACTTGCTAGGACAGAGTGGTGGCTTCCAAACTCTATATGAGGTATCTGACGATAAGTGGCATAATGCAAAGGACATTATTACATTTAAGTAAAAGTTAAAAATATGCAGAATACTACATCATATTTGTGGATATAATGACATGAAATAAATGTATAAAGACATGCATGAAAATGAAAAACACCAAATTTAGGAAACTGATTAGCTCTGGTAGGAGTAGGGTGTATAAATGGGGAATTAAATTGATTAGGGCCACACAAGGATATTTAACTCTGTATGTACTGATATTTGTATCTAACTTAAGCTAAGTAGTGGGCAAATGAGTGTTTGTTATACTGTTTTCTTTTTTATATATCTGAAATATAATAAATTTTAATTTTAAAACTTCCCATTGTGTGCCTTCTACTTGTAGGTTACATCTAAGAATAAATTTAAAATTCTGGTAATAAGTTCTTTAACTACTTTTCCAACACTTGTCTTCTAAATTCTGTGTTAAACATTCTGAAATTAACAGTTCTGTGTTTGTTTGTTTAATTTTTAATGAATGGAAAAAATGTATAATTTATTGTGAGTTTTTTGTGACCCTAAATGTAAGAGTTGAAATTGCATCATTATGTGCCCCATTTTTTAGGGTTAAGGATGCTTCTTCAGCCTATATATGTTTTGTATCTGAAATCCATTATTATCTTCTCAGAGAGTATTTGCTTGCACATTTGGTAAGTGTTTCTTCAAGGATTAATAAAATTCATGGAAAACATAGGGTCGAGTATAAGACCTTCTTCTGTGTTCATACAAGTCCATTATTCATATTATCCGTATTATTTAGTATTCTTGTGAAGCCAGACAGAAAAATGTATAACCAAATTGTTTTATCAAGTAAACTCTAATCATGACTACTGAAAACTTCATTACTTTTTACTTAAAAGTAACATTTCCGACTGTTAAGAGAAATAATAAAAATGATTAAGTGCATAAAAATTTGAAAGTTCTTTCAAATAATTTCTTTAAAAATATTATAATTGCCTCTTGGTCTCTGACCTTTGACTTGAATAACAAACACAATTTTTGTTTAGATCATGCGTGATCAATCATGTGGTTATAGAAATGTGCCTTCCAATGTGCAGAGAAAGACCATTCAATTCTGATTGTTTCTAATTTGATTTTCATGACATCTAATCATCTCAAAAACAAATATCTGTGCATCCATCAGTCCTTATTTAACTCTGAACTTGACAAGGCAATCTACTAAAACAAGGGAGTTAAAGGAAAACTGTAAGAGGGAAAACCATTTCTTCATTCATTCATTTACTATATATTGTTCATTCATTTATTATTTACAGACTAATATATAACAGTATTTATTGTGTACTAAGCACTAGGAAAATAAATTTTGATATTAAAGCCTCCATTTTTTAAAGCAACCCTATTAATAGATTATATTATCATCATTTTGCCAAGAGAACATGAGAAATAAAAATCTAACATTACTGAGTGCTTAATTTATGCCAGACAATGTTTTAATTGCTTAAGCATGTTAATTTTCACAACAATGATATAGGTAGGAATTAATATAATTCCTAATTTATATATGAAGTCATATTGCAAAGATACATTAAGAAACTTGTCCAAGGTCACACAATTTAGAGATTCAGGATTCAATCCTAGGCAATCTGGCTTCAACACTTCTTCTCTTGAACATTATGTTATAGCTGTTTCTATATAAGAGAGCCAGGACTCAATCTCAGAAATCCTAGCTGCCAAAACCCATTCTTTAAATGTTACACTGTACTACCAACAATCTGTTTCCTGAAATGGCAGATTAGGTTGTTTTTGACCAGCACTTACACTAGAAAATCTGGACAAGATATTTTTAAAAACGTATTCAAGTGTTTTGGGAACTTGCCAAGGCAGTGAGGAATTACAGGGTTTGAATAAGGAGAGAAGAGAAGCCAAAAGAGCCATGAATTTGGGCCCTTGAATTCTTTTTTTTTTTTTTTTTTTACATTTTTATTGTAGTATAATTGCTTTACAACAGTGTGTTAGTTTCTGCTTTATAACAAAGTGAATCAGCTATACATATACATATATATCCCCATATCTCCTCCCTCTTGTGTCTCCCTCCCATCCTCCCTATCCCATCCATCTAGGTGGTCACAAAGCACCAAACTGATCTCCCTGTGCTATGCAACTGCTTCTCACTAGCTATCTTTTACATTTGGTTGTATATATAAGTCCATACCACTCTCATTTCGTCCCAGCTTGCCATTCTCCCTCCCCATGTCCTCAAGTGCATTCTCTACATTTGCATCTTTATTCCTGTCCTGCCCCTAGGTTCTTCAGAACCATTTTATTTTTAATTCCATATATATGTTTTAGCATACAGTATTTGTTTTTCTCTTTCTGGCTTACTTCACTCTGTATGACAGACTCTAGGTCCATTCACC
>NC_041226.1:61004448-61004946 GCF_002837175.3 Physeter macrocephalus
TATGGTAGTTCTATTTTTAGTTTTTTAAGGAACCTCCATACTGTTCTCCATAGTGTCTGTATCAATTTACATTCCCACCAACAGTGCAAGAGGGTTCCCTTTTCTCCACACCCTCTCCAGCATTTATTGTTTGTAGATTATTTGATGATGGCCATTCTGACCGGTGTGAGGTGATACCTCAGTGTAATTTTGACTTGCATTTTTCTGATGATTAGAGATGTTGAGCATTCTTTCATGTGTTTGTTGGCGATCTGTGTATCTTTTTTGGAAAATGTCTATTTAGGTCCTCTGTCCATTTTTGGATTGGGTTGTTTGTTTTTTTGATATTGAGCTGCATGAGCTGTTTATATATTTTGGAGGTTAATCCTTTTTCCATTGATTCGTTTACAAATATTTTCTCCCATTCTGAGGGTTGTCTTTTAGTCTTGTTTATGGTTTCCTTTGCTGTGTAAAAGCTTTGAAGTTTCATTAGGTCCCATTTGTTTATTTTTGTTTTTA
>NC_041226.1:61005457-61019845 GCF_002837175.3 Physeter macrocephalus
TAGGTAGGTTTATTCCTAGGTATTTTATTCTTTTTGTTGCAGTGGTAAATGGGAGTGTTTCCTTAATTTCTCTTTCAGATTTTTCATCATTAGTGTATAGGAATGCAAGAGATTTCTGTGTATTAATTTTGTATCCTGCTAATTATCCTGCTAATCAAATTCATTGATTAGCTCTAGTAGTTTTCTGGTAGCATTTTTAGGATTCTTTGTGTATAGTATCATGTCATCTGCAAACAGTGACAGTTTTATTTCTTCTTTTCCGATCTGGATTCCTTTTTTTTTCTTTTTCTTCTCTGATTGCTGTGGCTAAAACTTCCAAAACTATGTTGAATAATGGTGGTGAAAGTGGACAACCTTGTCTTGTTCCTGATTTAGTATCATGTCGTCTGCAAACAGTGACAGCTTTACTTCTTTTCCAATTTGGATTCCTTTCATTTCTTTTTCTTCTCTGATTGCTGTGGCTAAAACTTCCAAAACTATGTTGAATAATGGTGGTGAGGGTGGGCATCCTTGTCTTGTTTCTGATCTTAGTGGAAATGATTTCAGTTTTTCACCATTGAGAACAATGTTGGCTGTGGATTTGTCATATATGGCCTTTATTATGTTGAGGTAAGTTCCCTCTATGCCTACTTTCTGGAGAGTTTTTATCATAAATCGTTGCTGAATTTCGTCAAAAGCTTTTTCTGTATCTTTTGAGATGATCATGTGGTTTTTCTCCTTCAACTTTTTATATGGTTTGTCATATTGATTGATTTGCATATATTGAAGAATCCTTGTATTCCTGGGTTAAACCCCACTCGATCATGCTGTATGATCCTTTTAATGTGCTGTTGGATTCTGTTTGCTAGTATTTTGTTGAGGATTTTTGCATCTATGTTCATCAGTGATACTGGCCTGTAGTTTCTTTCTTTTTGACATCTTTGTCTGGTTTTGGTATCAGTGTGATGGTGGCCTTGTAGAATGAGTTTGGGAGTGTTCCTCCCTGGGCCCTTTAATTCTTGAAGTATGTGCAGATTCAAAAATATGATGGCAAAGAGAGGCTACACAAAACTGGCATACACATTGGACGGAGGAAGAAACTGCTGGCCAATACTTTCAATTGGGACACAATTAGGAACCTTAAAAGTAAACCTTAGGAGAAAAGGTTAACCATAATTTGGTGTGCTTTGAATTACCTCAGTACCTTATTAGATTCCTGTTATCTGCTAGCTGCCTAACAAAAACAAAACTAAATCCTTCTTAAAGTAAGATCAGTGTAAGAGAACATAGGATGTGGTTAAAGGTCTGACACAGGTGTAATTCAAATCCCATATAAAAGAAAGATAATAGGGTAGAAGAGATAATTAAGCTGTTAATCACTGAGTATTTTCTAAACCTAACTAAAGACTTCAAGTTAACAGTTGAAGAAGATCTGAGGATCCCAACCACGATAAATGCAACTAGAACTACACCTACGTCCATCACATAAAAACTGATAACAAAAGAAATGTAAATCTTTTTTTTTTAAATTTTTATTTTATATTGGAGTATAGTTGATTAATAATGTTGTGATAGTTTCAGGTGTACAGCAAAGTGATTCAGTAATACATATACATGTATCTATTCTTTTTCAAATTCTTTTCTCATTTAGGTTGTTACATAATAACCTAAATGGGAAAAGTTCCCTGTGCAGAGTTCCCTGTGCTGTACAGTAGGTCCCTGTTGGTTATCCAAGAAAAAATGTAAATCTTAAACAAGCTGGAGGAGGTGTAAAATAACCCATGTTATCTTCAAAGGAACCAAAATAACACCGATAAGTAACTTTTTAACTGAAACAATGGAAGCCAGAGGACAATGTCTATGTATAAAATGCTAAAAGTTACTAACTGCCAACCTAGAAGTCTGTTTCCAGTTGAAATATCCTTTGATAAATAGCCTACTTAAATGTCATTTTTAGGCAGAAACTTAGGTAATTTTGTTACAAGCAAACCTTTATGAAAGTAAATAATAAAGGATCTTCAGGCACAAAGAGTAGACTTCTCTGCAGATGTTCCTGATTTGTATAGTGTGTAGGACCTTATGATGAGGATTGGGAACATCTCAGTGTTGCATTGGGAAATCTTGTGCTGATTTCCAAATAACACAGCCTTTGTAGACTCGGTAACTGAATACGAGCTAGAAATTGACTATTTCTACCCTTCAGTCCCACTCAAGTGTGGCCCTAAAAGGCAAAACAGAGGTGAGAGAATAATAGCTCCCAATTGACAGAGATTTAGGTAGTACGGTTGTTAGTCATTTACACACACACACACACACACACACACACACACACACAGGCAGGGAGGGAGGGAAGGAGGGAGAGAGTCAGTGGCAGTGGTTTGGTTAGGTTGTTGTGAGGAAAAAATTGGAAGATGGAGAAAAAGTCGTCTGGAGAAGAGGCATGAGGTTGAAACTTTTGAAGTATGTATAAGTGTGAACATCTTTTAATCGCATTTTAACACCCAACAGACAATGTTCCCCATCAACAACCAAGTAGATAGAATGACTCAATCAGTTGATGTCAGCCAGCCTCTAGTCAGAGTTGGCACATGAGTGCATGAGCCTGCCACTCAAATCCTGCACCATACCTTGAGGAAATAAACCATCCAACTGGTAGCAAGTTGATGAACAGAAGAATGATTCATCTTGATGAGTTTTCAAATTGCCTTTCCTTCAGAACCTCATATAGCAACATTAAGTGAGGTTACAGAGTGTTTGATTCACCCAAACAGGATACTTGTGTATCCTGGGACATAGTTTTCAGCAAAGGTGATGTAGTGGGCACACGATGATGGGATTCAGTGATCTTATCACATATAACAGTAACCAGAAAACACCAACGTGATAGTAATAGAACAGTATATGAGTTCCAGCTCAGAGATAATAGCCTGCGGGACATCCTGAGTCAGTGGGCCATCATAGCTTCAGGATTCAGGAAGACTATTCTAACAATGATCATTTGGTGCTTTGTCCCAATAGACAGAATATATGGGTCCAAAAGTCAATATATAGGTGTGTTCCTACTTAGGTTTATTCCCAGGTATTCACTTTGGAAATTTGGGGTTTATTCCCCACAAATCTATGTTCTGTGCATATAGAAGTTCTGATTTCCAAGAAGGTATTGCCTTTACCAGGGGAGAGAAGCAAGGGACCAGTAAGTAAGGAAAGAATAATCTTCCTATCTGGAGGAGGTAGGGTAGCTGTCATACCATGAGAGCAGGGAAGAAAATTTTGGCACCCAGTGACACACTGTGGAGATTCTTGATACACTCTTGCCCCATTCTGACTGTTAATTGCCAAATACAGCAGCATTGGCTTGAGAAGTTCCTGGCGATTAGAGACTCAGATCCTTCAGATCATCCCACCAGGTAAGCCTCTGTTAGAGGTGATACCTGTAGAGGTGATACCTGAGGATGATGGGAATCTGTTTAGAATGGGTATTAGAAGAAGGAAATAAGTATTAATTGCTGTTCTAAGTCCAGCTGCTGTGATAACAGCTATAGGATATATCAAAAACCTTTCTTGTGTACGTTTCCTTAGGAAAAGAGACCAAACAAACCTGGAGGAGCTATTCCCAGATGAAAAAACTTTAATACAAAGTAACTAGATCTTCCTGAGAAACGGGATGGATGTTGTGACGTCCTGCCCAGACCCACCAAGTTCATTTGAGACAGGCCCTCATTCTCTAAGTGCCAGGAGCTTTGGCTGTTGATGGCTTACTGTTGAGTCTCTTGCTGAGTGAGGACTTCCTTCAGTCAGAAGGAGCTATCTCACTGAACATTACAGTTTTGCCCTAGTAGATGCAGGAGGGGAGATACAGGGCCTGTCTCAATTCAGACATTTCTTAAATACCGTCCCAGGTGCTTTGAAACTACCTCATAGTTCAGATTTCCTCTGTTTCCCAATTATGTTTGTCGTGCACCCGCACAGGTGTTACACCCAAGAGCTCTCCCAAATAAATCTGCTTGCACGTACCAGTTGCAGAGCCTGTGTTCCAAAGAGTCTGACCTGTGCTATTGTGAATAATAAAGCCACATAGTTTAATCCATAATGTAAGGTTGGAGCTAAGGAGGAAATAATTATTATCAAGTAAACAAATGATAAATAATCTGATAAAATACAAATACGTTTGAGACAGAATAAATCCAGAGAGTAGGAGCATAGCACCTCTGATTTTCAGGTGCTTGGGAGTCAGTTCATACAAAGTGTGAACTCGGAAGAGAGCAGTTTGGAGAGATAATGAAATGTTCACTTGGGGATATAATTTTAGTTGCTTTGATATCTCTCAGAAGACCGGTGGTATGTAGACAAGGACTGCAAGCGTGATATTAGAAGGAATTATTTCAGGGGACTGTTATTCTAAAAAGAGAAGGGAGTATGTCCAAACCAGAGGAATACAGACCTTTAGAGGTGACCAAAGGAATGAGAGTCTGCTAAGGAGACAGACTAAAAATAACCAGTGGGTAGAATAAATTTCCAGGGAGGTCAGTTTACGCCTAAAGACTGATACAGCTTTTAAGAATGAAGATATTTCCAGAATAATTCTAAGTGATAAAATAAGATACAAATTGAGGATATTCTACAGAGTTTAGCGTCACATTTTCTTAGTAATTTTAGTAATTTTTAGAAAAATAATTGTTTTGTGATGGAACTGGGAGAAGAGATTGAATGGGATGATGCAGATAATCCTTGGTAAAAACTTTAAAGAATTTTTAAACATGGTTTAGCACTGATGGGGGAAAATGAAGTAGAGAGGGAAGTTTGGGAGACTTGGAAAAGAAGAGATAATCCACAGTGAGGTCTCAGAGGAGGCAGGAAAATATGATGTTCAGAGCAGAGATTAGCCTTAAAAATTAGGAGACATACTTCCTGAACATAACACTAGTGAAAAGGAAATTGTGTGGTTGAATTTGTAGATAAAATAGTTTTATTAAATATGATTTCATTGTATGTCTGAGTTTACATAGATAAATCATTTAAGGTGTGAACATTATAAATAATTCCTAATACTCTGTAGTGTTCCACTATGTAAATAAATTTGAGACCATAAAATAGCTTTGAAGAGATTATTAAGTTAGAATTGAGTTCAATTCCAAATTGAGAATCGATTGTGAGAATGTATTGTTTTTAATTTCAAAATTGCTTTGGGTTTATTACCACTAAAAAAACGAACAAGAAAAAATTCTTCTATAAGAGGTGGAAAACCAACAGTATAAGAATTTTATGCTATGTATTACAAGCCTTGTACAGTACCAGAGGTACAAAAGAGGAATGATATACAGGCCCAATGATGAAAACTAAACAAGAGGTTCTACTCTACATGAAAAATGTAAAAGTGAAATACAAACTCCAAGAGGTTATAGAATTGTTACAATGATGTATAAAGAAATTCAAAGTGTCTTTTAAAATAACTTCTATAAATGAATGTGAAAGAATGTTAAGATTAAGATGCTAACATCTTGGTGCTGTATATTGTACATTGGAATAAGAAATGTTAATATTTAGTGTCTATCTAGTTTTCTTTCAACATGACTTCAGCAGCTTAAAATATTTTAAGAACTCTTTGGCTTTACTTAATAACTTATAAATCAATTTATTAAAAGTAAATTCAAAGAGTGATAAAAGCATGGTTTTTTCAAATCTTAGTACTAGGAATTTGTAATAAAACATGAAGTTAAATATATTTTTTAATTTACTTAATTTGCATGTAATAGTTTTTCTGTTCTATAACACTGAAAGCTGCTTTAGCAATTGATCAAAATTTGCTTATCTTTCAAAACAAGTGGTAATGATTTTTAAAGAATTCCTCCATTTAATTTGTTCTCTAATTTATTCACCTTTGTATATTAAGGAAAAGTCCCTACCCTAAGGCTGGAGAGAGAGGTAGACAAAGCAGATACGCAGTTTTTAAAATGTAAAAACACAAGTGAATAAATACAACAACAATGCAATTTCAGGTAAATAAGGTAAGAAGAGAGAGGGCGATAGATGTGGAGGACAGTCTGGAAAGGTCCTCCTGAGGCAGTGACATATGAGTAGAGACCTGAGTGGTCGGTAGGGATGTGTCCTGTGGAGCGCTAGGCTTTCAGGAAAGGAACAGTGAGTTGAGATGAGTTTGGCAAATTCTGATACCAGCAAGAAGACCAATGTAGCTGGCACCAAGGGAGCAAAGGCGAGAGGGAGCAGATGAGGCCACAGAAATAAGCAAGAGCCAGAAGGTACACAGAGCTGAGAGAGAGGAGAAGAGAAAAATAGTCCTTTTCTATGTGATAAAAAGTCATCTTTCTCTTTGTAGTTTGTATCACTTAAAAAACAAAGATATTTTCATTAAGTTTTTTGGTTTGCCTACTAGCTAGAGTGCTAAATGAAAATGATTATCAAAATAACTACACAGTGAATATTTATCCAATATTATTTTCATACATTTAAAAAATGTTTTTATGAACTCAGTATATCCTAATATAAAGTTAACTATATAATATTCAAAACAATTAAAATAAAAGGAAAAATCATTGGAGCAGACATTTTTTCTAAACATTCCCATATCCCATAGGATTCAGCTGTTTTGTTTTCTTGGGAATGTTAAGAACATTTGGATAATCTTAGATTTGCTTTGTAATTCTTGATTGTTTGCAAGTTTTTTTTAATAATTCTTTTTTTCATTTCTAATACCTTACTGGTCTTTTAAAAAAATTTATTTATTTTACTTTTTTGGCCGCGTTGGGTCTTCATTGCTGCGCACAGGCTTTCTCTAGTTGTGGTGAGCAGGGGCTACTCTTTGTTGTGGTGTGCAGGCTTCTCATTGTGGTGGCTTCTCTTGTTGCAGAGCACGGGCTCTAGGAGCACGGACTTCAGTAGTTGTGGCTCGCGGGCTCGGTAGTTGTGGCTCACGGGCTCTAGAGCGCAGGCTCAGTAGTTGTGGCTCATGGGCTTAGTTGCTCCGCAGCATGTGGGATCTTCCCTGACCAGGGGTCCAACCCATGCATTGGGGTTGCATTGGCAGGTGGATTCTTAACCACTGTGCCACCAGGGAAGCCCTGTTTGCAAGTTTTACATACGTCTTTTAATTTGGTTGAATAATGCACCCCACACACACCTGAAAATTCATGTCCACCTGGAAGCTATGAACATGACCCTATTTGAAAGCAGGGTCTTTACAGATGTCATAGAGTGAAGATAAGGTCATACTGGATTAGAGTGAGCCCTAAATCCAATATGACTGGTACCCTTTTAAGAAGAAGAAAATTTGAACACAGACACAGAGAGAAGGTGGCCATGTGAACATAGAGGAAGAAATTGAAATGTTGCAGCTACAAACTAAGGAACATTAAGGATTGCTAGTATCCACCAGAAGCTAGGAAGAAGCAAGGAAATATTCTTTCTTGAAGTCTTGTGGGGGCATTGCCTTGACAATACCTTGATTTCAGACTTCCAGTCTCCTGTACTGTGAGGAATAAATTTTCTCTTGTTTTCAGTCACCTACTTTGTGACTTTGTTACCACCGACCTAGAATGCAAATACAGTCTTTATACAAAGAAGAATTTGAAAATGCCCATGTTTTTGTTTTTCCTGATATAATTTTGCATTTCCCATCCTTCAACAGCTTCTGGGTTTAACATGAGGAATAGAATTGTTTGGAGAGTTTTTGTGTCTTTGTTTTTAACATAGCCTATAGACAGTTTTTTCCTTCAAAGGTTGCTAAAACCATTATCTGTAGAATTGACTTGATATACCCATACTCTCTGATATCTCAAGTATATCACCCATTTTCCCTTGCCACTCAATTATCCCTTGTCAAGTCCCTCTAATTTCATTATGCAAGTGTGATAGAATTATTACATACATATGTATCCTACCTTGGGAAGCATATAAGCTCTGAGAATCATTTACATAATAGGACAATTTAAAGCATTTCATATATCCATTCTCCCCTTCATCCCTCTCTTTTTTCCTCTCTCTCTCTCTCAGGCCTGAAGAAAGCAGGTAGAGAATCCCATGTTCCTTTCCATCTATTAATTTATGCACATATAGAAGGACACTAGGTGATCCGAGCCAAGGTGTGCAAAATGTGTAATTCTTTTGAAAACTGATTTATGTAACCTTATTATGGCTAATTTTCCTGAGGTTATAAAATGCTTGATTTGCCAAGTGAAGTTATCCCAGCTTTTAATAATTTGTGATAAATAAAATGTGTGTTGTCACCAATCTTCTAGAGTAATTTCTCTCTTCCCAGTTGTCCTTACTTTATGTTTCTTCTTCCCACGATGCTGTGGTTGCAGAGCAAACTCACATCGATTTATGTCCATGAAGCCCAGTGAGGCTGCCGTCCAAGCATAGCAGAGAGCAGAGCTAGTGCAGGGGCCTGCACGCCACCCAGCTTTTCACCAGTCCTACACTTGGCCACATTCTTTGAACAAAATTGGAATGTTTATGATCCAACTGGTTACCTACTTAGCTTTTCTTATTTTATTACCACTATTATTTGCAGGGTAGAATGTCCTTCCAAGGCTGAGGTTTCTCTGAGAAGCTTGCAGACTACCAGTCCATCACTCCAGTAAAGTACCACACAGCTCTCTTTTCTGGAGATTCTCCAAAACCCAGCTTAATATTTCCACCCCTTTCTTGCCTTGATTTTAATCCACAAGCAGGGATCCTGGATATGTACATGAACTCTTGTCTTATCCTCCCCTCTCCTCTGTCATCATTTCTACTTCCTTCTGGAAAGAATCACCCTAACTCCAGAGAGCTCTCCTTTACTCAGCATGATTCAGCCACTTCTGCCACCACGGCGCTTTGGACGCCTTGTGTCTGGCAATCAGTAGGCAAGAAGAGCAGTCATTATGATGACTGTGCTATTTGACACTGACCAGCAGGCCAAGGTAGGGCTGCTTTACGTAGTAGAGTTTGGCGGAATACCTGTGAGCTCAAGTGATCCTCTTGCACACCTCCTGGCGAGCCCTTGCCATAACATGTCATCAAGTTACAACGTAACATTGGGTGGACCTGTGCAGCAGCCCTGGACTAAGAGGAGTATGAGTAACCTTCTGGGTTGAAGGTTTGTGTTGTACTACCCACTAAGCCACCAAGACCCACCTTGCTGATAGCTGAGCCTGAGGGGCGTTAAGGATGGATGGAAAAGGTCGGAGATGAGCACCAGCTATGGCCCTGAAACTGACTGAGGTAGTGAGGTTCTTCCCACTGTTCTCTTTCTTAGGAGTTTTCCCTCAGAAAGAAGAGCCCATGGGAATTGTACAGGAGCTGATATTTGGGCTTGAGTGAAGTAGACCTGTGCAGCACAGAGATAACTGTGGTGGTTCTGAGAACTGCCTCACTTTGATCATTGACCAAAGACCCCAGCTCCTGTGCTCTGAAATCTACCACCAGTGATGGAGTGCAGAGGGGATACTAAGACAGGCCCATTCCTGGGAAATCTGAGAATCCTTTGCCAGCCCACTCAAGGCTCAAGGGTCTCATGGAGACTTTGCTGAATCTTCCTTATACTGCAAGGCAGTCTATGATGCTTCCACCCAATTTTCTCTTCCTCTCTCCTTCACCTGTGGTCAGATTTGGATCATGGCCTTACAGCTCTCTCAGCCCTTTTGATCTCCATCCCTACTTCCTTTCACACAGGCATTTCCTCTTTTAAAGTCTTTGCCTGTTTGATCCTGTCTTGGCATCTGCCCCCTGGAGGACCAGGATTAACAAAGTCATCCAGTCTGCTGTTCCCAGGATCTGGTTTCTGGATGACTCTTTCTTGAACATTGTTTTCTCTGGCCTTATTTAGGATGGAATTTCTCCAAGTTTCTCTTTCTGGGTCTCATGCATTCTTAGACCACTTTCTGTTGGTGTGAGTCTGGAGTCCAAGAATTGCTTCAGAGCTTTAAACATTCTTGATTTAGTATTTCTTTGACAATGTGGTTTCCTTAAATATTTAGTAGGTTTGTGACCTACTTGTTTTATATCATGCTTCTAGATATATATGTGAAAGGGCCATTTTTTAAATCTCTCATAGGATAACAGTTTTTAAGAGATAATATAAAGTGAATTACTAGAAAAATTTGAAAAATGTATTGGATATTGAAGCAATGTCAAAATGTTATGACATTTTATAAACACTCTCAATTTCTATAAGCAAACTGGTAAACATTTCAGGAGTCTGCACCAGTCTATGGACCACATTTACAGAAACAATTCTTTAGATCAATTTTGTAAGATGAAAACTACTCAGAGAAGTGTTCTAGAAATGGATTTTTGCTTCATAGAATTCCTGTTTTCATGCTGATCCTGAGTCTCTGAATTGGGGTGTTTGAAACTATACCCTTGACTGGGGAGGCAACTGGATAGAATGCCTTTCAGCAGCATTTCAACAGTAGAGTAGGTGTGTTTGAATTTTTTTGTGTGTAAAGAGGGCAAGCATTGAAGAAGCTAATGTGATCAGACTTGAGTTTTACCTCAATAACATTTTTTTCTTTTCTCATTTCCCTGTGTATGCTGGTACCTTCATTATCAGGTTAGAAAATTTGTTTTGTTTTACATTATATAGAACGTTAGACTATCAAATTTACAACATTTTTATTGAAGTCTAGTCAACAGGCTTTATAAGAAAAACCATGCTTCCTCTAATTTTTGTCTTCAAGTATCCTTTACATATAGTGATATATTAAATGCCCCAAGAAATACCTAATGTAATACAGTATTTTCATATATTTAGTTAGTCATTACCAAGCCCCCTAATACTACACAATCAGTAAATAAGAAGCAAACACCAGACCATAGTTTAAGCAGCAGTTTCCCAACAGTATTAGTCCTCTAAGTACATGACAAGGCATCTACTTAGCTTGGCATGGTGAGGTCCTCACTACCCTCTGCCCTATTTCCTCCATTCTGTCTGACCAAGGTGACCTTACCATTCCCCTCTGTCTTAGTCAATTATCCAGGCTGCTGTTTCAAAAATACTATAGGCTGGGTGGCTTATAAACAACAGAAGTTTTTTTCCCATGGTCTGGAGTCTGAGAAGTCCAAGATCAAGGTACTGGCGCTTTTAGTGTCTGGTGAGAATCTGCTTACTGGTTTATAGATAGCCATCTTTTTGTTGTAACCTGTCATGGCAGAAAGGGACAAGGGAGTCCTCTGTGATCTCCTTTATAAAGGCACAAATTCCATTCATGAGAACTCTGCCCTCGTGATCTAATCACCTCCCAAAGGCCCCACCTCCTAATACCATCACTTTGGAGAATTAAGTTTTAAGATAGGAGTCTTGAGAGACTCAAGTATTCAGTCTATAGTACTTGATTCAACTTTCGCCAGGTTTCTTCCTGACTCTAGGTCCATGACCTCTCTTTTCTTAGAGCATTTCTTTAGAAAACTTGTAACTGTAAATTCTTTCTGTGCCCTTTGAGATCTTTTTTAAAAAACTTCTTGTCAGTTTTCCAACCCAGGCATGTCTTTCTCATGGACTGGGAGCCATCTCTTTGAAGTGCAATCATCAAGGGAGATAGTACCCCTAACTCCCAGTTTCTGTGAGAGGGTGGGAGCCTAATTTCAGTGGGAGCCTTGATCCCAGTTGTAAAACTGCCTCCTATTATGAAGGTACAAAAAGTGTTCTTTTCCTTTGAATACGTACAGCCAATTAGCAAATACAGATGGTCTGTAATTTCCCCACCTCAGCTCTTAAAACTCTCCAGCCCTTTATTTCAGCAGAGTTGAGCTCAGGCTGAATTCTGGCCTCAATCCTGTATTGCAGTAGCCTTGAATAAGGTCTCCCTTGCCTAGTTAATGCTGTACAACACAATGTTTGTTTGGCAAGCTTATTCCGTTGTATGTTCATTGTGGTACCATTTCTTCCTGTTCCCAAATTCTTCATTAGTCAAAAATCTCTCCTCTGTAGCAACATAATAGTGAAATCAAAGTGGCCCGAACAAGTGAGGGTGTGTATTCTCACTTACTCTAAAGTCCAGAAAAGGAGTGGTATTCAGCTTGATCCAACAGTTTAATGATATAATCAAAGAGCACAGGTGTTTCTGAGGCTCAAAATACTTTCCACAACGTTGGATCAGTGCTGAAATTCTTTAATCTCTTGGTTATAGGATGGCTGCCAATAAAAAATGAGGCTAAATGCTTCCCTTTTAAAGAGAGAAGGAGGGAGGAAGCGAGAGAGGGAGAAATTTTCATATATCTGACTTAAAAGTTGAGAACAATTACTACCAAGACTTCCAGCAACTTTCTGATTATAATTTTTGCTTATATTTCATCAGAATTCAATCATATTCATGAAGCAAACACTGGCAGCCACATTAACACTGTTAAGAGTAAATGGTTAGCTTTCAACAGTACTGTCCACTACAACATGATATACCTACAGTTCTTGGATTATAAACCTTAGAAAAATTCAGTTTTTAAATTTAAGTAAATTGAAGTATAAAATTCTAATTTTTTTAAAACCCAAAACTAGCTAGGGTTTTTAAATACCAATCTTTTTCTCTGATGTTCACTCAATTTTGAAACACAATTATCTGAATAATAACTGCTAACACTCTAACACTTTTAGTTGAAGTTCTTCACTTTTATCATTTTGCTAGAAATACTTACTTTGTGTTATATTTGCTGGGCTTTTAACATAATTTTATAACTGCATAAGAAGATTTTTCTTATAATGTGAATGCTATCCACCATTCTTTTTCAAGCACAAAATTAATTCAAATGATTGTCATAATCATAACCTTTAATGTCATTGCTGAAAAGTAAGATGGATATTTAACATTGAATTCAGTGTCATAAGTCAAGAAATACGGGAAAAAATTGAGGACAAATAAAATCTTAACAATATACCTTGCAATCATGTCATCATGAAAATATGTATATTCAAATTGGAATATTAAAATTAGGTTAAAACTCAACCTGTATTGTGAATAATTCTTTGTTACATTAAAGCCATTAAAGCAAATGGCATGCAGTAGCCTTGTTATTTTGAGTTTTATTTTTGTTCCTCTTTGTCATTGGATAATTGTAAATCTGTGGCTTGAGACTCGGAGGAGATATACTGTCACTCCTAGCTGTATGGCTTCTTTTATGGCCTCAAGTCACGAGGATTCCAGAGAGGCAGTATAAGAATGATTCATATGAACACATGGGTTACATCATGTGCATTAAAATGCTATAATACTGGTGTCATACTTCTTTTAAATTTGGAAAAAAATGTTCTTTTTCAGTATGTTAAATATGGCTTTACCGAGTACAGACTTGTTCTTTTCGAAATCTATTCTTAGAATTTCTCAACAAATCATCTCAGCAATTTTTTAAACTATTGGAAGGATTTGAGCTGGTTTAGGCATTATTGGTCTTTGAGAAGTCGCTGGTGAGTCTTAATTCATCGGCCGACTTGTGGGTTAGATTCCAGTGGGTATAAAAGAAATTTGTAGATTAAATAGGTGAAAGATAGTGCAGGTGGTGTTCATGCAATCTTACTAAGTTGCAACTACCACAATTTAGTAACTATTTCCAATAGCAAACGTAAAAAATATCCAAGAAATGTTAAAATATGTTCTTAAATACATGTTTGTTATTTAATTGGAAGGTATTTTAATTAACCTTCATAGTTTAATATATTTTATTGAGATATAATAAATAGCAACCATTTTATGTGTATATATTTCGATGAATTCTGACAAATTTAAAGACCATAATTGAAATATAGGGTATTTCCACCACTCACAGAAATTCCCACATGGTCCTTTGCAGCCAAACCTCCTGTATCACTAGCTCCAGACAACCATTAATCTACTTTATGATGGCATTAAATGGTTTGTAGTGTCTAGATATCCCATATAATGAAATTCATATAGAATCATTTATGTCTGTCTTCTTTCGAAAAGCATAATTATTTTGAGATGCATCCACTCTGTAGCATGTGTGAATATCCAGTCCTTTTTATTGCTTAATAGTATCCATTTTAGGTATATGCCGCAGTTTCTTTTTTTTTTTTTTTTTTTCGTTTTTTTTAAACATCTTTATTGGAGTATAATTGTTTTACAATGTTGTGTTAGTTGATGCTATATAACAAAGTGAGTCAGCTATACGTATACATATATCCCCATATCCCCTCCCTCTTGCGTCTCCCTCCTACCCTCCTATGCCACCCCTCTGGTGGTCACAAAGCACCAGGCTGATCACCCTGTGCTATGCAGCTACTTCCCACTAGCTATCTATTTTACATTTGGTACTGTTTATATGTCAGTGCCACTCTCTCACTTTGTCCCAGCTAACCCTTCCCTCTCCCCATGTTCTCAAGTCTGTTCTCTACGTCTGCGTCTTTATTCCTGTCCTGGCCCTAGGTTCGTCAGAACCATTTTTTTTTTTTTTTTAGGTTCCCTC
>NC_041226.1:61019924-61020366 GCF_002837175.3 Physeter macrocephalus
TCTCTAAATGTTTGATAGAATTCACCTGTGAAGCCATCTGGTCCTGGACTTTTGTTTGTTGGAAGATTTTTAATCACAGTTTCAATTTAATTACTTGTGAATGGTCTGTTCATATTTTCTGTCTCTTCGTGGTTCAGTCTTGGAAGGTTATACCTTTATTTCTGCTCTGATCTTTATGATTTCTTTTCTTCTGCTAACTTTGGGTTCTTCTTTCTCTAGTTCCTTTAGGTGTAAGGTTAAATTGTTTACCTGAGATTTTTCTTGTTTCTTGAGGTAGGCTTGTATAGCTATAAACTTCCCTCTTAGAACTGCTTTTGCTGCATCCCATAGGTTTTGGATCATCATATTTTCCTTGTCATTTGTCTCTAGGTATTTTTTTATTTCCTCTTTGATTTCTTCAGTGATCTCTTGGTTATTTAGTAACGTATTGTTTAGCCTCCAT
>NC_041226.1:61020484-61020874 GCF_002837175.3 Physeter macrocephalus
CTTGTCTCTTGTAACATTCTTTATTTTAAAGTCTTTTTTATCTCATATGAGTATAGCTACTCCAGCTTTCTTCTGATTTCCATTTGCATGGAATATCTTTTTCCATCCCCTCACTTTCAGTCTGTATGTGTCCCTAGGTCTGAAGTGGGTCTCTTGTAGACAGCATATATATGGGTATTGTTTTTGTATCCATTCAGCAAGCTTGTGAACTTTGGTTGAAGCATTTAATCCATTCACATTTAAGGCAGTTATCCATATGTGTGTGCCTGTGACCATTTTCTTAATTGTTTTCGGTTTGTTTTTGTAGGTCCTTTTCTTCTCTTGTGTTTCCCACTTAGAGAAGTTCCTTTAGCATTTGTTGTACAGCTGGTTTGGTAGTGCTTAATTCTC
>NC_041226.1:61020982-61024624 GCF_002837175.3 Physeter macrocephalus
GTTGTAGGTTCTTCCCTTTCATCACTTTAAATATGTCATGCCACTCCCTTCTGGCTTGTAGAGTTTCTGCTGAGAAATCAGCTGTTAACCTTATGGGAGTTCCCTTGTATGTTATTTGTCAGTTTTCCCTTGCTGCTTTCAATAATTTTTCTTTGTCTTTAATTTTTGCCAATTTGATTACTGTGTGTCTCGGCGTGTTTCTCCTTGGGTTTATCTTGTATGGGACTTGCTGCGCTTCCTGAACTTGGATGGCTATTTCCTTTCCCATTTTCTGTTCCACAGCAGTGAACTCCACCATTCTGTCTTCCAGGTCACTTATCCGTTCTTCTGCCTCAGTTATTCTGCTATTGATTCCTTCTAGTGTAGTTTTCATTTCAGTTATTGTATTGTTCATCTGTTTGTTTGTTCTTTAATTCTTCTAGGTCTTTGTTAAACATTTCTTCTTTGTTAAACGTCTCAATCTTTGCCTCCATTCTTTTTGCAGGTCCTGGATCATCTTCACTCTCATTATTCTGAATTCTTTTTCTAGAAGGTTGCCTATTTCCACTTCATTTAGTTATTTTTCTGGGATTTTATCTTATTCCTTCATCTGGTACATAGCCCTCTGCCTTCTCATCTTGTCTGTCTTTCTGTGAATGTGGCTTTTTTTCCCACAGGCTTTGGATTGTAGTTCTTCTTGCTTCTGCTTTCTGCCCTCTGGTGGATGAGGCTATCTAATAGGCTTGATGGGAGGGACTGGTGGTAGGTAGAGCTGACTGTTACTCTGGTGGGCAGAGCTCAGTCAGAACCTTTTTTTTTAGGTTTCATATATATGTGTTAGCATACAGTATTTGTTTTTCTCTTTCAGACTTACTTCAGTCTGTATGACAGACTCTAGGTCTATCCACCTCACTACAAATAACTCAATTTCGTTTCTTTTTATGGCTGAGTAATATTCCATTGTATATATGTGTCACATCTTCTTTATCCATTCATCTCTCAGTGGACACTTACGTTGCTTCTATGTCCTGGCTGGTGTAAATACAGCTTCAATGAACACTGTGGTACATGACTCTTTTTGAATTATGGTTTTCTCAGGGTATATGCCCAGTAATGGGATTGGTGGGTCATATGGTAGTTCTCTTTTTAGATTTTTAAGGAGCCTCCATACTGTTCTCCATAGTGGCTGTATCAATTTACATTCCCACCAACAGTGCAAGAGGGTTCCCTTTTCTCCACACCCTCTCCAGCATTTATTGTTTCTAGATTTTTTGATGATGGCCATTCTGACCGGTGTGAGGTGATACCTCACTGTAGTTTTGATTTGCATTTCTCTAATGATTAGTGATGTTGAGCATCCTTTCCTGTGTTCGTTGGCAATCTGTGTATCTTATTTGGAGAAATGTCTATTTAGGTCTGCTGCCCATTTTTGGATTGGGTTGTTTGTTTTTTTTGATATTGAGCTGCATGAGCTGCTTGTATATTTTGGAGATTAATCCTTTGTCCGTTGTGTCGTTGGTAAATATTTTCTCCCATTCTGAGGGTTGCCTTTTTGTCTTGTTTATGGTTTACTTTGCTCTGCAAAAGCTTTTAAGTTTCATAAGGTCCCATTTGTTTATTTTTGTTTTTATTTCCATTTCTCTAGGAGGTGGGTCAAAAAGGATCTTGCTGTGATTTATGTCATAGAATGTTCTGCCTATATTTTCCTGTATGAGTTTTATAGTGTCTGGCCTTACATTAAGGTCTTTAATCCATTTTGAGTTTATTTGTGTGTATGGTGTTAGAGAGGGTTCTAATTTCATTCTTTTACATGTAGCTGTCCAGTTTTCCCAGCAAGACTTATTGAAGAGGCTGTCATTTCTCCATTGTATATTATTGCCTCCTTTATCAAAGATAAGGTGACTGTATGTGAGTGGGTTTATATCTGGGCTTTCTATCCTGTTCCATTGATCTATATTTCTGTTTTTGTGCCAGTACCATACTGTCTTCATTACTGTAGATTTGTAGTATAGTCTGAAGTCAGCGAGCCTGATTGCTCCAGCTCCTCTTTTCTTTCTGAAGATTGCTTTTCTCTTTCAGATTTTTCATCATTAGTGTATAGGAATGCAAGAGATTTTTGTGCTTTAATTTTGCATCCTGATACTTTACCACATTCATTGATTAGCTCTAGTAGTTTTCTGGTAGCATCTTTAGGATTCTCTAAGTATAGTGTCATGTTCTCTGCAAACAGCTTTACCTCTTCTGTTTTGATTTGGATTCCTTTTATTTTGTTTTTTTCTCTGATTGCTGTGGCTAAAACTTCCAAAACTATGTTGAATAATGTGAGAGTGGGCAACCTTGTCTTGTTCCTGATCTTAGTGGAAATGGTTTCAGATTTTCACCGTTAAGAACAATGTTCGCTGTGGGTGTGTCATACATGGCCTTAATTATGTTAAGGTAAGTTCTCTCTCTGCCTACTTTCTGGAGGGTTTTTATGATAAATGGATGTTGAATTTTGTCAAAAACTTTTTCTGAATCTATTGAGATTATCTTATGGTTTTTATCCTTCAATTTGTGAATATGGTGTATCACATTGATTAATTTGCATACATTGAAGGATCCTTGCATTCCTGGGATAAACCGCACTTGATCGTGGTGCATGATACTTTTTTTTAAAGTCCAGGACCAGATGGCTTCACAGGCGAATTCTTTTTTTCTTTTTTTGTAAATTAATTAATCATTTAATTTTTTTTTTTTTTGGCTGCATCGGGTATTTGTTGCCACACACAGGCTTTCTCTAGCTGCGGCGAGCAGGGCTACTCTTCATTGCAGTGCGCGGGCTTCTCGTTGCAGTGTCTTCTCTTGTTGCAGAGCACAGGCTCTAGGCACGTGGGCTTCAGTAGTTGCAGCACACAGGCTCAGTAGTTGCAGTTCGTGGGCTCTGGAGCACACGCTCAGTAGTTGTGGTGCACAGGCTTAGTTGCTCCACAGCATATGGGATCTTTCTGGACCAGGGGCCGAACCCATGCCACTTGCACTGGCAGGCTGATTCTCAGCAGCTGCACCACCAGAGAAATGCCCATGGTGTACGATCCTTTTAATGTGCTGCTGGATTCTGCTTGCTAGTATTTTGTTGAGGATTTTTGCATCTATGTTCATCAGTGATACTAGCCTCTAGTTTTCTCTCTTTGTGAGATCTTTGTCTGGTTTTGGTATCAGGATAATGGTGGCCTCGTAGAATGAGTTTGGGAGTGTTCCTCCCTCTGCTATATTTGGGAAGAATTTGAGAAAGATAGGTGTTAGCTCTTCTCTAAATGTTTGATAGAATTCGCCTGTGAAGCCATCTGGTCCTGGTCTTCTGTTTGTTAGAAAATTTTTAATCACAGTTTCAATTTCATTGCTTGTGATTGGGCTGTTTATATTTTCTATTTTTTCCTTGTTCAGTCTGGGAAGGTTGTGCTTTTCTATGAATTTGTCCATTTCTTCGAGGTTGTCCAGTTTATTGGCATAGAGTTGCTTGTAGTAATCTCTCATGATCCTTTGTATTTCTTCAGTGTGAGTTGTTACTTCTCCATTTTTTTTCTAATCCTATTGATTTGAGTCTTCTCTCTTTTTTTCTTGATTAGTCTGGCTAATGTTTTATCAATTTTTTTTATCTTCTCAAAGAACCAGCTTTTAGTTTTG
>NC_041226.1:61025237-61050545 GCF_002837175.3 Physeter macrocephalus
ATATGTATGTTCCTATTATCATTTTCTTAATTGTTTTGGGTTTGTTATTGTAGGTCTTTTCCTTCTCTTGTGTTTCCTGCCTAGAGAAGTTCCTTTAGCATTTGTTGTAAATCTGGTTTGGTGGTGCTGAATTCTCTTAGCTTTTGCTTGTCTGTAAAGGTTTTAATTTCTCTGTCGAATCTGAATAAGATCCTTTCTGGGTAGAGTAGTCTTGGTTGTTGTAGGTTTTTCCTTTTCATCACTTTAAATATGTCCTGGCACACCCTTCTGGTTTATAGAGTTTCTGCTGAAAGTTCAGCTGTTAACCTTATGGGGATTCCCTTGTATGTTGTTTTGTTTCCTTTGCTGCTTTTAATATTTTTTCTTTGTATTTTTTTTGATACTTTGATTAATATGTCTTGGTATGTTTCTCCTTGGATTTATTCTGTATGGCCTCTCTGAGCTTCCTAGACTTGATTGAGTATTTCCTTTCCCATGTTAGTGAAGTTTTTTACTATAATCTCTTCAAATATTTTTTCAGACCCTTTCATTTTCTTTTCTTCTTCTGGGACCCCTGTAATTCCAATGTTGGTGCATTTAATGTTGTCCCAGATGTCTCTCAGACTGTCCTCAATTCTTTTCATTCTTTTTTCTTTATTCTGCTCTGCAGTAGTTATTTCCACTATTTTATCTTCCAGGTCATTTATCCATTCTTCTGCCTCAGTTATTCTGCTATTGATTCTTTCTAGAGAATTTTTAATTTCATTTGTTCTGTTGTTTATCATTGTTTGTTTGCACTTTAGTTCTTCTTGGTCTTTGTTAAACGTTTCTTGTATTTTCTCCATTCTCTTTCCAAGATTTTGCATCATCTTTACTATCATTACACTGAATTCTTTTTCAGGTAGGCTGCCTATTTCCTCTTCATGTGTTTGGTCTGGTGGTATTTTCCCTTACTCCTTCATCTGCTGTGTATTTCTCTGTCTTCTCATTTTGCTTAACTTACTGTGTTTGGGGCCTCCTTTTAGCAGGCTCAGGTTTATAGTTCCCATTGTTTTTGGTGTCTGTCCCCAGTGGGTAAGGTTGGTTCAGTGGGTTGTGTAGGCTTCCTGGTGGAGGAGACTGGTGCCTGTGTTCTGGTGGGTGGGGCTGGATCTTGTCTTTCTGGTGCACAGGGCCACGTACAGTGGTGTGTTTTGGGGTGTTTGTGAACTTATGATTTTAGGCAGCCTCTCTGCTAATGGGTGGAGTTGTGTTCCTCTCTTGCTAGTTGTTTGGCATGGTGTATCCAGTACTGGAGCTTGCTGTTGGGTGGATCTGCGTCTTAGCATTGAGACAGAGATCTCTGGGAGAGCTCTCGCTGATTGCTATTACATGGGGCCAGGAAGTCTCTAGTGGGCCAGTATTCTGAACTCGGCTCTCCCACCTCAGAGGCTCAGCCCTGACACCAGGCCAGAGCACCAAGACCCTGTCAGCCACAGGGCTCAGAAGATTTGGGAGAAAAAAAGAAAGAGAAAACAATAATTAAAAAAGTAAAATAAAATAAAGTAATATAATTAAAATAAAAAATTTTTTTAATTATTAAAATAAAAAATTTTTAAAAAGGAAGAGAGCCACCAAATCAGTAACAAATCCACCAATGATAACAAGTGCTAAAAACTACACTAAGATAAACATAAAAGTCAGAAACAAGTCAGTCGTAGACAGCAAACCCCAGGTCTAGTGTTGCTCCCAAAGTCCACCGCCTCAATTTGGGGTGATTCGGTGTCTATTCAGGTATTCCACAGTTGCAGGGTACCTCAAGTTGATTGTGGGGATTTAATCCGCTGCTCTTGAGGCTGCACGGAGAGATTTCCCTTCCTCTTCTTTGTTTGCACAGCACCTGGGGTTCAGCTTTGGTTTTGGCCCCACCTCTGTGTGTAGGTCGCCCTCAGGCTTCTGTTCTGCCCAGACAGGATGGGGTTAAAGCAGCGGCTGATTAGGGGGTTCTGACTCACTGAGGCCGGGAGAGGGATGGACATGGTAGTTATAATTGGAATGCGGGGCGAGCCTTCGGCAGCAGAGGCCAGTGTGACATTGCAGCAGCTTGAGACATGCCTTGTGTTTTCCCAGGGAAGTTGTCCCTGGATCACGGGGATTCTGGATGGCTGCAGCAGCTGTGTTAGCCTTTCATGCCTGTCTCTGGTGTCCGTGCTGATAGCCATGGCTCATCCCCATCTCTGGAGTTCGTTTAGGCGGTGCTCTACCTTCTGTGGGCAGACAGGGAAGGGATTCCCCTCTCCTCATGCACCCTGAAACAGTAGTCTCATGCCTCTTAGGCAGGTCCAGAGTTTTCTCTGGACTCCCTCCCGGCTAGCTGTGGTCCACTAGCCCCCTTTTCACAGCTCCCTCCCACTGGTGCGGGTCCCGTCCCTATTCTTTTGTCTCTGTTTTTTCTTTTTTTTTGCCCTACCCAGGTATGTGGCAATTTTCTTGCCTTTTGGGAAGTCTGAGGTCTTCCTCCGGATCTGACCTCCGAAGCCTGAGCCTCAGCTCCCAGCCCCCACCCATCCCAGCGGGTGAGCAGAGAAGCCTCCCAGGCTGGTGAGTGCTGGTCAGCACCAATCCTCCATGCAGGAATCTCTCTGCTTTGCCCTCCGCACCCCTGTTGCTGCACTCCGAAGTGTTGGACGCTCCGAAGCGTCCCCCGCCACCACCCTCCATCTCTGCCAGTGAAGGGGATTCCTAGTGTGTGGAAACTTTTCCTCCTTCACACCTCCCTCCCAGAGGTGCAGGTCCCGTCCCTATTCTTTTGTCTCTGTTTTTTCTTTTTTTTTGCCCTACCCAGGTATGTGGCAATTTTCTTGCCTTTTGGGAAGTCTGAGGTCTTCCTCCAGTGTTCAGTAGGTGTTCTGTAGGAGTTGTTCCACATGTAGATGTAGTTTTGATGTATTTGTGGGGAGGAAGGTGATCTCCATGTCCTACTCCTCCACCATCTTGAAGGTCCTCCTGCAGTTTCTTTTTATCCATTCATCTGCTGATGAGATTTTGAGTTGTTTCCAGAGTTTTGCTATTATAAAAAAGTTGTTATGAACATTGAAGCACAAGTCTTTGTGGATATTCATTTTCATTTATCTTATATAATTAACTGCAAAAGGATTAATTTTATAAGAAACTACAAAACAGTTCTTCAGGGTGGTATTTCCACACTTTTGTATTTTACCGTTGCATGTATATATATATATATATACATATATATAAACTACTATTTATCTACCTATTTATCTGTGAAAAGTACTATCCAATAAAGCTCACAGTTGGTATGATAAAGAATATACTAATAAATACTGTACTTGGATATTTATACATAAATATTATACTTTACATACTAATTTATAATCACTGTTATTTCTTCAATTTATGCAATGTTTGTCTATCCCTGTGTAGTAAAATGTTTTACAAGATTATTCTGATGAACTTTAATGGATTAACATTTTTTGTTTAATAAGTAACTTTTTAAATTGATTCTTTTTTATTATAAGAATCCTACAAAATATTTTTATACTTAATCTTGATGTGCATTTCTAATTAAGTCCTCCAGATAAATTACTAAATATAACATTCAGTCAAATAAATTGAATACTCTTTAAAAGAGTTACAAATTGTGCTGCAGGAACCACAGGCCCCATTCCATTTTCACAAGAAGTAGTCGAGGCAGTCAGGCATGGAGTGGCTCTTTAACCCACGTTGTTGCCTAGAATTTGAAAAGGAACTATATTTTTGAAAACCCTACAAGATACTTGTTTTATTTTACATTCATTTAGCTAAATAAAAGCCTAAAATAAAAAATTTTAATATGTACACTTCTGACCTCATATTCTTCCTTCACTCAGCTTTATTTTCTATATAGGTTGTTAATATTTAGCCATTTGAATTTAAGTTGACCTCATAAAATAGGATTATCTCCCATATATGTCTTGAATATTTTTATCCAATTTTTTCCTTTTTTTGTTTACTATATGGAAATTTAAATGCCTACATTTTAAAATTTCATTAATAATTTATATCAATTATTTTTCCCATTTAAATGTTCATTTATTTTATGTTTATTCATATATGATATAAATAAATCGTTTCATCTTTATTCAAAAAATCAATCTCTAATATAATAGAAAGTTATACTGATAATAAAAATATTCACATACTTTGTGCCAGATATTTTAGTCTATTCTTATGAGTATTTTATTTTTATTTCAGAACCATACTGCCTACAGTGTATTTTTATATTTAGAAGTACATGCTTCTCACCATATTTTTTTTTCCAAAATTGTGTTGACTGTTTTCAAATATTTGTTATGTAATGTATGTTAATCTGTAATTTTCATGAGTTACAGATTTGATTAATTAAGGAAGATGTTAAAACCAGTTTTAAGAACATTTAAGGAGTTAGGTATTTTTAGACCATTTAATAGTAGAGTTTTCGGAAAAGAATGTGAGAGGAGATGCAAAACTGATTAAATAACAACAGAGCAGTAAGCGATGACCTTTGGAGTTTTCTTTCTCACTGGACAGAAATCATTGATGTCTACAACAGATAGATATCTACCTGTTAACCTCTGCTTGTACTGAGCTGTAAGATAGCTCAGTACATAGCAAATCAATTAAAGGTATAAGCCAGTATAGCACTGAAGGAAAAAAACAGCCATCACTTTAGTCTATGCCCAGGTTCCTCTAATTATTCTGATAGTCCACTTCTGTGTGATCATAATTAATCTCCAAAGATTATTCATAATCACAGAGAGGTGTCCTCATTAGGTTTGGTCTATTTAGTTTCATAAGTATAGCTAAAGTATTAAGCATGACTGTTAAGAGATAAACTGAAGCATTTTAAAAAAAATTAAGAGTTTATTTGAGCAAAAATTAAATCAGGCAGCACCAAGCTGGAAGTGGGTAGAAGGACTCCACAGACAGGAGCTTGGGGCAAGACTTTTACAGAGAAGTGGAAGCAAAGCCGGAAATAATTTGATTGGCTATAGCTTAAGAGGTTGCATTATTTGGGAAAGCCTCCTTGGCTATCTGTGATTAGTTGTCCTTAGGTTGCGATTTCTTAACCTTGAGGCGTCATAGGCTTATGTTTTGGTTTACTTACATAGACTACTAAGACATTAAAGCCCCCTCAGTCTAATGACCATGTTCTTTAATTATTATTTTTTTTTTTTTTTGCGGTACGCGGGCCTCCCTCTGCTGCGGCATCTTTTTTTTTTTTTTTTTTTTGTGGTATGCGGGCCTCCCTCTGCTGTGGCCTCTCCCGTTGCGGAGCACAGGCTCCGGACGCGCAGGCTCAGCGGCCATGGCACACGGGCCCAGCCGCTCCGCGGCATGCGGGATCCTCCCAGACCGGGGCGCGAACCCGGTTCCCCTGCATCGGCAGGCGGACGCGCAACCACTGCGCCACCAGGGAAGCCCTAATTATTTTAATACTATATAATTTTTTTAACATATATTATTGAGCAAACCAAGACCAGATAACTCCTGTTTGTCAGTATTCACATGGTATCTTAGGATAGATTTTTCAGAGATTCTGTGATTACCACTTCTATTCTGATGCTAGAAAAATAAGCTCAAGACACTTCCTCCATCAGATTTTACCTCTGTCTCCTATAAGTGTGGGTAAATTAATCTCTTATTGAGGTTTCAAAAATCTGCTAAAGTCCCTGGTCTGCCACTGGTTTTTCCAATGAACCTGAATCCCTAGAAGCCAAATACTGACCAGTTTTCTCGAGAGGGCTTTGTGTAGGGCACTGGTTCCACAAAAAAAGGAAAGTCAATTTGTGTTGCTTAATAGTCTCCTTGCCAGAACTGACTAAATGAGAATCATTCTCAAATATGGCACCCCAGGTAGGAAAAGATTAAAAAACAACAACAATTAGGATTTACTCTGGAAGCTAGGAAAAGACGTGCATGAATTTAAGCAGCCCATGAAGTGTCTACTTCTCTGAAAATGTATTTTATTGGCTATCTCAGGTGACTCCATGTGGGCAACTTGAAGATGATGTACAAAACTGTTAAAGTAAAATTTTCACAAAAGGTAAAATTACGACTCTCATGCAAATATAAAATGAACACATGTCAAAGATAGTGTTAATGTACCTAAAATCCTTTCTTTGTTCCTGCAAACTTTTCTTTGAATATCCTCAATCTGGTGTGTCTTCTTCACCAGGGATTTCAACTGTTCCCCAAAGAAGGGGGAAAGAAATCTCTTTAGTTGGTTTGTTTTGCAAAGGTGACTTTCTCAGACATTGACCAGGTGGTAAAAGAGATCAAACTGTTTGTTTCTAAACCGAAAAGAAAGGTGGTTGCTCGGCCCACTGTTTATGCTGTTAACACCAATTCAGTCTCCCATACAACACATAAAGCTTTATTAATTTCCACACTAGTTACTTAAAAAGGAATACATATTGCAAAGTGAGGATTACTTTTATTTTTTAATTTTTATTTTATTATTATTTTTCTGGAGAAAATTCATTCTAGTTTTATGTGCATGCACAGAACACATATTCTTCCTGTTACTGGGAATTTTCACACTGTTTCTTAAAACATAATAGCACTAGCATTACTGTGATAAGGTACCCCTGACTCCTTCCACAACAGGAAATAATTCTGTCTTAGCCTAACACTGTAGGTGCTACCAGCCCTAGTTAATTTTTTTTTGGATACCTCAAACTGGTCCCTGGGCTATCACTGTTAAGCCAATTTAGAGGAAAATAACATTTCTGCAGTAATAGGGAAGTTACAAAATGTCTCAGTCCTCCTTAAGTTTATAGTTAGTGTTGTGAACATTCTGTATGAAAAGGAGAAAAATCTCACAGGATTTTGTGGATAGAAATAACAAGACCTGTGAAAATTCTCTGCAAATAGTCCATGTCCTGCATCATTTTCCAATGAATTACCCGTTGAGGTTTCATTTTAGGTTGCATTCTTCCCATTAGTTTCATTCTTCATCCTGAAAGGAAAAAAAAAAAGAAAATGGAGAGACAGAGTGTTCTCTGAGAATTCGTATACCTTTAGCATATCACTTGAACATAGGAGCAGGAAAAAAAAAAAAAAAGGATTTTATTTGAATACAATGATTTATCTGCTCAGTGCTGAAGGACATGAATACATTACAGTATCTTTTGCATTTGACTTTTATTTCTTTCTTAGCAAGTAGATGGTTTCAGAGACTGCTTAAAAACAATTCTAAAATGGTACGATGAGGCATTTATTTTTCTCAATAGCATAGACTTTCATATGAATAATTGAGCTATACATGGAATCTCAGACTAGCCTGTAGTTTAAAATTTATACTAATGGTATAATGACTTTTGCATTTCCAAAGTTCACTGTATGGCTCTATAAACTTTCATGTGTTAATATACTTCAGTATTTATGTTTGATAATTTTTCATACTAAATTGATGTTAGCTATAATCGTGAAATAAACATGGGCAGAGGTTCAGGAATTAATTATTTGAAGTTAATAAAATCACATATAATTAACTAGAGAAGTTAAAGCTGAGGTATTACTTTTTCTACTGCTTTTATGCGTGTAAAATTTTACATTGCTTTCCTTGTTTACATGTAGAATTTGCTTTTTTATGCTATGTACAGTTTTCTATATTTAAAATAACCAAATAATTTTCACATATATGTGATAACAAGAAAATTATTTATTTTAGCTTCTTGGTTGGGGAATGTGCAATTTAACATCATAGTTTATTTATTTTTTTAACATCTTTATTGGAGTATAATTGCTTTACAATGGTGTGTTAATTTCTGCTTTATAACAAAGTGAATCAGTTATACGTATACATATGTTCCCATATCTCTTCCCTCTTGCGTCTCCCTCCCTCCCACCATCCCTATCCCACCCCTCTAGGTGGTCACAAAGCACCGAGCTGATCTCCCTGTGCTATGCTCTCCCTGTGCTATGCTCTCCCTATGCTATGCGGCTGCTTCCCACTAGCTATCCGCCCTACGTGTGGTAGTGTATATATGTCCATGCCACTCTCTCACTTCGTCCCAGCTTACCCTCTCCAGCATTTATTGTTTCTAGATTTTTTGATGATGGCCATTCCCACCAGCAGTGCAAGAGTGTTCCCTTTTCTCCACACCCTCTCCAGCATTTATTGTTTCTAGATTTTTTGATGATGGCCATTCCCACCAGCAGTGCAAGAGTGTTCCCTTTTCTCCACACCCTCTCCAGCATTTATTGTTTCTAGATTTTTTGATGATGGCCATTCCCACCAGCAGTGCAAGAGTGTTCCCTTTTCTCCACACCCTCTCCAGCATTTATTGTTTCTAGATTTTTTGATGATGGCCATTCCCACCAGCAGTGCAAGAGTGTTCCCTTTTCTCCACACCCTCTCCAGCATTTATTGTTTCTAGATTTTTTGATGATGGCCATTCCCACCAGCAGTGCAAGAGTGTTCCCTTTTCTCCACACCCTCTCCAGCATTTATTGTTTCTAGATTTTTTGATGATGGCCATTCCCACCAGCAGTGCAAGAGTGTTCCCTTTTCTCCACACCCTCTCCAGCATTTATTGTTTCTAGATTTTTTGATGATGGCCATTCTGAGCGGTGTGAGATAATATCTCATTGTAGTTTTGATTTGCATTTCTCTAATGATTAATGATGTTGAGCATTCTTTCATGTGTTTGTTGGCAATCTGTGTACCTTCTTTGGAGAAATGTCTATTTAGGAACTGCCTTATCTTTTTAATGGATTTGATATTTTAAGTGCTTTAGATATTCCTGAGGCTGAGGCTTGGACAGCGTAATATTCTACCATCCATAAAGGGGAAAATCACTGTAAATTTTAAGGATAAAATAATATAATAATTAGAGAATAGTAGAGACATGGTTTCTGTTTCCTCTAATCTGAATTCCTGGCTGAACAGTTTAAGAGAAGCTTCCCCCTCTATTTTTATTTTCCTGATACTTAGCACAGTCTTTGCCATGTAGAAATCACATCATTTATGATGTGATGGATTTTGAGAAACCATCTTATTATATTCTGAGTTTTAAAGCTTAAGGATTATAAATTTATATATTAGTGTTACTACTTATAATTCAGGAAAATATTTCAGAAAATATTTAGATATTGGGATACTCACTAGGGATTCTAGACAGATGAGTGTATGGACAGTTGGTTAAGTGACACTTTGATAGTTAAACAAAAATTTTAAAATGAATAAAATTTGCATTCCTTGGCATGATAAATGAGGTAATTCCAGAGATTCCACTTGGATGTAGTTGTAGCTTAAGAAGCTGAAAGTTTCCCACGTATCTATGCTATATTCAGACATATTTGCCTTATGCTCTGTGAAGGCAAGGACCACTTATATTTTTGCTCACCACTGTTAGTGTGCCTGCACCAGGAATCTTTTCATAATGCTCTTCCTTTTCATTTTCCTGGCCACATCTGGTTCCAATTCTAATACAACATTTATCACCACATTAAATTATAAAGTGTCTTACTTGTAATTATTTGAAGCAAAAGTCTTTTTTCTTAATTTGCGTATGTTTTTATATTGCCTGGTCGTGTGTCAGGTCACTTGGGAAATATTCATTATGTTAATGTTTAATGGTTTTTAACTCTCTGCTTAACCAGCAGCAGTGGTCTTGGGTTTGGATTCAAAATCAAACTTATGAGACAAGATAGTCTTTACCCAATGCTGTTACCTTGAAGCATGAACATCAAGAATATAGTAGAGATCATGTGATCCATGGCCACAGATTGCAATCTCAGTTTCTTTGCACTGGGAATGTGGGTGTTCACAAGTGATGAGACTGAGTGGGTGCAGACCACTGTTCAGGAAAAATATGTTCCATGACATTTGTTAAAACGGTAAGGTAGACTTCATTCAGGACCATTGTAATAGGTATAGGGACCACTGCAATGGAATTTTACAGTTGGGGAGAGAGATTGAGGTCAACCCTGAATGCCCACAGCGTGGGCAAGTGGGAATTTATAAGCAAAGATGTGAGTTAGGGGGTCAGTGAATGGAACAGTATTAAGAGGAAACATCAGGAGTAAGGGGGATTAGGGCTAAATCAGCTTCACAGAATTCTTGCTGAAGACAGGCCAGGGACAGGGATCAGATATCACCTGGGGGATGGGGTATGAGAAACCTGATCAGATGTTGAGGGTGATCAGATACAGAGGGTGGGAGGGGTCTGGTTAAACTGTTTTAGCAGTTCTTGCTAAAACTAGATTTTGCAAGGAAGTACACACATGGGCCTAGAAGGGTTAGCAGGTTGATCAAACAAAGAATTTTTGTCAACACCTCAGTTCAGGGAAGCTTTCACGATCTCATCTAGTTTGATAACTTACTAACTGCATAAGCCCCTCAAGGGTATAGTTCCCATTATATGGTGTAGTTATATCAGATTAATCCTGATGAATCATTAGTCAATAAACAATCTCAAAAAGAAGTGGAGTTGTTTGTTCTGGTACATGGGGAATATGGCCAAGTAATCGTTTCTCTTAGATCTAGCAGTATAATCAAATATACATTTCTTGATCTAGTGTTGCAAGGAGGATTCTACTTAAAGTCACATTTTCATGCTTACCTGAGCCAAGAACTTACATGAGAAAAGGCAACAGAATTTGTGGTAACTCTTTTCTTCCACTCACTAAATTAGTTGGAAAACTACTGACCATTTTTTTTTTAATGTAACTATTTAAATGAATATATTTGAAAGGATGTTTTTAAATTTACTTTTTCAATATACCCTTCTACTTATCCTCACAAACTACTTTTTAAAAACTGAATTTATAATCATCTAGAAGTAGATATTTTAAATGCATATTTATATATATTTATTTTATAAAATTTCACATTTTTCTACATATATGTTCCATGAAAAAAGTTATTGGTTAAGATTCTTAAGGATCTTTCGCAAGAAATTTATATGTTTATCCAAAAAGATCAAAATTTAAAAGCAGATAAGACCTACTAGGCTCCACTGAAATTCATGGAGAAAAAATTGTTAGGTACAACATATTGATAGATATCTTAACTTCACTACCATTGTAATTATTCTTGAATAAATTATATTTTGTACATGTTGGTTCTGGGATCTTGTTTCAGTAGTGCTAGAAATGACCATAGATGAATTTTTAAGTTGTAAGAATAACATGTGACTAAATTGTCTCTGTATAATTTATTTTTGAATAAATAATGATTCAATGTCAATTTTAATAGCATAAGGATCCCAAAATAAATGAGTATACTAAAAGTGGTAGAGACTAAAGGAAAATACTTATACATACCTATGTTTTCATACATACAACAATCATCTTTTTAAAGTTGTACACATCTAAAATAGTTGCCCTTATTCTGATCATCACCCACTTAATGCAAATAGTTCAGAAGTCCAAACATCAGTTATTAAAAGCCTGTAACCAAACGGCATTAACTGGGAATCCATATGTACATAGTTCCTTAAGTATTTAAGTACTGTATAACAAATAATTAAGAATAAGATGAATAAATTTGGCTCAACTCAATTAACATGGTCAAATTGGTACGACTGATAATTTCTTCCATTGAATTGCTTTTTATTTGTTTTAATATGCAGAGACAGTCTTACTTAAATACACCTTTAAAAATACCTCATTATTAAACATTTCTATTGTGATAATGAAAAAAAAAACAGCTTTCACAAGTACATAAAAATATCTTAATATTATTAATTGTGCTCGTAATTTAACTGGTATCCCTCAGTCCCACAGTTTACTTTGTATAATTGAATACTAGCATGGGGGTTCTAAAACCTACATTTCTGGGCACCTTTAGTAGCTGGCTTTCAGTTAGTAATCCTAGTTGGAGAATCAAAGGTCAGACCCTAAGGTTCCGGTGCAAATCCAGCTTTCTGCAGAAAATGATTCTCCGTTTGAAGAAAAAAAAATATATTGTGACTTGCTTCTTGGCCCTGATAAGGATTAAATAACCGGTGATAAGACCCCAAGTCAATTGTGACCTCAGTTGTCAGTTATCAAGTAGGTGTTCACAAAGTTATAAAGATGGGCTTGTACACAATATACCACCATCATTTGGAAGTATGATATGCAAGATTTGGCTCAATCAGATCCTAAATTCTTGAGTAAGTTAGGAGAGTATGTGGCTCAGAATCCCAAGACACACACGTCAACTGTTTTGCTCCATCTACCTCCATCCATATTTATTGTCTCATTGACTAGGACCAGTTCACCAAATGAGAAAAGAAAAAAAAAAAAAAGGCTGTTTTTTCAGATGGTTATTTGCATTATGTTCCCACCAAGCAGAAGTACATGCTGAAGCATCACAGTCCCCTCATAGAGCTCCATCCCACTAGGCAAAAGGTCAAGGAGCATATATGGTTATCCACCGTGCCTTGTTCTTTGATGGGGATGTAGCCAGAGGACTAAGTTGATAACTGATTCATAACAAGTAACATAGAACCAAACTGTGTGATAGGATAGTCAGAAAAAGATTGGAAGATTATTTAAAAGGAAGTTGAGAAAGATGAATATAGATGGACCTTAAGTAATGGTATGGAGTGTAAGGATACCTGTATCTAAAATTAGTACTCACCACAGGAGTCCGTTACAAAGCATCATCTAGATAATTTGTTAGTGACTGCATTTGTAGCTACTCTTCAAGCTGTGATCTCTTTATTGGAACAATTAACAGAGAAAGGCATTTAATATTCAGCTACTAATGTGGAGAGCTGGAAAATACTCCCCTCTCACTTTTTTTCCCTATATATTGATTACCCAGGATCATCAGAAGGAGGTACTTTCAAATTGCAGACCAACTGTCCAACTTCACTGTCTTAAATCAAAGCTCTGTTGATACTGTCTCTTCCATAATTATTACTCATGGAACTTAATTGTTTCCACATCATGTAGAACATCATAGTGGTCCACTACCTCGCTGGCAGGCAGATTAGACCTGGTGAGCTGGATGGATGAATAGCAAGTATCTTAGTTGCGCATGCCTAGAGGAAAACCGCTCTACTGATGCAAAGAAAAACAGACTTTATGCTCCTTATTTCAAAAGGAGAGAAGTCCATATACGAAACTGGTTACCAAGTTACTAGAAAGACTAGGTCAACAAAAGAGTAGGAAACGGAACTGGAGTAGCAAAATGGGAGGAGGGGAAAAAAAAATCTTTTTGGCCCTGGCTCCTACCATTGTTGCTTTCTGTCTAGGTGGAAGTGGTGTGTTTATCTCGGTCCCCAGTGACCAGGGCAGAGCAGCCCAATTTCAGTGGTTCTAGGCTTTGATGGAGTTGCCCCTTTTAGTCAGGTCGAGAATTAAATGCAGCATCCTCTTCCACTGCAGAGTAGGTGTTGACTCATATATGCCAGCCCTGGGGCATTAGCTCTTCTGATTTCTGGGTTTCCCTTCTTCCTGTCTGTTTCTCTAGGAGCCCAGTCTCTTGCTGCTCTACAGATTTTTCTGATGATGTTGCCATGGATTTGCTGTTTCCATTCTCTGTGATTAAAATACCTAGACTGCTTTCTGGTTTTCTTACCCAAATTTGCCTGAAGCATTAATAATTAAATTACTGAGCTAATAATGATCTGTAACTTTAGTGGGAACTTATTAACTACTCATCCCAAGCTCTGCTCTTTCACTGCTTTGCAAATAAGCCAATATGCCATGAGAAGCAGCATTAAGCTAAACTCCTCTTCAGAGGCCCTACCTAGCTCAGCAAGATATCCATACTGCAGCATGAATTCTTACAATTTGTTTTAGTAACTTTTTGAAAAATCTAGGTTATACTTAGCTGGAAATATAAATATGCTGAATCCAATGGGATAAATGGGATATTAGCATCCACCCCAAAGGAAAAAAAGAAAAATCTTTGCTTTAAAAAGTAACTTGAATTGGTGATATGTATTCTGCAGTGCTGTTAGTTTCTTAGCTTTATAAGGCATTGTTCTTAACTGAGTCTTATGATTAGATTTATAGCCCTAGTTTACACTGATTCAGAAATAGTCACCTTTTCCAATTTTGTTATCTTTTCTGTGAGTGTAATTTTATCATGTAAGACTAAACAGGATGAAATGATTATTTAAACTAGAACTTTAGTAGCCCTGAACTGGAATTACAATAAACAATGATCAAACATACAGGTTTTCTTCTATGGTAACAATGGTGATACAGGCAGTATATACCCTTGATAAGCACAGTGTATACCCTGCTGTAAGCACAGTTGTAACCTTTAATTCATGTAAAAAAGACTAAGGGGTAAATCATCTTATCCTTCATAATGTGCTTATTATATACACTCTTCTCACTAACTAATTTTGTTATACATTCCTATCTTTGAGATTCTAACATGTGACAGGAAAACAAGATGGAAATATATTCCAGAAGAGCAGATGTTATTGATTTAGAATCATTCATTTGAAAATGTTAAAATGTCAAGTTTTTAATTTTTTTATTATATTTTATTGTTATTTGATTTCATAGGCATACAAATCCAATCAGGGCAAAATTAGTATGTGCATCTCCCATATAGAGACTTCATCTCTGTATAGGAGAAAACAATATTTGAATTCAAACGTCTGTTTGATATAATTGTTTTTCCAAGTCTGCACATGTCCTGCCAAGCCTTTTTTCATAAAAAATAGAAAGTTCTGCTTCGGTGGGGTGGTAGCAACTGCTGGATGATAATTAAGTACATTTGTTCTTGTTTCTGGTTACAGTGCTGGATGATAGCCCCCAGCTTCCCTGCAGTTAAGTGTGGCCATGAGATTGGGTAATGGGATATGGGTGGAAGTGATATGTGCTTCTTTTAGCCTGAGTCTAGGACTCAGTTCTCCTTGTACTTTCCCTTCTGTAGAGCTCTGAAATAGAAGAATCCTGTGACTCTAAATCACCTCCTCCCAAACAGCAACAGTCACTTCAGTTTGAATGCATGAGAAATAAAGTTCTATTATGTCAAGCCATTGAGAGGTTTTGCTTTATTTATTTTATATTTGCTAAAGGCACTCTAAACAATAAAAGGGATCAGACAACTTGTACTTAACCCATTAAAAAAAAGCATAGTCGAAAAGTACAGTAATTGCTTTTGCTGAATTTTTGGTAAGTTTTATTTAAAGTGGCATTTCAGAGTTTGTTGTTCTTAATTAAAACTTTTACAAGTAATTTGAAAGTCTGTGATACAAAGTGATCTGTAATTACTCTGGGTCACGAATTTAAATCCTGAACCTTCAAAGGTGGTGAGTAAGCCAGATTTGGCTGATTACTCAGCCTGGCTGTCCAGCTAGCATCTTGCATCCCAGAGCTGGTTTTATTGTTCTCCCCTATCTAGTAACACTCAAGAAATATCAAACCTTATGTTGTCATTCAACTTACGACCCAGTAAAAAAAGTTGCTTATAATGTTAAAGAAAAGACCTTTTAATTCACAAAAAATATTCTTTCCTATTAAGAAAGTACCTGCTCCAAAGGGACTTCATGGAAACATTCTGCATATAAAGTACTCCCTATATATTTAAAAAATCCTATTATATTTTACTTTGCATATCTTTGTTCATGAATTTTAAAATATATTATTATTTTAGTACTAATGAACTTCATAATATTGACAGGTCTTTAAATTACACTACAAAAAGTTATGTTTTAAAGAGTTTCTCAAAGAGATAATACTCTAAAAACTGATGTGGTCTAAGTGCTTTGCTGAAACAGAAGGCACAAAAGTAATGAAAACATTTTTTATGATAGGTGGCTATTCACATACATTTTGATTATTCTGGGTAAGAGTTGAGGGATACAAAAGCACATTTGATGTAATCTTGTAGCTTTTCAGGGCAGAATAGCACATTTGACCTTATGTTCTGAAGAATGATACTTATTTGTTGTAAGATCTTAGAGTTAACTGAATTTGATTTTATTGAGTATATCTTTTTATTTAATTTAATATTTTGCTTTTTAAGTAAAAAAACATTTAAGCATAGGATAACTCCACTGAGAAATAATAACTGACATGACTTCAAATGCAAATAATAGACCACCGCAGGGAAAAATTTTCATAGAGGTCACGCACCATTTATCTATTGTCTTTCACTGGGGTCAGAACCTTCATGGTTTATTTTCAACAAATGCTGGGAACTCAATTTTAAATAGGTTTATTTTCAACAAATGCTGGGAACTCAATTTTAAATAAAGTACTCAGAAATCAGCTTCTTGTGATATGTTAAATGTTTTGACTTTCAGTGATACTTAGCATTTCAGTTGATATCAGAATGTCAAAAAGGGAATGTTGAATCACAATTCAAAAGAATCTGATTAAACTTCAAGTGAGAGTCCCAGCGGATGAAGCAATATTTGCTAAGGAAAAAGTCACTGTATGGATGCAGAATGGGTTTCATATGTAGGTTAAATGGACAAGAACCCACCCGAGTAATCATTTTTACTACATAGTTTGATTTAGTTACATAAAATTATTTTGATAATATGCTGATGGTTTAACAGAACTCAGTAGTTTGTTGTTTTTTACTGACACAGTCGTATTTCTTTAAACCTGCTGTTGAATTATCAAAGGTATAACTAGATACAAAGGAGAATTGGGAAAGAAATAAAAACATATTTGAAGATTCAAGACAGAGGTGATTTTTTTATTTACTTATTTTATGATTCAGAAAAGAATGAAATAATTTTCCTAAAAACAACAACAACAAAAAAACCCAAATTAACGGGCCCTTCACATAGCTGGGATCTCATCAAAATTGAGTCAAATTATCACACCCACAAATTCATGGATGGCTCTCCTGAGTATGTTTTAACCAACTAAATCTGGATAGCCTTAAGAATATTGCTCATTATTATTAGAACAAAGGCATAAACAGAAAATCAATATAAGTTAATTTGAAAAAGAGTCACAGCTTATATAAGCAGTTGCTGCTGAAAGTTTACCATTCTCAATTTCGAAGGCACACTGAGGTATAGAAACCACTGAAGAAGAAAAAAAGAGAAGCTCCATGTCTTTTCCATATTGAGAAATATATTCAAGTAAAGAGAAAGCACAAGGTGAATACTCTGTAATTTTTATAAAGACATAGGGAAAACAATTTTCCAAACTTTTCTTTTTTACAGTAAATCAATTAAGAAAGACATCTTAAAAATGATATCAAGGAAGTACTTACAGAGCAAAATTATAAGATAATGAATGTTCCCATTTCTCCTTTTGGAGGATATTACTAGGGAATATAGTAATTATTTTAAAAAGAACATTGCAATAACTCCACTCAGGTTCATAAAGTTTTTGTATGCAGTACATGAAGCAAATTACAAACACATAAATACATGTTTTTTGTCACAGTCGACCTGTAACATTTAGAATATTCCGAGAAGCTTTGTCAACAATAAAAATGTTTGGGAGAATGAACCAAAGAATCAATCATGCTGTGTTTAAAGTGCCATTCTGGAAAATCCACTCATAACCCTTTACAGTAATTCTGATACAATCTATAAACACGCAGTATAATTTGGTTAAACAATAAAGGAGTGGGCCCTTTCTATGGAATGACTATTACTTAAGAGTATCTGATAGCAGAGCCCTCAAGGGTCACCAGGAAGTGTTCTGGTTTTTGTTCTGTTTCTGTCCAGACAGAATTACTGTTAGTACTTTCTTACATTTTGTTTCTTTTTCTGCCGTATTTTATTAGAGTTGGTTTTAAACATGTCTGAACTTAAGTAGTGAGACAAAATCTTAAAGAAGAGAATTCCTCTGATAAATCTCAAACTAATGTAACTGGTGTCTTAGGTTGTACAAAGATGTTAGAAAATATTTTTCCTTGGACAGTCTGAAACTCAGATTAGTAATTTCTGGTTTAAGAAGGTTGGGCAACGAAGAAATTTAATTCTTTATCTTTTAAAACTTTTCATTATGGAAAATATCAAAGATATTAAAAAGTAGAGGGAAAAATATCATGACTGATCCATCCAGATCTCAACTTCAACAAATGTCTATTCTATTTCATTTAGCAGGCCCCCTTGCCGTCGCTATTATTTTGTATCAAATACCAATTTAAAACATTATTAACATGCTATTAATATAATCCTTTATATTATCATATATCTAGTCAGTGTTCACATTTTACTTTACATTTTGTTAGATTTGGAATTCAAATGAAGTCCATTACATTGTATTAGATTAAGTTTCTTAAATCTCTCTTAACTAGGTTACCATTACATTTCTTTTTATTCCTTGCTACATTTGGTTGAAGAAAGAGTTTTACTGATAACTGCATTTTTAGATGTCTCCTATAGAGATATAGGTCCCTCTCCCCATAGACACCACATAACAATAATTAAGAATCACCTTGGTAAAGAAATACTGTCACTGATGGAAAGGAGTATCTTCTAGATACAGCTCAGTGGAGAGGAAAAATGTGAGCACCACTCACCTTACCTACTATTTTACACATCTGAAAATAGAGGAAAATAGCTGTCATTTATAACTTGGTGAGCCCTCACTCATTCCAACATAAATTTCAGGAATGTTTCCATGATTCTAGGCACAATTATTTAACAGAAGTTGATTAGGCAGTAATAAAAATGCCATGATGAGGTATTTTAAGTTTTTTTTTTTTCCCCACTGCCAGCAATATAACCCTATCCATACAAGACACAAGATGAGTGAACATTCAAATAATAATGGGAAATTCTTGAACTATTATGTTATACATTGTTACTTATTGTTAATATTAGCAGAACGGCAAGACCAAAAATTATATCATGAGGTCAGTTAGGTGACCAGTACATTTATACACACATAGGAGGTTTTTTTAAATGATCTTTAATAATTTAAAAATACATTTATAAAATTATTTTTGTTCTCAGTTTAATAGGTTGATTTTTAGCAGGCTATGCTAATAAAGAAATTTTTATTACCTCTTATTTTATCTTTTAAAATTTTGTTAAATTTAAAACAATATAAATTCAATTATTATATCAAATATTGATACACACCTATAAAAATTGACAGTTGTTACTTTATGAAAATAAAAGTAAAAAGTTTATTCCAACCATGTAATGTTGTTATTATAATCCCTGTCATTATTTTCCATTTAGTATATCTATTTTAGAATATTTTTAACTTATCCAAATTTACAAAGCTAGTAAATGGCTGGGTCAGAATTTGAATCCAGTTTGGCTTCAGAGTCCATGTACTAACCATTGTATGAGGCCTCCTTTTTGCATTATTTGTTTCATGTTTTAAAATATAAAAACGTATAAAACGTGACCAAAATATTTTCACTTAAAAGCCACACCCTCAATTTCATTTAATATCATTCTTTCTCAAAAGGAAACATTAAACATGAATTTGATATTTAGACTTCAAGTCTGTTTTAATCCATTCAAGGGAATTTTAAATATATGCTCTATTTATTGTTTTGTGGCTTTCTTTTAATCAATAAATTATTTCTTTTATCTATCTCTAGTTAAATCTAAATCATTTTCTTTAGTTGGTATACAGCATTTCAGCCATTAATATAACACTAATTATTTATCCCCTGTTTTTCACTACTACAAAGAATGCTACAATATTCATCCAAGTTCCTGGCACATATGTAGAAACTTTACTGTTGCCTACATACCTGTGAAATGGTGTTACTGAAATGTAGTACATACACTTTTCTAATTTAATTAGTCACCAAGTAATTGTTCTCATAAATGTTTTTACAAACTGTGAAGAGTAAACTTTCAAGATGGCCCCAGAGAGTCATGCCCCTTGATATCCAGGCTTTGTGTACAACCATCCCTCTATATCCTGGGGGAATTGGTTCCAGGGCCCACGCCAGTACCAAAATTCAAGGATGCTCAAGTCCCTTACATAAAATGGCATAGTACAGTCAGCTCTCCCTAACCACTGGTTCTGCATCCAGCCGTAGATCACATCCACAGATACAGGGCTGACTATATTTCCCTCTGCTTGAGTGTGGCCACAATCTGAAACTTTCTTCTAATTAATAGAACATGGCATATCCCACCTGTGATGTAAGGTTATATGGTAAAGGTGAAGGGATTTGTAGTTGTAATTAGGTCCCTAAACTTTTGTTTAAGTTAATCAAATGGAAGATAATTTCAGCTGGGACTGAATCCTTTGATCTCCATAGATCAGAGACTCTTAAGCTGAGGGCACTGAAGCAGGAGAAGTTCTCTCTCTTCATTGCTGGCTTTGAAGAAGCAAGTGGCCATGTACGTATTCTACAGTCACAAGGATATAGCTTGTGCCAGCAACCTGTCCCTAGCTGAAATTGCAGATGAAATTGCAGCTCAGCTGGGGCTGACTTCAGACCTATGAGACTCTCAGTAAAGGACCAACTAAGTCATGCCTGGACTTCTAAACCACAGGAAGTGGTCTCAGTAAAAAATGTGTGTGGTCTCCAGTCAGTATGTTTGTGAAATTTGGGCAACCTTTCTTCACATCTTTGCAAACAGTTGATTTTCCTAGATTTGTTTGAATTTTTCCAAGCTTACAGTTAATCAGCGATACTTCATTCTTTCAATTAATTAGCAATACTCTGATTATTAAGGTGATTGAAAATATTTAAACATTTCATTGGTCATTTGCACCTTTCATTTTGTGAAATTTTCTTCATAGATTTGACCTTCTTTTTGGATCATTTATCTTTTTTAAGTTTATTCATTTTTAATTTTATTATTTATTTTGGTTGCGTCAGCGGTCTTAGTTGCGGCGGGTGGGCTCCTTAGTTGTGGCACATGTGCTCCTTAGTTGCGGCCAGCAGGGTCCTTAGTTGCAGCTCACGGGCTCCTTAGTTGTGGCATGCGAACTCTCAGTTGCGGCACACATGTGGGATCTAGTTCCCTGACCAGGGATCGAACCCACTTCCCCTGCATTGGAAGGCAGATTCTTAACCGCTGCGCCACCAGGGAAGTCCCAGAATCATTTATCTTAATCTTATTGATTTGGAGAGGTTTTATATACTCTGAAAAGTTATAGTTTACTATATATAATTCACGACTTCCCTCAGTTTGTCACATTGTTCTTTCTTTATTTTGGTGTGAGTCTTTGTGTGTATATCGTATGTGTGTGCATTTGTTATCTGACATACAACATATATATCATATATATCATGTACATGTATATGTATATCATATACACACAAATGCACACACACGTGTTCTTTGTTTTGTGTTTAAGAATTCCTTTCATTTTTCACATTCACGGTCATAAAGATATCTTCTTATGAATTTTTAAGAGCTTTGATCTTTTCTTAATGTTTTTAATGTTTATGTTTTAAGTTCTCTTGGGATTTAGTTTTATATATAGTATAAGGTAGCCATCTGTTATATGCAATAAAAGCCTGATATTCTCAATACCTATTATTAAATTATCCAGCTCTTTCTCTTGATTCAGAACACTACAAGTAACATTTACTTGTGTTTACTTGTGTTTACTTGTGTTTACACATTTACTCAATGTGTTTCTATGTCTTTTTGGGTATAACTTTGTTTTAAATATGTACTATCTATATTTTTTCATTTTGGAACTAGCTATTGTTGTTGTCAGTATAGAATCATATGGAATCGTGGGAAATGAATCTAGATAGCTCTTACAAGTGAGTGTTAGGTGAAAGAATATCACAACTATATCGTGGAAGTGGTACGACTAGATCCTAAATCTTTCTTTTTTATAATTAAGTATATTGCATTGATTCAATAAATATAAATTCATCAAATGTGTAACAAGTGTAATGTACTGAGGAGACAAAAAATGTATGTGCTTGCTAACTTAAGAGGTCTTGTCATCTCTTGAAAGGTATTAAAAAAACACATGAAGACACCATACATAATGGGAGTTAGTATTACAAAATAGTTATTACCTTAAACTTTGGAGTTTAGCAAATCATTCTGAACTACTAGTACTATGTGCGCTATTAACAAACAGCGTAATCATCTTTCGCAGCTGAACTCGTACTTTCTCAGTGGTTTCAACTGTGTAACAGGATGGCCTCACACAAAGAAAAGCAAGAGGTAACTAAACTGACTGCAAAAAAATATTTGATGAAATAATATTTTTTCTTATTTTGTTGGAATATATGAAAATATATTTACATTTTTATGTATTATATTGGGCATTACATTAGCTGATATTTAGTTTCTGAACAAGATGTCTGTTACAACTAAGTTTAAGTTTCAGTTCTGGAATTCTGAGAAATAATTCTGTAATAGCATTCTACATGAAAGCAGTCTTAAGAAGTTGTTTATTTTGGTAATGAATACACATACACACACATATGTATATATAACTTGGAGTTGAGAAAGAAGATACAGTGGATGGCAGCCACATAAATATTTCAAAGTCTAGACTATAAAACTTTGGGGAGCCAATAAAAAATGCAGAATACCCTTGGAACTGAATTTACCTCCAATAGAAGAAAGAGAAAATGAAATGAGAGGAAAGTAGCTGCCAGAGCTAGGTCAGATTTTTAGCTGGAACCTGCTATGCTTTGTCCCTGAGCTTTGCAAGATGCAGCTAAGGTTATATAATTATGTATATTCCTTAGTAAGGTTGAAAATGCATTTTAAGTGTATCAGTCAGGGTCAACTAAGTAAAATGGAAATTGCATGAGGTAATATAAAGGATTTAGTATAGGAAATTGGTTACACAGGTATATGGAAGCTGAAGGAGCAAACAAAGAAATGAGGTAGCCCCAAGTTAGTAACTGCAGGAAGTTGTTACCATGTCTATGGTTGGGAAAATGAGAAGCATCCTCGAAGCTCAGAGGAGTCTCCTCGAGATCCAAGTCTTAATTAAAGGAGGCATAGGTTTGAAGAGTGCATCGATGTTGATTCCAGAGGCCAGAACAAACTAGAGGCTAGAACCAGCTGTTGTTACAGTGGTAAACTGGTTCTGCTGGGGTACTCTGTGGCTATGTGGGCAATGCTGAAAGGAACAGCAAGCAGAGATGGAAACACAAGACCCTTCTCCTCTAACCTTGCTTCTGAATTTTCCTTTAGTTTATCCTACTGCCAGAATCTAATGGGAAGCCCCTGACAAAGAAGTAAGGGAAATGAAGGTTGTAGAATCCTAGCTTGAGCCCGTCCAAATAGATTCCAAAGGAATTTTGGAGCTAAGGCTGTGGTCCCCAACCTTTTTGGCACCAGGGACCAGTTTCGTGGAAGACAGTGTTTCCACGGACGACAGGGGTAGGGGGGATGGTCCAGGCAGTAATGTGAGCGATGGGGAGCGGCGGATGAGGCTTCGCTCGCTCGCGGGGCACTCACCTCCTGCTGTGCGGCCCCGTTCCTAACAGGCCGAGGACCCCTGAGGGACAAGAGCTAAATAAGTTGCCCACTCAGCATCCACACGTAACTTGTTAAACATACTGATCTTCTATGAAACAGTAACATACTTTTCCTCAATAAGATCCACATATCCTTCACATGAACAGAGACACTCTCATCCTTTCATCCAAGAGGTATCTTGGGATCCATCTCAGGGCACTAGTCATGAAAGAATATTTGGGCCATCTTATCTTTTAGTTTAGTCACAGTCCTTTGTGAATATCCTTGCAGTTTAAAGACTAAAATATAGAGTTATCCCCCAAAAATAAATATTATCTGGAGATACTAAAGGGAAAGGAAAAAAGGTAGAAAAATAAAAATTTGTTAATATTAATTAATTACTAGAAATATAACAAGCAGGGAAGAAAATATGCATAGTTACTATAATCTTCATTTTTATATTTAGGTTCAGTGGTTTATGTAATTTCTTTCATTGCCAATTTCATATTCTTTTTGATCTCAGCCACCAGCTCAGCTGGTCAGTGTTCAGTAACATGGAAGGATGATCCAAACTTTCATTCCTGAAGGGTCTGTGTCCTCAGAGTTCCTTCCTCTTGTGCCCTGTAATATTTCATTTATGTTTAAGAGTGACCTCACAAAAAAACCCTAGGTCAGAAATACTCTGTCTCAATTGTGGAAATGTAACACAGTCTGTCTTTGATAATTTAATAACTTCAGAAGTAACTGTTAGCTCCTTCTTTGCCTATTGGTTCATAGAAATGAGAACAAAACACCCAGGTGGCTATATCAGCTTCTAACTCAATGTAATTATTTTGGTATCACTTGATAGAAACGTTCTTACCATTAAGAATTAAGACTTCTAAACCAACCCAGAGCTGCAGAGACAGGAAGCAAAAATTTTGCAGGGAGATTATAGCCTGTGAGAAAGGCTGCACTCAGTTGCACCACTTCATCATTGAATCCAAGCATTTTTGTTGCGTCATAAAATATCAGAAACATCCCTCCTGTAAACAGCTCTTTAATCTTACAGAGAATTTTCTACCATACTGTTGGACCAGTTGCCTCTAGATGCACTGTGCAGGGAGACCACTAATCTATGGGTGTGAGCACATTGCTGTGTAACTTTTGTTGTGAAATACATTTCTTTAAGAACAATGTTGGGGTGGGTACCATGACGCCAGATAAGGCATTCTATAAGTCTACAGATAAGGGTGTTAACAGAATCATTTAAGGTAAGAGGGCAAATCCATATCCAGAATTAAAGGGAATATTACAGGTAAATAATTGCCTACTCAAGAAAGGGGTCCAATGTCATTTTGCTATCAGGTGACTAGTTGCTCTACTTAGAGGAGGATACTATTGAATATATCAGGGGCTCAAGAAATGGTCTCAGTTTTAGCAGGTTTACTCATCAGCAATTGTAGTAAGATCAGCCTTAGCAAGGAAAATTCACGTTGCTGAGTTCGTGCTTGGCCTCCAAGTGACTAGTGTCATGGCCACGTTGAACATGGGCACATGGTGCACACAACGAATTAAAGAGAATGACTGGTATCCATAGATCATGTCATCTTTTTCTTCTGATTATTAAGAGTTGACTCTGCAGTGGATATTCTTTGGTAAACATTCAAATATAACACAAGTATCTTCTCACTCTACCCCTTTTGAGAAGTCCAGCCACATATCTCCTTTTTGGATTTCCAAGTTAATAATCTTCCAATCTTGATCTTTCTAAGATCCTAACATCTGGTCAAAGTTTTGAACACTGCCCTTGCATCATTGTGATTTTGCAATATTTTCAGTCAAAACAGGACGATCAGATGCAATAGTCAAAGTCTGCCTAAGGAGAGCTTAGGCATAATGTGTGTCAGGAAGACTATCAATTAGAATGTTAGTGCTGCACTAAATGTTTCCATTAATGACTGCATATTAAGCAACACCATCTGTAACCAAACTTTTTTTTTTTTTTTTTTTTTTTTTTTGCGGTACGCGGGCCTCTCACTGTTGTGGCCTCTCCCGTTGCGGAGCACAGGCTCCG
>NC_041226.1:61050558-61058956 GCF_002837175.3 Physeter macrocephalus
CGGACGCGCAGGCTCAGCGGCCATGGCTCACGGGCCCAGCCGCTCCGCGGCATGTGGGATCTTCCCGGACCGGGGCATGAACCCGTGTCCCCTGCATCGGCAGGCGGATTCTCAACCACTGCGCCACCAGGGAAGCCCCAAACATTTTTTTTTTCTTCCTAAATCCACTGGTGTTGAGAAACTGTCCGTGTGTACATTGCTATGGAATGAAATAAAGGAGAAATGTAACAAGATCAGATGCAATGGAAGCTGAGCCATATGCATCTGGTATTTATTTTTATCATGAAGAACTATTCAAGCCTGATCATGTAATAACCTATTTCTAATTGAAGATGGGTTACACTTGTGCATGAATGATTTTATAACAAGTTGGATCAGACAGAGCACAAATTATAATCAGAAGTTTACTTGATTGTATGATCAACATTTATTTTCTATTAGATTCCAATAATAAGATAAGACCTGTTTCTCAAAACTAGAGGAAAAATAGCACGGTCTTTCTTCAGAACTCTTGAAGTCTGTTTAGTGATTCTCTTATAAAGGCTTTTACAGTGGCTCTATAGAACATTCTGTTTGTCAAGGATACATAGATTATATTTGGATCTGTTTTGTCATGAGGGAAAAATAATAGAATAGCTTTCATAGCAGCCTGAAATTGCTGCAGAGCCTTCTCTTGCTCTGAGCCCTACTCAGAATATCAACGTTATGGTTACCTCATTAATGAGCCATGAACACACACTTGTATATGATCTTTATTACCTCTAAAATTGAAAAGCCCCTTTAAGAATTGTTCTTCTCTTTTTTAGTCATAGTCAGTGCAAGATATAACAAACTGTCTTTTATTTTGGGTCTATCCTGTATAGGTCAAGACCTCTAGACAGAAATTTCACCACAGGGTCTTGGATTCATGACGCTTATTAACAATGAGTTGCTCTCCCATTATCTGAGATGCACGCCACTGGTAAGACACATGCATCTTATAGACTTGCTAGTTTTTTTCTTATTAGGTCCAGTCAGCATGACACATGAATTTAACTGACCACTGTGATTTTCCATGGGTTACAATTAAGTTCTTGGTGAACTTAATCAGTGGTACTCAAAGTAAGGTCCATTGTCTAGTGTTGATTTGAAAACTCTTTGTTACTGCCCCACAATAAGTATAGAAATTGAAAGTAAGCTTTTACTTAGGTTATTAGAGACTGGCATAAATCCACAGATTAGACATCAAATAGCACTGGAGAGATTATGGACAAGAATAGGAGAGCTGGCATGGTCCTGAGACAAGACCTTGAAATGCACTGCTATTTCAGTCAGTTGATAGCAAACAACTTACGGTGATGCATGTAAATTCGTATAGAGAAGAGGCATTTGCCAGATCAATAGCTGCAAACCAAGTGCTGGGTAAAATTTGTTCCAGGTGAGATAACATACCTGGAGAGCATTTGCAGTTGAATCTGCCATCTAATTAAGATTATTATAAGCCACAATTTATCACTAAGATTCATCTGCCTTTTATATAAGAAGTACAGCCAAGTAAGTGGGGATGTTATAGGAATCTTTATCTCTGCATCTTCCAAGTCTTTACTAATTTCTGCAATTCCGTGTTAATTATCCTGATAAGTGTAATTTACAGCATTGTACATACTATAATAGATTAGATGAACATTTTAATTTATTGTGTACAACTGGATGCTTTTCTTAGTGAAAGATGTGCAATAATTATATCTGGACAGTAGGTGTTAACAGAGTTTGGCCGTAATTTATGGTAAATAAAAGTGTCTCTCAATCCATTGGTCCAGGAGCCAATGTTGGGATTCTGATTATGCCTATTATGAATACGGAAAAGAAAATAAGAGGTATACCTGCCAAAATTGAGGTCATTTCTTAAGCCCCTGATATAGATTATGCTTATTTCAATTATGCATTTAAAAACTGACAAAATAAAATAATTTATAAGTGGGTCTGCAAGCTCACTATCTCACTGTGAGCTGACCTTATGTCAAAAATCCTTTTATGCTCTGACAGCCATAGGCAGAGTATTGTTTTGGTCCTCAGAAAATTGCATTATATTAAAGTTTAAAGTCTATATATTCTCAAAAGTTCTGAATAATTCTCATTTGCTGGTATTCTGTCACCTTTATAAATGATCCCAATTCCTTTAGAGATAGCCTTGGAATCATAATTACATTTGTATTTGTCAATGTTGTAAAGTCTTTCCATAGTGAAATCTAGCCTCTCTGAATCAAGGGATTACAGAACTTTGAATAAAGTCCAGACATTTCTTAAAAGTTTATCACTTTCCATTGTGACAATACAAATAAATCTTCTCTTAATGTGAAGATTTTTTTCTGTAGTATACATCAAGTAATATTTTAGTATATTGACCTCATATTTTATTGCTAATAATCCATCATTACTTGACTACTGCAAAGATTATGTCAAAGTATTTTGATTTCTACTTAATTCTTGCTGCCTATTACAGTATTTATGATTATTTTGTCTCTGATGATTAAGTACTATTAGTTGGTGTCTGTTGCTCTGGATGTAATTATACTCCTGGAAATCATTTCACCCATCTCAGTGATGCTGTTTCTCATCATCGTTTATGGTCTACATACCAACCACAATGGAGTTTATGAGGATGATGTCGGAGACCTCATTAATTCAGCTTAAGCCTTAGTGAAGTGAACATACTCTTGACCTGCTGGAGGATATATCAGGCAGATGGTTTTGCCAGTAGCACATGATAAATACACTATAGCATTCCTATCTCTCTAAACCTTTGGGCTTTTTTTCTCTTCATTTTTTCTAGGGTATTTTTAGTATCTCAACCTAACTGAATCTAAGCCAGTACAATTTAAGATGAAGTTTCGGTCAATTTTTCAAACTGTTTGAGTCACCTCCAACTATGCAAAGCTAGTCATTTAAATCCAAAATCATTAAGTATACCCCAAACAATAAATTCAACCTATTCTAATGTTACATTACATTATTCTGTGACTAGCATTCGTAGAATTCATTCATGAAATATCCCCCAGGTTTCTGCTGATATGAATTAACTAAATTCTCCAGTTATTTGCAGCACAAGCTCTCTCTGCTGGTTCAGAAATTTGAGCTTATTTCCCAAGATCACACTGGAATTGACTCTAGTTATATGTTTGGTGGCAACAAGAAGATGAGGAAGTGGGTCATACAAAAACAGCCATCACTTCTTTAAAAAAAAAAATGGGGATTTTTCAGCAATTATTTTCAGTTATTCTTCTGCTTCTTTCTCTTTCTCTCTTTCTGCTGCTCCCACACGTCTCTGAAGCTCTGCTCATTTTTCATCATTCTTTCTTTTCTTTCTGTTCTTCACATTGGATATTTCTATTAGTATACATTCAGGTTAGCAGATTATCTCTTTTGCAAATTCAGATCTTCTGTTGAGCTCCTTTAGTGATTGTCTTTCATTTTTGTATTGTAATTTTAATATCATAATTTGTATTTGGTGCTTTTTAAACTTATTGGCATTCTGTAGTTGTTGAGTCTTTGTTGCCATATTTTAATTTCTTTAATCCTATGAACATATTTATAATAGCTTTGCTTGCTGAATTCAACATGTGGGCCCTCACAGAGACAGTTGTACTGGTTTTTGTTGTCCCCTCTTTTTGGATTACTTTCTTGTTTCGTTTTGTTTTGTTTTGTCGTACAATTTTGCTATTGGTGGTGGTGGTAAAAACAGGACGTTTTAGGTAATATGTTGATCCGTTCTGAATTATGATGCTACTGGGGCTTGTTGTTAGAAATTGCTTGTCTGTGTTAACTTGACTTGCATGGACTAATTCAATATCATCTCTCTCCTTCAGTGTGAGGCCAATGATGATACTGCTTGTTCTTTTTGTTTGTTTGTTTTTAATTATTGTTTTTATTTTTAAGTCTGGCTTCCTATGTGCCACTCCTTGGAAGCATAACTTAGTGACTGGCTGCAGATTGGTCAGAGGTTGTGCTTAAGAACATTGAGCCAGTAAGACTTCCATTCTTTGTGATGTCTCTGTGTGTGGTTTGGGGAACACATTTACATTTCAGGCAGTTTAGAAGGCTGCCTGAGCTTTTATGTTCTGCTCCTGCAAAGCTTCATGTTCATCCTGACTTACAGGTAGTTGGAGCCCCCTCCGGTCTCTCCTAAGCGTGCGTGCGCTGTCTTGTACATGTGCTCAGACTTCCAGAGCACTAGGGGTATCTCAGAGCTTATCAAGGCCCACTGCGTCTGTCTCCTTATTCAGATTTCCCTGTTATATTTTTGGCTTGTCTGAGTGTGTGTTTTTACACTTACAAATGCTTGCCTTGATGGGTATCACATCTTGAGGCAGCTGGGATGTTGGCCTTCCCTGATTGATTGCCTTGGGGTCGCCATTGTTTTGACAGTTCCCCTGGGCCTGGTGATTTTCCTATTCTCTCAATCTGGCCAGCCCGTCAAGCAGCAGAACTGCAGGTGTTCTTGGCCTGCACAGCCCTGGTTTAACTACTCTGCCATTATGTTCAGTGGAGGACTAGCAGCAGACCCTGGCTAAAATATCATGGGATGCAACTGTTCTAACCAGGTTTTAGTATTCCTTTTCCCCTCACTTTGCCTGAAATATGAAAGGATTTTTGTCCCATAATCTGTGGGACCTTGGTCGTGTTCCTGAAGGTAAATCTCACAATACTAGGGGGAGGAGGGACTAGGTCCCTCTGGAGTTTTTAATTCTCAGACTTGTCCATGCTGAGCCTCTAGCAGTTCATCAATTACAGTTCTGGTTTCCCTACCCAGCACCGATTCCCGAGGTGAGTCTCAGCTCTGGTAAGCTGTGACTCCCTGTGCTTGCCTGTCTGTCTCTCCATCTTGGGGGGCAGTGTTTTTTCTGTTTCCTCCCTTACAGATTAAAGAAGAGTTGTCAATTTTTAGTCTCTTTGGTTTTTCAGTTGTTTTGGGGATGGAGTAGTGACTTCAAAGATCTTTACAAGAGGAACAGGAATCTGGAAGCCTTTAGCAGCATTCCTTGGATAAATACCACTCAATTTGTTGTGTGATGTTCGGTTTTGCTAAATTTCTAGTTGTTTTGGGAATGGTTGGTTTTTTGAATGTTTTTCTACCTGTTGCTTTTTAGGGAAAAGATACGCTACCATTCTGGAAGTCTCACTCATCTACATATGCAGTGTATGTTTATCACATACAGTATATATTTCAACACTAGATGTTTGATTCAGGTCTTTTGTATATCTTCTATGTTTCTACTAAACATTTTGGCATAGAAGATATAGTCATCGTAAGTGTTTTAACAGCCTTGTCTGGTAATTTAAGTTGGGGTTGGGTTTGATTGATTTGTATTTCTCCTGATGTGTTCAGCACCAACTTATCGAGTAGACACAGTGCCTAGGGCCTACAGTAATTTTAGAGGCCCACAGAAATGTTGTAATTTCTGTTAAAATCAGAAGGAAAAAAATGAATAAAGTTTTAGATTGAAAAAATGTCTCAATATGTAATGTTAATATATTTGTCATTAAACCAAAGAAGCTGTAAAGTATTATTTTTATTTATTTATTTTTAATGGAGGAAGAGGATCATGAAGATAATAATGCCCTGGACTCATGAAAGCCATAATGCAGCCCTCTACTAACTTCTTGCTCTTGTTCATTGTTTACTATGGAATTTTGCACTTGATCCAGTCTCATTCTTTCTACTCAAGAGACAACTCATCATTTACATTGGTTTCAACAATCAAGTGGATAAACCATTCAACACCCTGATCTGTCATTCGCTTGATATTTTCAACACTTAGGGGTATTCAGTGTCAACGTACCTCAGAAACTCACTTTCATAACTGTAACCTGTACCTTGGCATTATTCTGGAAAGCTCCACTCTGAAACAGTAGCTTCAAATTCTTCATCCTTAGGCTATCATTTCTGATTACTCCAGTAGTCTAATTTTGGTACTTACACTGTTCAACCTCTGGTTCCTTGGCTTCATTCATTAGTCTCAATTCAGTCCCTTTTCTCTGTCTTTATTCTTTTCCTTAGTTAGACTATTTTCTATGATTTTCAACTATTTTCTTTTTTTGCAAATATGCTTAAGTGTTATATATATATTTTAAAAATCCCAACACAGGATAACTGCAGTTATTTGCTTACTTTTGTCCTATGCTGAGGCCTCTCCAGTACAGCTAGAGAAAATAACTCAGAGTGGTGCCACTACACAACTACAGTGTTCAGCTTTAACTGGTCCCTCAAAACTGTCTTAAAATCTTGATGTTTCTCTATTTATTCTCTTCTCACATTTACTCCATCAGGTATTAGAATGTCTCTCCACTGTAGATAACTACAAATCTATCACCCCCTTTTTTTTTTTCATATTCATCAGATGACTAAGGTGATTTAAATGATCCAGTAGGAAACTTCTCAACTTCTTGGTCTACATTGGCATTCATACCTGCATTTGTTTTACTCCTAAATATTACTGATTATATCAAGAAAGCTTCCCGGACCCCAGGCTGGCAGCTCGGTGCGCCCAGCCCCCAGGGCTCCTCCCAGGACACATACCACTACCGTCCTCCCCAGGCACACGTGCCCACTCGCTACTGTTGTTTTTTTAATGTTCAAATTGCTGGTACTAGTATTGTAAATTAGCTTCAGAGTCTCTAAGTAAACAGCAGAGGACTTCCTCTCTTTGATTTTTGTGTATTTTGGAGATTAATCCTGTGTCAGTTGCTTCATTTGCAAATATATTCTTCCATTCTGAGGGTTGTCTTTTCATCTTGTTTATGGTTTCCTTTGCTGTGCAAAAGCTTTTAAGTTTCATTAGGTCCCATTTGTTTATTTTTAATTTTATTTCCATTTCTCTAAGAGGTGGGTCAAAAGGATCTTGCTTTGATTTAGGTCATAGAGTGTTCTGCCTATGTTTTCCTCTAAGAGTTTTATAGTGTCTGGCCTTACATTTAGGTCTTTAATCCATTTTGAGTTTATTTTTGCGTATGGTGTTAGGGAGTGTTCTAATTTCATTCTTTTATGTGTAGCTGTCTAGTTTTCCCAGCACTACTTATTGAAGAGGTTGTCATTTCTTCATTGTATATTCTTGTTTCCTTTATAAAGATAAGGTGACTATATGTACATAGGTTTATCTCTGGGCTTTTTATCCTGTTCTGTAGAACAGGATAGATTAGCTCTATATAGATTAGCTCTATATTTCTGTTTTTGTGCCAGTACTGTACTGTCTTGATTACTGTAGCTTTGTAGTGTAGTCTGATACTGATAGTAAGTCCAGGAGCTTGATTCCTCCAGCTCCGTTTTTCTTTCTCAAGATTGCTTTGGCTGTTGGGGGTCTTTTGTGTTTCCATACAAGTTTTGAAATTTTTTGTACTAGTTCTGTGAAAAATGCCATTGGTAGTTTGATAGGGATTGCATTGAATCTGTAGATTGCTTTGGGTAGTATAGTCATTTTCACAGTATTGATTCTTCCAATCCAAGAACATGGTATATCTCTCCATCTGCTTGTATCATCTTTAATTTCTTTCATCAATGTCTTACAGTTTTCTGCATACAGGTCTTTTGTCTCCCTAGGTAGGTTTTTTCCTAGGTATTCTATTCTTTTTGTTGAAGTGGTAAATGGGAGTGTTTCCTTAATATCTCTTTCAGATTTTTCATCATTAGTGTATAGGAATGCAAGAGATTTCTGTGCATTAATTTTGTATCCTGCAACTTTACCAAATTCATTGATTAGCTCTAGTAGTTTTCTGGTGGCATCTTTAGGATTCTCTATGTATAGTATCATATCATCTGCAAATAGTGAGTGTTTTACTTCTTTTCCAATTTGGATTCCTTTTATTTCTTTTTCTTCTTCTATTGCCATGGCTAGGACTTCCAAAACTATGTTGAATAAAAGTGGTGAGAGTGGCCATCCTTGTCTTGTTTCCTGATCTTAGAAGAAATGCTTTCAGTTTTTCACCATTGAGAATGATACTTCTTGTGGGTTTCTTGTATATGGCCTGTATTGTGTTGAGGTAACTTCCCTCTATGCCTGCTTTCTGGAGGGTTTTTATCATAAATCGGTGTTGAATTTTGTAGACAGTTTGTTCTCCATCTATTGAGATGATCATATGGTTTTTATCCTTCAATTTGTTAGTATGGTTTATTACATTGATTGAATTGTGTATATTGAAGAATTCTTGCATTCTGGGATAAACCCCACTTGTCATGGTGTATGATCCTTCTAATATGCCATTGGATTCTGTTTGCTAGTATTCTGTTGAGGTTTTTTGCATCTATGTTGTTCAGTGATATTGGCCTGTAGTTTTCTTTCTTTGTGACATCTTTGTCTGGTTTTGGTATCAGGGTGATGGTGGCCTTGCAGAATGAGTTTGGGAGTGTTCCTCCCTGTGCTATATT
>NC_041226.1:61059022-61059250 GCF_002837175.3 Physeter macrocephalus
TGGTTTATCAATTTTGTTTATCTTTTCAAAGAACCAGCTTTTATTTTTATTCATCTTTGCTATTGTTTCCTTCATTTCCTTTTCATTTATTTCTGATATGATCTTTATGAATTTTTTGCTTTCTGCTAACTTTTTTTGTTGTTGTTGTTCTTCTCTAATTGCTTTAGGTGTAAGGTTAGGTTGTTTATTTGAGATTTTTCTTGTTTCTCAAGGTAGGATTGTATTTGT
>NC_041226.1:61059286-61072219 GCF_002837175.3 Physeter macrocephalus
TCTTCTCTAAATGTTTGATAGAATTCGCCTGTGAAGCCATCTGATCCTGATCTTCTGTATGTTGGAAAATTTCATGTTTTCACTGTCATTTGTCTCTAGGTATTTTTTGATTTCCTCTTTGAGCATTTAATCCATTTACATTTAAGGTACTTATCGATATGTATGTTTCTATTAACATTTTCTTAATTGTTTTGGGTTTGTTATTGCAGTTCTTTTCCTTCTCTTGTGTTTCCTGCCTAGAGAAGTTCCTTTAGCAATTGTTGTAAAGCTGGTTTGGTGGTGCTGAATTCTCTAAGCTTTTGCTTGTCTGTAAAGGTTTTAATTTCTCTGTCGAATTTGAATAAGATCCTTTCTGGGTAGAGTAGTCTTGGTTGTAGGTTTTTCCCTTTCATCACTTTAAGTATATCCTACCACACCCTTCTGACTTATAGAGTTTCTGCTGAAAGTTCAGCTATTAACCTCATGGGGATTCCCTTGTTTGTTATTTGTCACTTTTCCTTGCTGCTTTTTAATATTTTTTTGTTGTATTTAATTTTTGATAGTTTGTTTAATTTTTCTTGGCCTCTCTGAGCTTCTTGGACTTGATTGACTATTTCCTTTCCCATGTTAGGGAAGTTTTCAACTATAATCTCTTCAAATATTTTATCCAGTCCTTTCTATCTCTCTCCTCTTTCTGGGACCCCTATAATGTGAATGTTGTTGCATTTAATGTTGTCCCATACATCTCTTAGGCTGTCTTCATTTCTTTTCATTCTTTTATCTTTAGTCTGTTGCGCCACAGTGAATTCCACCATTCTGGATCATCTTTACTGTCATTACTCTGAATTCTTTTTCAGGTAGACTGCCTTTTTCCTCTTCATTTGTTTGGTCTGGTGGGTTTTTACCTTGCTCCTTTTCTGCTGTGTATTTCTCTGTCTTCTCATTTTGCTTAACTTACTGTGTTTGGGGACTCCTTTTCGCAGGCTGCAGGTTCATAGTTCCCGTTGTTTTTGGTGTCTGCTCCCCATGTCTAAGGTTGGTTCAGTGGGTTGTGTAGGCTTCCTGGTGGAGGGGACTAGTACCTGTGTTCTGGTGGATGAGTCTGGATCTTGTCTTTCTGATGGGCAGGACTGCATCTGGTTGTGTGTTTTGGGGTGTCTGTGAACTTATTATGATTTTAGGCAGCCTCTATGCTAATGGGTGGGGTTATGTTCTTGTCTTGCTAGTTGTTTGGCATGGGGTGTCCAGCACTGGAGCTTGCTGGTCATTGAGTGGAGCTGGGTCCTAGTGAAACAGAGATCTCTGGGAGAGCTCTTGCTGATTGATATTACCTGGGGCCAGGAGGTATCTGGTGGTCTAATGTCCCAAACTCGGCTTTCCCACCTCAGAGGCTCAGGCCTGACACCCGACTGGAGCACCAAGACCTTGTCAGCCCAACAGCTCAGAAGAAAAGGGAGAAAAGGAAAAGAAAGAAAGAAAAATCAATAACTAAATAAAGTTATTAAAATAAAAAATATATTATTAAACTAAAAATGGGTGGGGTTATGTTCTTGTCTTGCTAGTTGTTTGGCATGGGGTGTCCAGCACTGGAGCTTGCTGGTCATTGAGTGGAGCTGGGTCCTAGTGAAACAGAGATCTCTGGGAGAGCTCTTGCTGATTGATATTACCTGGGGCCAGGAGGTATCTGGTGGTCTAATGTCCCAAACTCGGCTTTCCCACCTCAGAGGCTCAGGCCTGACACCCGACTGGAGCACCAAGACCTTGTCAGCCCAACAGCTCAGAAGAAAAGGGAGAAAAGGAAAAGAAAGAAAGAAAAATCAATAACTAAATAAAGTTATTAAAATAAAAAATATATTATTTAAAACAATTAAAAATTAATTTAAAAAAAAGAAAGAAAAGAGCACAAATCCACCAATGATAACAAGTGCTAAAAAGTATACTAAAAAAAAAACCCCCAAAATAGACAGACAGAACCCTAGGACAAATGGTAAAAGCAAACCTGTGCAGACAAAAATCACACAAAGAAGCATACACATATGGAAGAGAACAACCAAATCAATAAACAAATCTACCAGTGATAATCTCTAAATACTAAACTAAGATAGAAAACTAGAAACAAATTAGATGCAGAAAGCAAACCCCAAGTCTACAGTTGCTTCCGAAGTCCACCTCCTCAATTTGGGATGATTCTTTGTCTATTCAGGTGTTCCACAGATGCAGGGTACATCGTGTTGATTGTGGAGATTTAATCCACTGCTCCTGAGGCTGCTGGGAGAGATTTCCCTTCCTCTTCTTTGTTCGCACAGCTCCTGGCGTTCAGCTTTGGATTTGGCCCTACCTCTGCGTGTAGTTCGCCCTCAGTCTTCTGTTCCCGCCCATACAGGATGGGGTTAAAGCAGCCGCTGACTTGGGGGCTGTGGCTCACTCAGGCCGGGGGGAGGGAGGGGTATGGAATGCTTGGCTAACCTGCGGCAGCAGAGGCCAACATGACATTGCACCAGCCTGAGGAGCGCCGTGTGTTCTCCCGGGAAGTTTCCCTGGATCACGGGACCCCGGCAGCGGCGGGCTGCACAGGCTCCCAGGAGGGGAGGTGTGGACAGTACCTGTGCTCGCACACAGGCTTCTTGGTGGTGGCAGCAGCAGCCTTAGCGTCTCATGCCCATCTCTGGTGTCCACACTGATAGCCGCGGCTCACGGCTGTCTCTGGAGCTCATTTAGGCAGTGCCCTGAATATCCTCTCCTCGCGCACCAGGAAACAGAGGCAAGAAAAAGTCTCTTGTCTCTTTGGCAGCTCCAGACTTTTTCCCGGACTCCCTCCCGGCTAGCTGGAGCGCACTAGCCCCCTTCAGGCTGTGTTCATGCAGCCAACCGCAGTCCTTTCCCTGGGGTCTGACCTCCGAAGCCCGAGCCTCAGCTCCCAGCGCCCGCCCGCCCCGGCGGGTGAGCAGACAAGCCTCTCCGGGACCCCGGCAGCGGCGGGCTGCACAGGCTCCCAGGAGGGGAGGTGTGGACAGTACCTGTGCTCGCACACAGGCTTCTTGGTGGTGGCAGCAGCAGCCTTAGCGTCTCATGCCCATCTCTGGTGTCCACACTGATAGCCGCGGCTCACGGCTGTCTCTGGAGCTCATTTAGGCAGTGCCCTGAATATCCTCTCCTCGCGCACCAGGAAACAGAGGCAAGAAAAAGTCTCTTGTCTCTTTGGCAGCTCCAGACTTTTTCCCGGACTCCCTCCCGGCTAGCTGGAGCGCACTAGCCCCCTTCAGGCTGTGTTCATGCAGCCAACCGCAGTCCTTTCCCTGGGGTCTGACCTCCGAAGCCCGAGCCTCAGCTCCCAGCGCCCGCCCGCCCCGGCGGGTGAGCAGACAAGCCTCTCGGGCTGGTGAGTGCTGGTCGGCACTGATCCTGCATGCGGGAATCTCTCTGCTTTGCCCTCTGCACCCCTGTTGCTGTGCTCTCCTCCGCGTCTCCAAAGCTTCCCTCCCCCCACCCCCCATCTCCACCAGTGAAGGGGCTTCCTAGTGTTTGGAAACTTTTCCTCCTTCACAGCTCCCTCCCAGAGGTGCAGGTCCCATCCCTATTCTTTTGTCTCTGTTTTTCCTTTTTTCTCTTGCCCTACCCAAGTACGTCAGGAGTTTTTTGCCTTTTGTAAAGTCTGGGGTCTTCTGCCAGCGTTCAGCAGGTGTTCTGTAGGAGTTGTTCCACATGTAGATGTATTTTTGATGTATTTGTGGGGAGGAACATGATCTCCACACCTTACTCCTCCGCCATCTTGAAGGTGCCCCCTCTCATATCTTTATGTGTAGCCAATATTTATTTTCCTAACCTTAAATCCATAAATTAAGCTGCCTACGAAAGAAATACATTTGGGCAGTTCCTGAGAGTCAAACTTAATAAGACCCAACTGATCTTATCTCCTCCCCAGCAAATCATTTTATTTTCTTATGTTTCCTGTCTCAGAGAATGCCTACTCTACCCACAGTCACATAAGTTGGATAATTCTCACCACTCACAACTTGCTCTATTACATACACAGCCCGTCAATTATCAAATTCATTGATTCTGTCCTCTAATTATTTGTTAAATGCATTCACTTGTCTGCATACCACCTGCCGTTTGTTCATTTGCATCACCATTACCAGTTTTCACTAGGATTCCCACAACTGTTTCAGATTGTTCTTACTGCTGCTTTTCTTTTGTCTCACTATATATATATATATATATATACACACACACACACACACACACACACACACGCATACTTCTTAGTGGAGACATAAAAAATGGTTCTAAAACACAAATATCTCCATTTCACTGTCTTCCTAGTAGTATTTAAGAGCTTCCATTACCCTCAGGAAAATGTCTAAACATTTTAGTGTGCCATATATATAAGCATTTCTTTATAAACTTACCCATGCTTATCTTTCCAGTCTTTTATAGTCCACTATTACTTTGTGTTAAACGTATAGATACCTTCTTACTACTCTCCAAATGTGTCATTCTTTATCTTTCTCTCTGGTGACTGCATGTGTTATTCTCTCTGCCAATAACTCTCTTTCATTCTTTTATTTCTAGCAAAATTTCCTTCATCCTCAACACCCTCTGAAATACCAGTACACACATTGTGTTGGCTCTCCCTCCTCTGTTTCCTCATATTCCCAAGAATACACCTATTTGTTTTGTAGAGTCAAAGTGCCATTTTATTTTCATGTTGTTTGTGGAGGGGAACATGGTCAGTGCTGTGGAGTATGTGAGTCACCTGTAGAAGTATAGGTTAAGTAGTGCTGTGATGGCTATAAGTGTGGGTAAAATAATATTACTGTTTTTTGTTATTTCTTGAATAATTATTCATTTAGGCATGAATCCTGATAGTGGTGGGAGTCCCTCTATTGATAGTGGAGTAGCTAGGGTAAGGGTTGTGATAATAGGTGTTTTGTTTCATGTGTGTGACATTGACAATGTAGTGGTGGCCGAGCTGTGAATGAATAATATGAATATAGTGTGAGGGTTATTATAATGTAGGTTAGTAGGTTTAGAGTTGTTACAGTTGGGTTGTATAGTAAGACGGCTGTTACTCATCCTATGTGGGCGATGGATGAGTAGGCCATGATTTTTTGGAGTTGGGTGTGATTTAACCCACCTCACTCTCCAATTAGGATGGATAGTATGGATATGGATAGTAGTAGGTTTAGGTTGATTGATGGCGAGATTTGATAAAAGGACTGATAGAAGTGCAAGTTTTTGTCATGTCAACAGGATTAGGCCTGCCGTTAATGGGATGCCTTGTGTTACCTTGGGCACTCAGAGTGAAAAGGGGATAGTCCTAGTTTTATGGCCGGGGTGCTGTTATTACTGTCGATGCTGTTGCGTTGAGTACTTTTGTAATGGTTCACTGGCCGGAATAGAGTAAGTTAATGATGACTGCTATTATGAGTAATATGGGTGCAGTGGCTTGTGTTAAGAAATACTTAGTGGAGGCCTCTGTGGCTCGTGGGTTAAAGTTTTTTATTATAATGGCGATAATGGCTAGCATGTTTATTTCAAATCCAATTCTGGCTAACAATCAATTGGAGCTGGTTATTACAATCATAGTCCCTAAAATGACAGTTGTTAAGATAATGATAGAGATAATGGGGTTTATTAGTATGGGAAGGATATAAACCAACCTTTTTGGGGTATGGGCCCTATAGCTTATTTAGCTGACCTTACTATAGAATGTGGTGTAATATGGTAGCACGGAGAATTTTGAATTCTCAAGGGTAGGTTCAATTCCTAAAATTCTAGAAATAAGAGCACTTGAACCTCTATTATTTACTCTATCAATGTAACTCTTTTATCAGACATATTTCTTGTTTGTGGGGGTATGCTTGCCATTATGATGGGTAGTGGTACGTGTCATATGCACAGGGCTAGTGTTAAAGGTAGGAAATTATTTCAGAGTATGTGTATAACTGGTTATATCAGAATCGAGGGTAGGATGCTTGAATTCATAGGAAGGATACTGTTAATAATAGTGTTTTGATGGTGAAGTTGATTGTGTATAGCTCTGGTGTATGTGGGTTGTAAAATGCTCCTAGGAACAGGATTGTTGGGAACATATTTATTATAATGATGTTAGCGTATTCTGCTAGAAAAAATATAACGAAAGGGCCTGCTGCATATTCTGCATTAAAGCCGGATGCAAGTTCAGACTCTCCTTCTGTCAGGTCGAATGGGGCTCGGCTAGTTTCTGCTAGGGTAGAAATAAATCATATCATGGCTAGTGGCCATGATGGGAAGATCAACCATAGTTGTTCTTGTGTTGTGGTGAGGGTCAATAGGGTGAAAGACCCATTTATTAAGAGTACACTTAAGAATAATTGCTAGTGTTACTTTGTATGAGATTGTTTGTGCTACAACTCATAGGGCCCCAATTAGTGCTTATTTTGAGTTGGAGGCTCATCCGAATCATAAGATAGAGTATATGGCTAAACTTGATATGGCTAGTATGAATAATACTCCTGGGCTTATATTAATGAGGGGATATGGCATGGGTGCGGGATTCATATTCTTAGGGCTAGAGTCAGAGCTAGGATTGGTGTGATAATAAATATGGAGGTGGAGGATGTAGCTGGTCATAGTGGTTCTTTAGTGAATAGTTTGATTGCGTTGGCAGTGGGTTGAAATAGACCATGTGGTCCTACAATATTTGGTCCTTTTTGGAGTTGTATGTAGCCCAGGATTTTTCGCTCTACTAATGTTAAAAATGCTATGGCTAAAAGAATAGGAATAACAAGCATTAGGGTATTGATTATAAACATTTTGTTAGGGAGAGGGTTTGAACCTCTGAGTATAAAGGCTTAAGTTTTACCCAATTACCGGAATCTGCCACCCTAACTAAACCCTGGTCTCGGGTAGTTACTTTGTGTTTGCTTATTAAGTTGAGATTGCATCGTTAATTGTTTTGAAGGTGCTTGTTTAAAGTGGGCCTTATTTCTCTTGTCCTTTTGTACTGGAAGAAATACATAATAAATAGAAACCGACCTGGATTGCTCCGGTCTGAACTCAGATCGCGTAGGACTTTAATCGTTAAACAGGTGAACCTTTAATAGCGGTTACACCATTGGGGTGTCCTGGTCCAGAATCAAGGTCGTAAACCCTATTGTTGATATGGACTCTAGAATAGGATTGCACTGTTATCCCTAGGGTAACTTGTTCCATTGATCAATTTTTGGATCCGTAAGTGATATTATGCTCTGACTAGTGGGTCTAAGCTTTAATCACTTGGAGGTTTTTTTGTGCTTGGAGGTCACCCCAACCAAAATTGTCAATCCATGTGAAATTTTGTTATCCCTTGGTTGTTTAACTATGTTTTTTTAGATTGATTAATTGAAGCTCCATAGGGTCTTCTTGTCTTATTTTGTCACTCCCCCGCCTCTTCATGGGGAGGTCAGTTTCACTGATTAAAATTAAGAGACAGTAAGACCCTCGTGTAGCCATTCATACAAATCCTTATTTAGAGAACAAATGATTATGCTACCTCTGCACAGTCAGGATACTGTGACCATTTAATAATTGTCACTGGGTAGGAGGTGCCTCTAATACTAGTGATGCTAGAGGTGATGTTTTTGGTAAACAGGCGGGATTTGTGTTTGCCACATTCCTTTTACTTTTTTTAATCTTTCCTTGGGTGCACAGCTGTGTTGGATTAACAGCATGTTTAATAAATAGTGTAGTGTTGGGTTATATTTATTTACTGTTAATTATTAGTATATTATTTGCTGATGTAAACTTGTGCAAGGAGAAGTACTTCCTGTTACTCATATTAACAGTATTGCTTCTATAATTTTATAGATTAGTCCAGTAGTAAGACTAGGAGCTGATTTATTTAATATTGAAATTAAGATATATTTATTGTTGATCTTTGAACGCTTTCTTAATTGGTGGCTGCTTTTAAGCCAACTATGGTGCTGTTTGTTTTTATTCTCTAGTTAAGGTTGTACCTATTTCTAAAAAGCTGTACCTTTTTAGACTAAAGTTTAAACATGCATTGAAACTTATAAGGGGTTCTTAGTATTATTTAACGTGGAAATGAAATTCTTTCCTGGACAACCAGCTATCACCAGGCTCGTTAAGCTTGTCACCTCTATTTATAAATCTTCTCACTATTTTGCCACATAGATGAGTTTGTTCTAGTAACTGTTCATAAGTAGCGTGTCTGGTTTCAGGTAGTTTAAGTTCTCTTTGTTAAACTTTTGCTAGTTAAATCATCATGCAAAAGGTACAAGGTGTAAGCTTTGCTTTTTGTTACTTTTTATGTTTCTTTCATCATTCCCTTAGGGTGCCTTCTCTGTGGTGCCATTAGTATTTAAAGTTCTATCTCCAATACTTTAGATGTTAGGTGAATGTTTTATTTGATTGGTTTGTGCTAGTATGATGGGAGGGGTGTGGGCTAGATTTAGTTCAAGGCGTTCATAGGCTATGAAATCTTCTAGGTGTAAACTAGGTGCTTTATTTAAGCTATGCTTTGGTTTATCCAAGCACATCTTCCAGTATGCTTGCCTTGTTGTGACTTATCTCCTCTCATATAATTGACTAGCATCTGTTAATAAGTTATGGTTTTGTCATAATACTTGAGGAGGGTGACGGGCAGTGTTTTGTATGCTTTATAGCAATGTTTTGCATGCTTTATAGTGATGCTGTTGCATTTTACTTGTTTGTAGCTCTTATCTCCTGTAAAGTTTTTGAGGGCAGGGAATACTATGTAACATTCTAATGACACCGACTAGTATTGAGCAAAGCCATAATAAGGATAAGTCAAATGCCTTTTATGAAGACAAGTTGAAGAAAGAAAAGGAGTTCCCTAACGAAATATTATGTCCAATAAATATTTAAATGGTTTTGTAATATCCACTGAGTGTGGAGCTAAAGCTTTAAGCTTTAAGCCTAGTGTATATTTTGTCATATTTTTCTTGTCAAAATGACTTTAGCTTATGCAAGCTACACTATTACACTTTGATAACATTCCCCAAGAAACTATATTTTTTGGATTGGGTGTGTCATCATCTGTATACGATTAATACATTTTTAGATCAACTAGAACTTCATAAAAATATATAAACTGTATGAATGCTGTTTTTTAGATTGCATTTTAAATTAATCAAACAATATAGTAGATTAAACATAAATTATGGAATTTTAATATAAAATATGTAAAATATATAATGAAAAACATGTATTTTTAGACTAAGAAAATAAAATATTAAAGCAAATCAAAGAATGTTTGGTCTCAGAGAACCAATGATACTTCTTATATGTATTTTCCAAGCAAAATTTTAAATACTTGAAACACAAATAAATAATCTACATTGAAAATAATTTTATCACGAGGCAAACATAAGTCTTTGTCAACATACATTTAAGTATTTCTCTAGAAGCTCCAACTTAACATTCTAAAATTGAATTTGACTTCTCCTTCATTTTCGAAGGCTTTTTTCTTCCTGTGTTATTTCAGTGAAACCATCTGCAATTTATACAAACCAGAAACCTGACCTTCACAGATGATTTCTACTTTACCTTTACCCTGACCCTTCACAAATGATTTCTACTTTACCTTTACACTGACAGCCTAATAGTTAGCAGGACATTTTGATTCTATGTCCTCAATGAATTCACAGCATGGAATATCCTTTGACATTACTTTATCACTGCCAACATTATATGTTTGACTTGTATATATTTTAAAATATTAAGTATAGTAGGCCCCTTTTAGGCCTGTTTCAGGTTTGATGGTAAAGGAGAAAGCAGAATACAGAAGTTGGGCAGTATGTATCAGTAGACCAGGAACAAATAAACACTAGATGGCCTGGTGGTAGACAGTACGCCTGGCCAGTTTATCTGAACTTCTCTTTAGATTTCTCCCTGCATACACCTGAACTGACCAACAAATACAATACCTTTCTTTTTGAGGAACTAAGGAGTATTTGAGAGCTGTACCAACTTACTTGTATCCTAATCAGGTCTTTGAATTGCTTGTTTGCTGTTCAGTAGGAGATGTAGGAGAAATCAGTCTCAGCTCTGGTCATTGTTTTGGCTAATCTTGCATCTAGATGATACTTTTGCAGTCTTCCCTACTCACCAAGTCAGTATTGGAATACATAAATCCAAATTATTACTTAAAGCTCTGAATTGTTTCCTTGTATTTCACCTACATCATTACTCTACATGTGGCAAAAATTTGATTGGAGAATTCTTAAAATAGTAGTCTAGAATTAAGATTAAAATTTTTAGAGCTTCCCTGGTGGTGCAGTGGTTAAGAATCTGCCTTCCAATGCAGGGGACACGGGTTTGAGCCCTGGTCCCCGAAGATCCCACATGCCTCAGAGCAACTAAGCCCTTGCGTCACAACTACTGAGCCTGCACTCTAGAGCCCGTGAGCCACAACTGCTGAGCCCACGTGCTGCAACTACTGAAGCCTGCGTGCCAAGAGCCCATGCTCTGCAACAAGAGAATCCACCACAATGAGAAGCCCACACACCACAACGAAGAGCAGCCCCCGTTCGCTGCAACTAGAGAGTCTGCGCGCAGCAACGAAGACCCAACGCAGCCAAAAATAAATAAATAAAATAAAATAGGTAAACATTAAATAAATAAATATTTTTGAAGTAAAATGCAGGAAAATGTAAAAAGAAATAGTATGTGTCAGCTTTATTAATAATGAAGCATTGATCATTAATTGATTAAATACAGCCATCTACCAGCATTGACTTCACAGTTTACTTGTGACTCTTTTTAACTTTAAGCAAATGGAAACGTATAGAATGTGTTCTTCTATGTTTGGCTTTTATCACTTAACATTAGATTCATGGGATTTATTCATTGGTGTGTACAGCAGTTTTTAGTTTATTTTCATTCTACGCAGTACTATTAACAATTATGTGAACATAACCCATTTTATTTAGCCATTCTACTATTGAACATTTATTTTGTTTACTTGTTTTTTTCCTAGATATTGACTATAATAATAACGTTAATATGAACATACTAGTATATATAGTACATATCTCTTGGTGAGTACTGTACACATTTTGATGGGATTATATATAGGCAACAGAATTCTGGGTCACAGAGCATGGTATGTTCAACCTTGGCAAATAATACCAAGATATTTTGTAAAGAGGCATGCTCTTTCATATTCACAGCCTATAAAGTCACCATTGCTCCACATTCTCTATGTTTAATATTTTTAATTTTTTAAAATTGAAGTATAGTTGATTTTAATGTTGTGTTAGTTTCAGGTGTACAGCAAAGTGATTCAGTTATACATATAAATATATTCTTTTTCAGATTCTTTTCCATTATAGGTTATTACAAGATATTGAATATAGTTCCCTGAGCTATACAGTAGGTCCTTGTTTATCTATTTTATATATAGTAGTTTCTGTCTGCTAATCCCAAACTCCTAATTTATCCCTCCTTCCCTCCCCCTTCCCCTTTGGTAACCATAAGTTTATTTTCTGTGTCTGTGAATCTCTTTCTATTTTGTATAAGTTCATTCGTATCATTTTTTAGATTTCACATATAAGTGATATCACATGATATTTGTCTTTTTCTGACTTAACTTCGCTTAGTAAGGTAATCTCTAGGTCCATCCATGTTGCTGCCAGTGGCATTATTTCATTATTTTTTGTGGCTGAGTTATAGTCCATTGTATATTTAAGTATACCACATCTTATTTATCTGTTCATCCGCTGATGGACATTTAAGTTGCTTCCGTGTCTTGGCTGTTGTAAATGTGCTACTATGAAATTTTAACCATCTGGCGAGTGTGTACTGGTATCAATTTTACATTTATATATATCTCTCTGATGACTAATTGGATTGAAAATCTTTTCATATGCCTGTTAGCCATTTGCATATTCTCTTTTGTCAAGTGTTGTACAAGTCCTAATTTTCTATTTATTGACTGTTTATCTTTTCTATGCTGATTTGTAGAAGGTCTTTATATATTTACAAACCTTGGGTTAGTTATATGCATCATATCACTTTTCCCCTAAATCCCTGTCAGTCACAGATCTTTTTACCATTACCATAGTTTTGCTTTTTCCAGAATGCTGTGTAATTGCAGTCATACAATATGTATTCTTTTCAGACTTGCATCTTTCACTTAGCGATATGCATTTAAGATACCCCCATGTCTTTCATTATTGATAGCTTATTTCTTTTTGTCACTGAGTAATATTCCATAGTATGAATATGTCACTTGTTGAAGAGCATGTGGTTGCTTCAGCCTTTTTTGGTGATTGTAAGTAAAACACATGCAGGTTTTTTGTGGGCATAAGTTTTCTAATGATTTGGGTAAATACTGAGGAGTGTGATTGCTAGGTTGTATTGGAAGAGTCTGTTTAGCTTGGTAAGAAACTGCCAGATTTTCTTCCAAAGTGGCTCCTACCATTTTGCATTTTTACCAGCAATGAATGAGATTTCCTATTGCTCCACACCTGAACCAGCAATTGTTATTTTCAGGTTTCTTAAAAAATTTAATCATTCTAGTAAGTGTGTAGAAATATTGTTAGATATACAATTTTAATATTTTCTTGCATACAGTAAACTCTAAATTAAATTATTTTTTAACACTTCTACTCCATGTGTTTTTTTTTTTTAAAATAAATTTATTTTTAAATTTATTTTTGGCTGTGTTGGGTCTTCATTGCTGTGTGCAGGCCTTTCTCTAGTTGCAGAGAGTGGGGACTACTCTTCATTGCAGTCCACGGCCTTCTCACTGTGGTGGCTTCTCTTGTTGCAGAGCACGGGTTCTAGGCGAATGGGCTCAGTAGTTGTGGCTCGCGGGCTCTAGAGCACAGGCTCAGTAGTTGTGGCTCACGGGCCTAGTTGCTCCGCGGCGTGTGGGGTCTTCCCAGACCAGGGCTCGAACCTGTGTCCCCTGCATTGGCAGGTGGATTCTTTTTTTTTTTTTTT
>NC_041226.1:61072267-61141958 GCF_002837175.3 Physeter macrocephalus
GCCGCTCCGCGGCATGTGGGATCCTCCCAGACCGGGGCGCGAACCCGGTTCCCCTGCATCGGCAGGCGGACGCGCAATCACTGCGCCACCAGGGAAGCCCCTGGCAGGTGGATTCTTAACCACTGCGCCACCAGAGAAGTCCCCTCCATGTGTTCTTAATATCTATTTTTATTTATGTTATTCTGAAAACAAACATGAGATTTCTGGATCTGTAGTCAGACTCATTATCACTTGCCATAATAATCTCATTAGTTCCTGTGCTCATTTTGTCCGTTTTGTACAACCCAGTGAGAACTGGTTGCTTAATACAGCACATGCCAATAGGGGTTTCTGATACCTCCTATCAGGGATCCCGAAAATATGAATCTGGGAATTTATATAGAAATTTCTATGTATACATATTGTCACCTCTCCTCAAGTGAGAGAAGTTTGATTTCCCTAATGTAAACGAATCTTCTCCAGGAGAAAAAGCAGAGTCCCTAGTTTACAACTTGTTGGAATGCAAACGAATGACTCTGGGGTTCATCCCCCTTTGAAATGTAAACACATACCTGTGAGGAGATAATCTCTGTATCCCTCTAGGGGGTCTCTGTGTAATCCCCCTTTAACTTCCTAGGCTTGTCTCTGAAACCAGATATCAGATTTCTTTGCCTGGAACATAACACCCTACCTCTGCAGAAACATGACAATATTCATACTGCATTTTTGTATTATTAGGTCAATTTTGCATTTTTCTTTGTACAATTATATCATCTGAGAATTTTTACAATTTTATTCCATTAACATATCTATATCTCTTAAGTCTTTTTCTTGCCTTAGAGGACTGGCTTGAAAATTTAGTACAGTGTGGAATATAATCAGTGATACCAAGCCATTCTTGGTTTATTACATTTTCAGAAGAAAAGGCTTCAACTTTGCACAATTAAGTAGTATGGTGTTAGAGGTGATTTCTTTTTGTAGAAACCATTTCCTTCATTTCTAGTTTGCTATGACTTTTCAACATATACAGATGTTAAATATTATCAAACTGCTTCCTCCATGTATCAAATGACCTTATACTTTTTGCTTTTATTTGGATCAGTTATACTGATTAACTTTTCAAAGGTGAAATCAATTTTAGACTGAACAAGCATTGTTATAATTCTATTTGAATAATGCTAGATATAATTTGAGAATATTTAGAAATATTCATCTATATTAATGAGAATAATTGTCCTGTAATTTTTCATTTTTTACAAAGTCCTTGACAGTGTTTGGAAACAAAGTTATGCTGAATGCATACAACACTGTTGGAAATGGCCTCTTCTTTTATATTCCTGGAAGAGTTAATAACATTTTAAAAATAGTCGAAATCCCCAGCAAAATTAGGTGGCTTTGGAAATTTCTGTTAATAAATTATAATTAGGATTTTAATTACTTAAATGGATAAGGGATATATTGATTTAATATTTCTTTAATATCAGTTTTGCAATTCATTTTTCCAGAAATCTATGTATTTCATCAAAATGATAAAATATTTATTGTTATAAATTTATTTAATAATACAATCATATATAGATCTAATATCTATAAAATTCATAGTGGTGTGCAATTTATTACTTTTTAAATAATTATGCTTTTCCTCATTTCTTCATGATAACTTCTATGTTTTTTTAAAGTATATTTTTGGTTAGTATCATCTTAGAATTGTCATTCTCACTGGTCATTCAAAGAGGCAAATTTGCAATTTTTTCTATTTTCTATTGTCTGCTATTACAACATTTATTAAATTCTTCAGAATTTCTCTAGGTTTCATTTTGCTCCCTTTTTAATTGATATTTGGTCTTTTTCAGTATAGTTTCCTTCTCATTATTTAGTAGTGAGAGTTTTTTAGATATTTCAGATAAAAGCCTTTTGTCAGAGATAAGTACTGAAAATATTTTCTAATAGGTTTTGGCTTGCTTTTTTATTTTCTTAACAACATCTTTTTTGTCTTTAAGTGATGTTTATTGAGATAGAAATAACATGCGATAACATTAAACCTTTTATGCCTAGAGCTTGTTGAGTTTCAACAAATGCACACAGTCATTTCTCAAGAATAAACTAGCACCACCATCAAGAATTAGAGTATTGGGACTTCCCTGGTGGTGCAGTGGTTAAGAATCCGCCTGCCAGTGCAGGGGACACAGGTTCAATCCCTGGTCCGGGAAGATCTCACATGCCACGGAGCAACTAAGCCCGTGCGCCACAACTACTGAGCCTGCACTCTAGAGCCCGAGAGCCACAACTACTGAGCCTGTTCGCCTAGATCCCGTGCTCTGCAACAAGAGAAGCCACCACAATGAGAAGTCCACGCACTGCAACGAAGAGTAACCCCTGCTCACTGCAACTAGAGAAAGCTCATACGGAGTGACAAAGACCCAATGCAGCCAAAGATTAAAAAAATAAATTAAAAAAGCGAAAAAGAATTAGAGTATTGCCAGTGCCTCAGGAAGTTCCCTAATGTCCCTTTGTCCCCTCCAGCCTTGATCTCTTGCCTTGTAATTTTCCCTTTTTCAGAATGTCAGTGTTTGAAATTATACTTTATGTAGCCATTTATTCTCTAGACTTTTTCATTTAATATAAAGATTACAATAGTATTTATTCATGTTCTTCCATTTATTACCACTTCATTCTCTTTTTGATGAGAAATATTCCCATGTTTTGACTTAACACAAATTGTTCTTCCATTCTCCAGTTGATGGACATTAGAGTTGTTTCTGGTTTGAGACTATTATGAATAAAGCTGCTTTCAGATGGTTTGTTGAAATGACATTTCTCTTTGAATTTTATCTTGCCAGCTACGTTAAAAATTAATTGGCCATATATATAGAGAGATTTCTCTATTGTCTTTTTTTTCTATTGTTATATATGTCTGTAATTATGCCAATCCAACAAATTTCTTGATTGCTTTAAGGATATGGTAAGATTTGAATTAAATAGGGTGAGTCCTCCAAATTTGGTCTCATTTCTTTCAATTGTTTTGGGTAGTTTTGGTCCTTTGCTTGCTCAGTGTTTCCAAAAATGCCTGCTGGGTCTTTGATTGGCATTGTACTGAGTCAACAGCTCATCTGGAGACAGTTGACATCTAACTATATTAAATATTCTGATCCATGCATATATTTCTCCATTTATTTAGGTCTTTAATTTAATTTTTTCAGCAATGCTATGCTTTGTAGCTTTTGTCCTACAAATCTTCCAAATATTTTGTTTGATTTACCCACAACATTTCATGTTTTTATGCTGTGGTAAATGGTATATTTTAAATTTTAATTTCCAGTTTCTTATTATTTTATAAAAATATAGCTGATTTTGCTTACTGGCCTTGTGCTCTGTTACTTTAATAAATGCACTTCTTAGTTCCTAACAGCATTTTAATAAATTCTTTAGAGTTTTCTGTGTTGACAATTATGTAATTTGCAAATAGATTTTGGTTTTCCTTTTCAATCTGCATAGATTGTATTTGTTCTTTCTTATTGCACTGGTTAGGGACTCCAACAATGTTTAATAGCCATCATCATTCGTTAAATTTTCCTGATTTAGGAAAGCTTTCTGTCTTTCATTATTAGACATGATGTTAGCTGTAAGATATTTTTAAATGCCTGTTCTCAGTTTAAAGAAGTTTCCTTCTATTTCTAGTTTATTGAGATAATGTCAAATGTTATATATGAAAAAATGTGGAGATAATATATGATTTTGAATGATTTTTTTTTTTTTTTTGGCCAGTATAGTTCACATATCTCTCTGGAAGGCAGTGGACTAGGGATACTATTAAATTGGATCATCATAATCAATTCAAAATACTGGATTAGAATGATCTGGTACTGAGCTTGAGTCATTAAATGGTCTGCTTAATATTCTTCAAGAGGTATAATCCTGAATGCTTGGGTTATTCACTAGGGCCTTCAAGGTTAGCACACTTGAAATCTATTTTTATTCTGGAAATTTTCATTAGAAAAAAAAACAAAAACAAAAAACTTTTCTGCTTCTTAACTCTTGATTGGGGTCATCCAATGGCCCAAGGAGAAATACAGTGCCATATACCTTGATCACCTTTTTAGTTTCCCTTCTTCCTTAGGTTTTTAAACCTTTTATACATCCTAATTACCTTATTAGCTCTGTGATGCTTTCAAGTAGATGAAAATATTTCGTCCTGGTTTTACAGTTAATAATACTTTGAAAACAGAAGAAAGACATCTCTATGATTAATGCAGAAATTATTTATGTTTTATTCAAATATCACTATTAGGATATTCTAGCTACAGCATTCTAACTACAATAGCAGTCTGCAAGATACAGCTTCAATTATTAACTTTCAATAGTAATTTTTTATAACAATTGAAATTATACTTATACACCGAATGATATTTATTTTTCATTGAAATTTATATTATTGATACTATATAATGAAAAGATGTACGTAGTGGTATTGTGTAATGAAAAGCAGATAAGTAAATAATAAATGAGAAATGTAATTTTAAGTCATTTTGATACTACTGAAAGGATGAGAAAAGTTATGCAAATCAACTAATAAGATAACAACAGCTTAATTTGGCTTATCTGCCATTACTTTCCTAAGGCTTCTGGAACAAATTATCACAAACTTGCTCCGGGGGCCTCTAGTCCAACATCAATGTCTCTGGGCCAAGATCAAGGTATCAGCACAGCCACACTCCCTCTCTAGAGGCTCTGGGGAGAGTCCTCTCCTTGCTTATTCCAGCATGTGGTCAGTCCTTTACTTGTGGCCACAGCACTCCAGGCTTTTCCTCTGTGAACAAATTGCCTTTGTATGTGTCAGATGATCTCCCTCTGTCTTTCTCTTAAAAGGATACATGTGATTGTATTTAGGGACCACCCAGATAATCCAAGACACTCTCTCCATCTAAAGATCTTTATCTTGATTGCATCTATAATGTCCTTTTATGTTATGTAAGGTCACATTCGCAGGTTCCAGGAATTAGGAAGTGGGTATCTTTTGGAGGCCATTATTCAGCATATCACACTTCTCAACTCTGCCAAAATCAGGAAAAAAGATTTATAATAATGATGTTTTACACATTGATTTTATACCACTGTTTTAATAATGTGCCATGGCATTGATTTATTTCATTGTTTCTATGCTGGAAATTATGAGAGAAAGTAGAAATGGAAAGATGACGTACATTGATGATATATAATCAGACTTTATATTAATATAGATATGAAAACATTATATGACTACATTTTGAAAAACATTTAAAATGTTCATAGGAAATATTTACTGTAGACCTATGATTGTAAATAATTTCCATTTAAAATCAACCTCCTTAGACTTATCTGGAGGACTAGATTTTCATTATCTCTCTTGTCAAGCATTACATTATCACTGAAATTTAAGAAATAGCAGAAGCCATTCAGTTCAACACTGAAGTTCCAAATATTTCTTAGTTGTTCTGGTTTAGATTATTCTAATTTTTTACACTTAATCTTGGAGTCATTTCTATTTTCCTCTAATCATTTTATTTTATTAGTTTTATAAAATTGAGACATATTTCAAATACCATAGGAAAATGCAGAAAACAACAGAACTTCATGTGTTACTTAAAACACTTTTAGTTTTGCGATCTTGAGTCTGATAATATGATTCTGTCTCTTAATTACTGAGTATATATTGGAGAGGTCCAGAGAGGTGTAGGAGTCCAGTGAGGAAGGGTTTACCCTAATTCAGGCAAGGGATAACTAAAATTCAGAAGAGAAAAGTGTTGATTCATGTGCAAAGAAAGGATGCACTAAAGTAATATTTATTAAATGACTTTGACAATACTTTATAATGGATTGCTTATGGGGGATTTGGGGGATTTGGTGGTGAACTTGCCTGAGAGGAAACTCTGGAAAAGTGTAGGATTTTAAATGATGTGAGAAGAGATTATGATTTTATAAGGAGCATGCCAAAATTAGTATTTTGTTGGGATATCTATGGCGTGATAGCAAATAGGGAGTCAGAAATATAAGTTTGGGTTACAGAGGAGAGGTTTTCTGTAGAGATCTAAATTTGATAGAATACCTGAGTTTGAAGCCTGGCTTCACCCTTTACTATATGTAAAGTCTTGGACAAATTATTTAGGTTCTCTGAGTCTAAATTTCCTTTTTACAATGACAGATAATACATGATACCTACTTCAGATATTTACCATAAAAATAATACTTAGCAAATAGAATAAGATCTGGCTTAGAGTTAAAATGCAGTAAATGTTAGTTCTTAATATGTCATGATGATAACAGTGCATTATGGAATGCACATTTCACTTTCACTGAAAAAGAAAATTCATGTCAAAATGAGCAGTAACTATTTAAGTTCCCATGAAATAAACAAAGTAGTATTAATCTTTTCAAATTGTATCAATCATATTGATATGATATCAAACATATATGAATATATTAGCTACTCTTATTATTTATGAGACATTTCTGAATCACTAGCAAGGCAGTTTTTTGTTAAATGTATAGTTATATGTAGTTATAAAATTTATTTTGTACATTATATTATTCTACAATTTACTTAACCCTTTTTAAAATTTCTTTTTTACTGATATAGAGGCACTTTTTTATTTAGCTCTCAATTGTTTCTTATATGTACATAAATATATATATAATTTTAGCATTATGCAAATATTTAGTGTTGGTTTCTAGTAGATAATGTTTATCAAGCTAAAGAAATTCTGTCTTATTGACTTCTTCAAGAGAATATTTTGACTTCTTTTTTTATAACTTACTATTACTAGTTTATTATAAAGGATGCAAATGAACAGCCAGATGAAGAGTTACATAGGGTAAGATTGGATAGGTTACAAGTAGCTTCTGTCCCAGTGGAATTTGGGGTATGTCATCTTCCTGGCACATCAACGTGAGAATATTTTTACTTTAAAATGATGTACAGTTGAGTTATTTCTCTATTTCATTCGGATTTGAAAACATAAAATATTTTAGTAAATATTAAAAATTGATAAGTTGTCAAACTGTATTCAGTTAGTGAAAAGAAGTTGAAGAAAAATGTAATGCCATATAGCAGGTCATTGAAGGCTATTACAATTAATTAAACACACTGGAGTGTTTGGATTTCATCTACATCTCAAACAGTAGAATCGTCACAGTTTCTCTCTGAAAAGTTAAGGAAGCTCTATAAATAAATAAATAACTATTAGCAAATAGTATTTTCCTCTTCTGTGCTCCATGGTGTATTCAATTATTACATAAGATCAACAAGTACTCAGTTACATACCCTACCAAAGGAGGTAGAGTACTTAAGTTTAAAACAATGAAATTTACAGAAGAATATTTATTGTAAATATGTTATACACCTAGCCCCTTATGGCACCAGAGGGAAAGCTATTTATGCATATTTCTAAATGTCAAAAAATACATTAATTTATTAAGGTCATGGAATTTAAAACTGTCTAAAAATTGAGCTTTATATTTTTCTAATATTTTCACATGTTATGGCAAATATATATAAATAAATATTATGATTATATACGATAGCAAAATTTTACTTTACCATTATCAATTATTGTTGAAATTTGTTTGCAGATTTTGGTTTCTTCCAGCACAGTTGTCAACACTACTCTCCTTTTTAACCCAATTTGAAATAGTTAAAAATGTAACTTTAGAAATAGTAGTGATGATATAATGACTTTTATTTTATTATTGTGCAAAGATCTATCCTTTACTAATTTTATATGTAGCATATAAAGTGGTATTTGTGCAACACAAAATAAATAGATTTTGCAGTTAGAGATCTTTAGCTAAGTAACAAAAACTCTAAACGCAATTCAGAACTAATCTGAAAGCAATAAAATAAATCTGCAGCCTATTCCAGGTAAAGTTCTTTTGACAGTCACTTTGTGACTTGTGAATAAGCTAAAACCAGTGTCCCTCATTAAAGACATGGATAAACAATGGCTTAAACAATCCTAACACACATTAAAGCTCCAACTGAAGGTAGGAAAGGATTGGACAAATTGAATTTTAATTGACTAGGGGTCACTTATGTCCTTAAGGACTTAGACCTTTAACTCTTCAGTTGTAGAACTACCTGAGCCCACTTGTTTTTTCCTATTTTGCCAAGGAACTTATCTTTTACAGATTTCTGTTCCTTCAGAAAAATTTGGTAGGATAATATATTTTTGATAACATTTTGATTATCTTCTAATCACTTTGTGTTACTTTCCTACAGGAGCAAATACTCCTGTTATAGTTTGATTTCTGTCACTGTTCTCAGAAATTGAACTTTACAATATTTAAGACTGTTGTTGATATTTGTGTCAGTCATATGTAAAAATGTAATTTATTTTCAAGAATGATATTCTAAATATCCATGAAGCAATAATTTTCTTCATATTTATTTTGTATGCAAATTTTGATTTAAATATAAATAAGTTATATCAAGAAATAAATTAATGCAGTGGAATATTGTGTAGATCATCAGCATGATGATAAGTCACTTGCCCAGACCATTTTTAAGATCATTTTAAGATCATTATAAATGATTATTGGCTTTGCCTGCCAATACCAGTGAAACTGTATGTTACTGGTCTAAGTTTAGTTTTAGATTCCTGGAATGCAACATCTTCAAATGGGACAATAAATAGGCATATACCTATTAGAGGACACATAAATTAAATTTTATTTGTTTTTAGAGATAACTACTTTAAAAAGACATTATTATTCTAAATATGAATATTTTAATCCCTATTACTGTGATGTTGTTAATGAAGTAGACTTCATAAATTTTCAGAGTTAAATTAAGAATACTCAGTTTCAGAGTTAAGAATACTCCTCGATTCTCAGCATGTTGTCTTTGGTAGGCCATCACATGTCTTACTTATTAGTTCTTTCATAATAACACCCAGGTTGGCTATACTCCTCTCCTCATTAAGAACAACGCATAATGAACATCCTTGAATATGTACTCCTACAAATGTTTGTGATAATTTCTTTCAGATGTATACTCAACAGTGGATTGTTTGGTTCATGGATCATACAGATATTTATTTCCACTAAATACTGTCTGTTTTCCATAAAACAACACATAGGTTGTACTACTACCTATAATGCATAAAAATTCTTGTTTTCTCACATTCTTAATAACACAGTTTAATATGTATATTTTTAGTTCTGTCACTTTATGGGCGTAATGACTATAGTCATATCTAATCTCATCATAGAATTCTAATATTTTAAAATACCTAGTATGCACAGTTGTCTGTACATTTCTGTTTCGAGTTTATCTGTATATACTCCAGTGTGAATCATAGAATACATTTGAAGAGTTCCTTAAAAATGAAGTGAGAATTTTGATTGGGATCTTAGTGAATTGGTAGATTTTGGGGGGGGAATTTAATCTTTTTTTTGTTATATTTTTCTATTGATAGGCATGGGATATTTCTCTGTCCAAATATTATTTTATGTCATTATATGCATAAAGACCATGAGCATTCTTCTAGTTTGATTCCTGTATATTTTATAGTTTAAGCCACTGCTTTGAACTGTAATTTTTCTGTAGTTTAATCTGTGCTTGTTCTTAATTTTTTGATATGTATATTTGTATCTGGCAATCATGTTGACTTCAGTTAATTCTGATAACTTGTCTGTCAGAAATGCCATAGAAATGTCTTAGCATTTCCATGTTGATGGTTATATTATCTACAAATATTGGTATTTTGATTCCTTCTCTTCCAATTCCTTTGTCTTTTACTTACCTTATGGCACTATCTAGGGCATGCAATCATGTGTTTTTTCCCAAGCCTTTTCTCTTGAAATGATAAGGTTTTGCAGAAAAAGATTATGCAGTCTTCTGTATAGAAAAAGAAATGCACAAACACATGCAAGCACAAAATGATAGCTGATATTAGCAATTTTTAATATATATAAATTCAGATAATTCCTCTATTTTCAATAAGTGATAGCACCTCATGCATTATTGTTTATCTTTCTCTTTTTGTCTACCCACCATTCCCACTTCAGAGGTATCTGTTATCGTCCAATTTCTGAGACTTTTTGAACTTCTTCCAAGTGCATCAGTTTACTTCTGGGCTTCCTGCATTGATAGTTACAATTTTAGGTTTAATTGAAACACTTAGACATTTTCTATTTACGTCTCTGCTTGTAATTTCAAAATAAATTTACTGTCCTCTATCTCATCGTTTTTGGCCTTGAAGGTAAAAACAAATAAGGAATTTTATTGTCATTTAATGATTTATAATAAATAGATGTAACTTGTTTTCAACTCACCATTTAGAATAGAAATCTACAGTCCTGGGTTTTCTTACATGACCAGCATCAGTAATTAAGCAGACAAATGATCACAGAGATACCACATATCAACTATTGAAATCATGATACTTGCTTAAAATGGGGATTACATACAATTACAGGATAGTTATTTTAAATATATAAAAAAATGCAAACTAGGGATTCAGAATATTATTTATTCCTGGGTTATCAAGACCCTATATTCCTAGCATAGAGCTTTAGAGGGAAGCTCAGAATATCCTCCAAATTCTGATTAAAATACTCAAAAATTATTAATTTTATAAATAATGTCAGAAGAGGATTCAAAAAAACTCAAAATAAAATATAAAGCAAATATATAGTTATACATATACACATAATGTGTATATGTATGCGTGTGTTTATGCATGTGTTTGTATGTACTTTATATATCAAACATTAAAAATGAAGAAGTAAAGCAGAAAGATAACTGATCATGTGATAGAGCCTGGATCAAAGAGTGATATATAATTTCGATGGGCCATTTGTGTTTACTAATAATAATTGATATATAACATGCCTTCTTTGATGCCTTTAATAACCGTTGTTTTAATGCTGGGTTTAATCTAATGTAATATTCTTTTGCAATACATGCATCCTCTTGTATACTGCTATTTTGAAAAAAATTAGGAAATGAATATCATTTCCTAATTTTCCTTAAATTTTCATTTCTTTGAGAGCTCTTCCATAAATCTTAATTCTCCACCTAGTATATCAACTGAGATTATTTTTTTTAATGTTTCCATTTAGTAGTGCCTTTATATCACGTCTTTGCAATTGAGTAATTTATTGTTTATATTTGGACTGACTCACGTGTTTTCATTGCTTATTAGAAGTGCCTAGTCTTGCCTGAAATTTATTTAAATTGGAATTATTCCGTTTTTTGGGAATAGCTGTGGTGTTTATTTTTTTCTGTTTTGTTTGGAAAATTTTATTTATGTCATTTTTCCCTGTGACTTTCCATATACTTTTCTAGAAAAAAATGCACAAAAACAGAGGAAGTCCTCTGTTGTTTACTTAGAGACTCTGAAGCAAATTTACAATACTAGTACCAGTAATTTGAACACTAAAGAAACAATAGTACCGAGTGGGCACGTGTGCCTGGGGAGGGCGGCGTTGGAGTGTGTCCTGGGAGGAGCCTGGGGGCTGGGCGCACCTGAGCTGCCAGCCTGGGGTCCGGGAAGCTTTCTTGAAATAATCAAAAATAAATGATCTTGCCTGGGGGGGAAAAATAACAGCAGCAGTACTATTATATATTTTTTAACTACCATGTAGCTCTTTAACATGAAGCACATAATTCTTTTATTCTCCAGAGGAAATACAGTATGTTTTTATCTAAGGTGATATTACATATTATTGGCAACTCATGTCATTAGTAGGTATTGGTCTCTCAAGTAAACATTCAACTTTTGTATTGTCTTCAATACAGAGTATCATAGTTAAGCACTATCATTAATAAGGATTTGGGCATTAAAAGTATCTATCACAAAGAACAGCTCTCTCAATTATATTTCTGTTATGTTTTTAATGGAGATCTTCTTCCTAAAATGGAAGTAGGTACCCAGGTTTATTTAATTTATTTTCTACATATAACAAGATAGTTCTTTTTCAAAATCAGATTACAGTGTGTTCCCAGAACATAGTGGCCATGGTTTAGATTTGTCATTAAAGTGACTGAATCAAAATTGACTTTATAAGAAAAATACAATGATTTTAATGTTTCTGTTGGAGACAAACTTAGCGTTTGAATGTCACTAATATTGCCTGTAATATACTAAGTAATGTCATAGAAGAAAACACTTATTTGAAATAATTTCTACATGGAAGCTTTTGGAAGAATGGCCTTTCCTCCTAAAACTTAATTAACAGCAGCAAAAATGATGCATAACAATAAAGTCATTGGAAAACAATAGGAATTTGTAATTTAATGTTTATATCCTGACTCTTCAATTTACTTGTATTGGTTTAGTGATGCACTTTTCCTATATAAGGATTTGTTAATAACTCAAAAATATTTTATCAGTAAAATTTTCTGATGTGTTGTGATACATTTTAAAGTATGTTACTATATTCACCTATCCAGAACTAATGAGCACACTTGTACAAGAAAAATATGATTCTAACTATTTATGATAGCAAGTGTTAGTAATAATAACCATTATTGTCTCCTTCAAACCTATCCAAGGAAGGGGACACTGATGAAAATGCATACAAGCATAAATAATTCCATGCTTACCTGGCTATTTAGGGATACTTAGAAAAATGTGATTAAGGGAATATAAGCAAATGTTCAGGAATACAGGACCCATTTAACTCATGATGAAATTTCTTTCCTATGAGAATATTATTGCCTTTGGTCACATTTCTAGCCATTCAGTTTATCACACCAACATTTTCTACCAGTCTGGTATAATCGAGTTCTGAAATCTCTTATGAGCCTTCCAATTCAGGATACACAGGAATCGTGCCCTGGTTTCCAAAAGTAAAGAAAAACACTCTCTAGGTAGTGTAACTATTGAGGCAACATTCAAATGTTAAAAACTCTCTTCCATCTGAGGACTTGCAAGACTTGCATCAATTTGGCAAACTAAAATTACACCACCACACAAACCAGTTCAATCCAATTATAATTACTTTTCAGAGTATGCTGTCTTCTTATTATCCTGAGTTCCTCCGTGGTTCTATTCCATGTCCTCCCCAATATTTCTATCTGACATTTGAAAATTCTTCTACAATGTTAACAAACTCAATTGCATCCACATTTTCGTTCACATATTAAATGAAACTCTTTTCTACTCTTTTTTTTTTTTTCTTTTTGGCTGCACTGCACGGCAGGATCGTAGTTCCCTGACCAGGGATGGAACCCGTGCCCCCTGCAGTGGAAGCGCAGAGTCCTAACCCCCGGGCCACCAGGGAAGTCCGTCTTTTCTACTCTTGAGGTGCCCCTTGGTCTGTAGTCTTCTTAGTATCTAGAGTTCTTTTCTCTTGATGGCATGAGTTTGGGATGGTCTCCTCCCACTGCACTTCTATGTCATTACTCTTCCACCTTCATATAAAACCATTATTCTTTTGGGTCACATGTTATCCCACTTAATCACCCTCTTATACATATATGTTATTATGTAGAAACTGCTTCCATTAAAAGCTTTAATAACCAACTAAAAGTGTTATTTTCTAACTCCATATCATGTCATTAATATAAAAATATTGATAAGATAGAGCCAAAAATCTCAAACTTTAATGCTTTAATTACCTTAACAGCAAGATCATTTTCTACATTATTTCATGAACCCTTTCAAGTGTCTTGTCAGCAACAAGTAATTGCTTTATTTCTGAGATCACTTATTCAGTCATCCCACTCTTTGACCACAGCTTTCTATACTTCAGATCATTCCTGCAAGTTCTCTTAACAGTAACAACTGCACACAACAAGCACATACCTTAGGTTCTAGCCATTGTTCTAAGGTTTTCTTAGGTCCCAGACGGTGTTCATACATCTTGGCCATCTTTCTAAGTGCTTTACAATACTAACTTACTTAATTCTCAAACGCCATCATGAGGTAGGTGCTATTTTTACTAGGGCCACTTTGAACTTGAGGAAACAGACAGAAAATTAAATCACTTGTTACTATGTTAATAAGGGGCAGAGCTGAAATCCAAACTGACGCAGCATGATTTAGGATTTGTGCCCTGAATTACTATAGTTAATTACTCTAATACATTGAAAATTCAAGTCTATAGGGCTGCCTATGTGTCATCCTCCTCAATTCTTAACCATTCTCTGGCCAATACCTTTACACTTACACTTGTACCAATATCAGTATGTTTCCATCACAAAGCCTGGCAGAACTTGAAGCCAAATTTTGACTATGCATTTATATCTTTGGATTTATTAATAATACGATATAAATCACTTAATATGCCTATGCTTTTTATTTCTTTTAGTAAAATTAGTAGCATATCTTTCTCTTAGCTACTCAAAAGCATTTGTTTTGTTCCTTCTTGTTATTAGCAAAATATATATACAGTTAGCTCTGTATCTATAGGTTCTGCATCCTTGGATTCAAGCAAGCTGTAATGGAAAAAGAAAATTTTTTAATTCCAGAAAGTTCCAAAAAGCAAAACTTGAATTTGCTGCACTCTAGCAACTATTTACATAGTATTTTCATTTATTTACAACTATTTGCAAGTATTAACATTGTATTAGGTATTTTAAGTAATCTAGAGATGATTTAAAGTATATGGGAGGATGTGCATAGGTTGTATGCAAATAGTATGCCATTTTATATAAGGGACTTGAGAATCTGTGGATTTTGGTATCTGCAGGGGTCCTGTAACAAACCCCCCTGGGGGTACTGATATATGCGATATATGTGTACTATATATAAATATATACTTTTCCTCACTTCTCCATCTATAGCTAATATTGTATAGATTTATTTTGGTTATTTTTAAGTATTATTTACTTTTATTATCTCTCGGATTAAGGATATTCACATATGGAAGATTAGATCATCATATTCTTGAATGGTTATAATTGTTATTTATCTGATACAGTAGTGATGTCACAAGTAATTTAGTCATTCTTGTCACCCTTGGATATTCCTGTTTGGACAAGTTTCCAGCCAGATAATTGGTTTCCTTCCTGAGTTAAATTCCTCTGCCTGTGATGTTCTTGAAAGTGAAAATGTATAAGACAGCTTATTAATTAGTGTCTATCTATCTATCTATCATATATCTACCTAGTGCTCCACTTTATAAACATACAAACTTTTCACTGTAATTGTAGCTTGTCCTTCATTCTGACCAGCCCCATTGAGATCTGATACTGAGTTTGGAACTGTAAAATCCTGCCTGTGCACTTAGGTTTCAGCTCAATTATAAATTTGACTATACGTTTTGCTGGTGTAGAGACTGTTGTGCAGCATAAGACACTGCGGAGTATCATCGTTAAAATCAATGAATTGACTTTTTGTTACTTGTAATGTCTGTCCAGCCAAGTATTACTTGTTCCACTGGGACTAAGGGAAAACATTGCAAAAACTAAACACATCCAACTCCAAATCTAATTTTAGGAAATGGTTGGAGCTCTCCCTCCATCAAAACTCTATTCAACATTAAAGCGAAATTACCTGGTTTGAACAGGTATTTTCTCCTTCAAGGCGAAAATACTAATGAGGATGAAGTGTTTTAATAACAAAGAAATTATTGTACCACAAAAAAGACACAAACACAGAGCTTTCAGCCTCCAGGAAGAAAAATAATGAAGCAGAGTGTGTGAATAATTGTTTCTCTTCAGTATATGCATAGCAAAGTGTTTTCCCAAGGAGTATTTGGAGGGAGAAATCCTGTGATATATTAACTGTCAATTCTCTCTTGATGCTGACTGTCCCTACAACACAAACATATTAAGGAACCAAACATGTCAAGTGCTTTGTGACACTTGTACATTTTGAAAGTCACTTATAATTAAAAGCACCAAGTGGAAGGTAAAATATATTTCTTAAGTTGTATTTATAAATAACAGTTATTTCATATGTTATTATTCAAACTAATAATTACCCAGATTAAGTCCAGATTAGCTGAGATTAAGTCTTTTGAAAAGGAGCCTCTATAGGGAACAAAAATATTAATGAATGAATTTTAGTTGTTTGATTTCCAAAAGTGGCATTAACCCTCAGGAAGGCTAAGTTTTTATCAAAATGTACAGATTTGGAGGCAGTCATACTCTGTGTTCTAATGCATACTTAATAATAATAATAATAATAGAAAATGAAGTTGAGGATCCAGTATGTAATATGAATTATCCTAAATGTGTTTCTGTAATGAGGAGATATTGTTAGTCCATTTTCCCTGAGGAAACTGGAAGATGGAGCACCTAAGTGATGAAATCACATTGCTGGTACCTGGCAGTGCCATATTACAAATCAACATTTGACTGAATTCAAAGCCTGGAAACATAAACATTGATTTATAGCACATTTTAATATTTTACAAAAAATTAGTTTACATTGGTGAACATATCTACAATTTAAATATCTTTGATTTATTTTAATCAAAAATTTTAAAAAATTAACTGGTTAGGGTTTACTTAGCCTAAAACAATAGCTGTCTTCTTTCTTTGTATTGTAAGAAAAACAAAAAATATTTTGCATATGTATTTTTATTGACAGTAGTATGTGTAGTGTTTAATTAAGAGCCTCTTGTTATAAAAAGAACTTTGAAATACCTTGTTTAAGCATTATACGTGATATTTAACCTAAAAAAACCCCTGTAACAAATAAGTTTGAAAGAGTAAATGATTCATATGCCTTGCTCTAAGAATTTGAAAGAAGATTATTTTGCAAAACTTTTAAAGGCACATTCCTGAAAAAAATATGTCTGTACATAACAAAACAATGGAAAGTAAAGGAGAGTATTTTCTGGCTTTTCTTAAGATGTGATTTTTTTTTTTTTTTTTTTTTGGTAACTGCTTTGTTGAAATACAGTTCACATGTTGTACGATTCTCCCATTTAAAGTCTACAATACAAGTTTTTTAGTATACTTACAGATTGGTGCAACCATCACCACAATTGATTGAAGATGCTTTCATCACCTCAAAAAGAAACCCTGGACCCTTTAGCTATCACCACTTAACCACAGTTCCCACCCCAGACGTAAATAATCACCAGTCTACTTTCTGTCTCTATAGATTTGCCTATCCTGTACATTTCCTTTGAATAGGATTATATAATATCTAGTCTTTTGTTTTCTTTCCCTTAGCATAATGTTATGAAGGCTCATCCATGTCTTAGTATCAATGGGTTTTATTCTCACTACATTAAATATATCATATCTTCCTATATTACATTTGATATGTTCTTGTGATACTTAAATTTTTTTTTTACCCTGACTGCTGCTAATATTTTCTCTTCGTACTATATTCTTCCATTTTAAATTATGTTTAGGTGTGGCTTTTAAACTTTGTTTGCTTTTTTCCCCTGTGATTAGTGCATTTTATCTTCTATAAAAATTTTTACCTCTTTTTCTTTAAATTTATCTTTCTCCTTTCCCCCTCTATCTGAATTATTGATTCAAAGTGTATTAAGCCTTCTCTTCCCCTTTTATCACTATTTCATTCATATTTTCTGAAAATGTAGATCTTTATAATTCTAGTTGTTTTGAAATAATTTATAGTAATTTAATTTTATCACACAAAACATTACCAAGGTAACCAAACATTCTCAAGCAGAAGCTTTATTACTTTATTACTTATTTTATCAATTGTGTTTACATCTTCAGTTAGAATTTGTTCATACAATTTTTCAGGCTTTTAGAAATATGTTTTATCACATTTTCTCAGCACTTTTATATGCTAATCCTGCCTGTCATATTACAAGAAATGGAGAACACATATATAATTTATCATTGCTGTATTTTTGGCTAATTCACTTTGGCAGGTACTTTATGAATATATGTAGCTTTCAATCTTACTTTATCTGATTATGTTACTGAGGTTTATCTAACTTTTTCAAATATGTAGATATCAAGCTAATACTTGTACTGCAATGATCTGCTTGAATATTAAAGCAGCAGTCCCCAACCCTTTTGGCACCAAGGACCAGTTTCGTGGAAGACAGTTTTTCCACAGGTGGGAGGCAGGGATGTTTCAGGAAGTAGTGCGAGCGATGGGGAGCAGTGAGGGGCGGCAGATGAAGCTTCGCTAGGTTGCCCGCCGCTCACCTCCTGCTGGGCGGCCCGGTTCCCTTACAGGCCGTGGACCCATACCATTCTGCGGCCTGGGGGTTGGGGACCCCTGTATTAAAGCATATCCAAAATTGTTTTAAGGGGAAAATTCTGATTTATCTGTCCCAGAGCAATGATAATGTTCAATTACCAAGGAGAAATAAATTATTATTTCACAGTAGAACAGCTAACCTATGATCTCTCTCTCTAGTTTTCAATATTTCTCCTTTGAATTAATTTTTGTTTGTTTATTTGTTGTTTGTTTATAAATGTGACCTTAGTTTGCAGAGTTCTAGATTTTAAAAAATAGTTTCATCCCCCCAAAAATATGCATTTGGAAATTTTATGATAGGCAGGCAGGATTTTTCAGGAACCATAAGAAAACCACATATCTTTGAAAACTTATTGGCAGGGACAGGAAGCTAATATAAGTTGACAAGAGATTTGCGTGAAAACAAATGGTGGTATTGCACAAAGGAAAATAGTTTACAAGTCTTGGGGATTTACTTCGTACAACTTGAGGTAAACTTAAATCAAACTTTAACGTGTTAAAAATAGTTCACCAAACAGTAAGAACTTTCTGAGGAAGAAACTTAAAATTTCCTGTAATGATATGAAAGTTTGTCATCTGAAACTAAGTAATTTATAAACATTATCGTAATGTTTATAGTGCAAATTCGCCAAGTGTATATACATGTATACCTTAAATCAGAAAAAAAATAGAAAATGGTTCCATTTTGAGTGCTACTGAATTTACTAGAAAGTTAATCCCATTTTTTGCTCTTTTATTCTTTTTGAGCATGTTCATTTTTTCCATATCTAGTTATCATATAAAATAAGAAAGCTAAAGTCAAAGTAAAAATAGGTGAAAGAATATATGAAGCATTATCACTGTTTTATTTCACATCTCAAGCAGGGCAGACCTAAATGATATATCTTCACTTATGGTAAAAAGAGAGCAGCTGCTGTAACTTAATTATCTTGCCCTTCACAGCAGCAGCCTTAATTAGGACACTGCTAATTAATGTAGTATTATTCCAGAGGGCTAAATAGAATTAACTTCTTTGAATTTGACCTGAAAGGATAAGTCATGAACTGTACAATTTTGAGAACTTGAAAGGCCCAATTTAAAAATTCATCATCTTTTTAAAACATTCTGAAAAAAATAAAAACGCAGATTTCCCAGTTTACAAAATACAAGGGCATTTCCTTAATAACCCAACTGTCTTCTTTAATCAATAACATATATTCTCACTAACTGTAAATATTTTAATATTTGCAAAATTTATTATATGTAAATATACTGAAATAAGTTAATGTAGACTGTAAAATGTGTTTTCATTAAATTATGTAAATCTGCTAAATAAACAAATTCTAGTACATCACGTTAAATCCCACTTAAAATTAAAGATAGAAAATTCTAAAATTATATTTTAAGTAGAAATCTCATTTTGATATACTATAATTAAACATCCAATAGGAAAGGAAATAATTTAAAATCCCATCAAATCAAGTATGCATCATATTTCACAATGCCTGAAATTCCACTGTCTCTCTTTTATAGGATGTGGCAGTTGTAGTTAGTAAATATAAACTTTACATGTTCATAGGTGACGTCTAGTCTTAATCAGCCATCTGCTTTTCAAAAATAATTCAAGACTATAAAGAAATACCTGGCACACAGAACCAATCTCATTAATGTATTTTTAATTAAGAAAACATTAAAAATGCCTTTTAAAACAGCCTCACCAGGACTATATCCATATCCATATAATATGCATTTAACCTATATATATTATACATATATATATATATAATATTAACATCTATCTATCTATCTATCTATCATCTGCTCTTTGGTTGCATAATTCCATGAAGGAAGAATAAAAGGTACTTTGTCTTATGCTACATTTTGTTGGTTTTATTAAACAATTTGGACACAATCTTAGAGTAGATGAAAATTTAGAGCTAAAACCATCATGATTATATTTGAATGAAGAACATTACTTATGAAGCTCAGGGAATTTAATTACACTTTCCTTCCCAACCCCTCAAAAATGCTCCAGCAAAACAATATGAACAACCCATTACTGATCCCCCAAGAACTCAAATCTACATTTGTGGATAGATGCATATTTTATACCTTATATCTTTAAGAGGCCGCTCAGGGTCCATATATATCCAAATTATAACAAAGAATAGTTGGAAAACTAAAAGAAAGTGCTTCAAAAGTAAATGTTCTTTTTCTCGCAACAATGTAATTTTAAAGTTTTAGTTTTGTTGTGCTGACGGAAATGTTTTTATTTCTGTAATTATTCAAGACCATTGCCAGTGTTAAGATTCCCAGATTGATAAAGGTGAGAATAGACTTTTAATGAATACGGAATATAGGCCCTTTTAAAGTTATAGTATGTGAAGTTGCAGTAAGTTGAATCTGGATTATGTGAACCATGTTTTCCCACAATGATAACATAATCATATATCGTATATATTACCTGCTATATATGCTATTATATTATAATATTTTTAAAGGACTGCATAAATTTTATGTAGAATAAAAAAATAATGTACTTGCATACCTTTGAAGTGGCTGAACTTATCAAAAAATAGAAAGTCTAATTTTATAACTAAATAATTTAATGTGACATGTTATGATTAAGAAACACTTTGATTACTTTCTTCCAAATATCGTCCAGTATTTGAAGGAAAATAATTGATTATAAACCAACAATAATATTAAAACTCACTCTTTCTGTGATATAAGCATAAATATAATCAACTTTGAGGGTAATTTGTGGAGACATGATCCTGGCAGGAAATAAATGGCATACTCAAATGGAATTACCAAGGAGAATTTAATGAAGAGGCTCTTTATGTAATAGTGGGCTGGGCTAAGATAAACCAACAAGGAGTATCTCCCAGGATGAATCTTCTGCAGGAAAGTTAGTACTATCCCTAGACCTGAAGGGAGCATTACCAGAACCTGGAATGATCTGCAGTTAATCTGCCTAGTGTGCTGTGTTTGCTGTTGGAGGAATATGATCATCACCACCCCATAGCTCAGAATAAAGAGGAAGTTGAGGGCTGTGAATGGATATACTCCTAATGAAGGCCATATTGCTTCACTATCAGCTTCTGTTGGTAAATACGCAATTTTGGCTTTATGGCTGAACCTAATTGAAAGTCAGAGAGCAAGGGAGACTCTTTATGTAATCCCTAAAGATCTTGGAGTAGAGTATACTGTGGAGAAGAATAGGATAGAGAGAGGATTTGGGATAAATGGAGAATATTCCAACTCAACCTGGCATCACTTTATTACTTTCAAAATTCTTATATTCTTTTTTTTTGAATTTCGGAATTTTATTTATTTTTTATACAGCAGGTTCTTATTAGTTATCTATTTTATACATATTAGTGTATACATGTCAATCCCAATCTCCCATTCATCCTACCACCACCACCCCCACTTTCCCCCCTTGGTGTCCATACGTTTGTTCTCTACATCTGTGTCTCTATTTCTGTCCTGCAAACCGGTCCATCTGTACCATTTTTCTACATTCCACATATATGCGTTAATATACAATATTTGTTTTTCTCTTTCTGACTTGCCTAACTCTGTATGACAGTCTCTAGATCTATCCACGTCTCTACAAATGACCCAATTTCATTCCTTTTTATGGCTGAGTCATATTCCATTGTATATATGTACCACATCTTCTAATGCTTATATTCTTTTTCACTTTTCAAATTTCAAAAGTTAAACACAGGTAGAAATTAGTGGTTATGCTGTGAACGTTACTGCTTCATACAGGATACAGATCCACTGTTGTACACATCTATTTTGCCTTTATGACAACTAGACATGGACTGTCTAATCTGATTCATTATCCTGCAAGAAATTCAGTTAGTAAGCCTTCTTGAAAAAAAAAAAAAAAAAAAGCTTGTGATTTCTGGTTCTCTCTGGTTGCTTAGGACAAATTATTCCAACAAATAAATGCCAGATATTAAAAAACAAACAAAAAACAAGCAAAAATGAGAAATCAAATAATTTCAATTTTTGCTGGGAAAAAATACAATATAATATATGGTAAACCTAAACATATTTCCCATTATCTATTGAAAAATTGTAATTCAGAGGAATTCTGACTGAATTTGGAAAAATAATTTGTACTCCTATGCTTTTCTATCTTTAGGTAGGAATAATGAAAAAAAAATTTAATAAAAATAAAAAATTGTTACATCACATTTGGAGGCATCTCACATGGCAAAACAAGTAATTCACATAGCTGCCAACACAATGAAATCTGTAAATGTAATACCAAAGCTACAGAAAAGTTAATTTTTAAAGTCACAATTATGACATTGTTCTAATAATCCTAATAGTGAAGCCTGGAATCATAAGCAGTTCATTAGCACATTCATGGATCCAAGTCAATACATTGTAGCAGCAAGCAATGGGGTAAATAGAAAAACTATGGCTGCATCTTCTTTGCAGTTAGATGATTGCCTCTATAGTTGGGGCAACTACCTTGTAACTGATCAGTTAACTCTTCTTGTTCAACACCAAGGGGATGCCTATAGCAGAGGACTCGGCAGATTTGATATGAAAGCAGCCCAGACTAGAGACTGTAGTTTCCCCAGTTTACTTTCTTCTGCTGTCACAGCCCACACTCTACTCCACAACAGAACAGTGATTAGTACCATTCAGAAATGAATGATAAATCACAAAAGGACTATTGCAAGAATCATGACGTTTCAAAAAATAATAATAAGAAAAAGCACAAATAAGAAAAGATAGTTGTGGATATATGACAGAAGAATTTTGCCATAATGTAAAATGTCCAATAAATGTATCTTCATGTGTTCAAATCATGTAAGACTACTATGTTTCCTTCAAATAAAAGCTCAAGGCTTGGGTACAGCAGATTAAAAAGGTGAAATGGATAACATTTGAGTTAATGTATAAGCTGGTAGAGTTCAGAGGAATAAAAAAAGAGTAAGAAACATAAAATAGAACAATAGAGAAGCAATACAGTTAAGAGGTAAGACCATGGAATCTGAAGTCACACTTCTTGAATGAAATACTGAGTTTGCCACTTGTTAGCTTTCTGACCTTGAGCAAGTTACTTGTTCTCATTGTGCCTGCATTTTCTGATTATAATAGTACTACTTGATATGGTTGGTGTAAAAATTCAATGAATTAATATATTTCAGTGCTTAAAACATTGTCTGGAACATGGTAAAATTATATGTGATATTTATACTTCGTTACAAATATCATAGCCAGATGGACACTGCCACATATGCTTCAGATGAAGATACCAGAGGAAAAAATAGAGCTTGGGAAATATAGAACTTATGAACTCTTCTTTAAAAAGTAAAATGAGGGGCTTCCCTGGTGGTGCAGTGGTTAAGAATCCTCCAGCCAATGCAGGGGACACAGGTTCGAGCCCTGGTCTGGGAAGATCCCACATGCCACAGAGCAACTAAGCCAGTGTGCCACAACTACTGAGCCTGCGCTCTAGAGCCTGTGAGCCACAACTACTGAAGCCTGCATGCCTAGAGCCCATGCTCTGCAACAAGAGAAGCCACCGCAGTGAGAAACCCACGCATCGCAATGAAGAGTAGTCCCCACTCGCTGCAACTAGAGAAAACCCACACACAGCAACAAAGTCCCAACACAGCCAAAAAAAAAACAAAAAAAATTAAAAAAAAGAAATTGAATTTTATGAGCACAAAAGACAGCCTTTCAAATTAATCAAACTAGTATCCATAGGACAGAAAAAGCATAGTAGCAAAGGACTGTGGGATATACATCAAAGTTAATTGAATACTGAACTAAATGAAGACAACTGTAGATACTATCCCCACAGAAAAATGTTAAAATGATAAATCTTTATCATGCAGAGGGGTTAAAAACTATCAAAAATAAAGAAGTGGAAATGGAAATATGTCTATTTCATCATCTTTCCATACATAGGACTCAACAGTTACTTCATAGCTGTTCATTCAGTAAATATTTATTGAATTCATATCCATGTGACAAAGCCTGTAAGTATTTGAAAATACAGTATTGAACAAGATAAGAAAAATCTATAATTTCATGATGTGTTTTTGCAGTGCAGAGATATAGAAAATAAATACATAAACAAGAAAATATCATTTTTATATTAAAACTTCACTAAATTCACTTTCTTTACAAAACTTAGTATTGTCAGATTTTTCATTTTTGACAAAGGAATGTCTGAAATAGTATGTCATTTGTCACTTGTTAGCTCTCTGACCTTGAACAGTGTTCTCCTTTGCCTATGTTTTTGATTATACTACCACTGTTTGGTAGGGTTATTGTGACAATTAAATGAATTTATATATTTAGTACTTAAAACATTGGTCTTGATTAGTATTTCCCACATTAGTAATAAAGCTTAGTATCTTTTCATAATATTGTTCACTAAATGTTTTTCTTCCTATTTGAAATCCTGTTCATGTTCTTACCTCTTTTTATATTGGGTGATTATGACTTTCTTATTTGTTTGTAGACGTTCTTCATATGTTGTTAATACAAACCAATACCAAAAGAACTAGGTCGTAATTTTTATAAAGTCAAATTTGGACAATTTTTAAAATAGCTTCGTTTTTTGAAGCAACACTTTAATACCACAAGTTCTGAATAATATTTCTTAACAAAATCTTTAAATATTTTGTTTTATGTTAAAAATCAAAACACGTGTAGGGCTTCCCTGGTGGCGCAGTGGTTGCGCGTCCGCCTGCCGATGCAGGGGAACCGGGTTCGCGCCCCGGTCTGGGAGGATCCCACATGCTGCGGAGTGGCTGGGCCCATGAGCCATGGCCGCTGGGCCTGCGCGTCCGGAGCCTGTGCTCTGCAACGGGAGAGGCCACAACAGAGGGAGGCCCGCATACCACAAAAAACAAACAAACAAACAGAAAACACGTGTAAACTATATTTTGGGGTTATTAATGATTTATGGATTTAATTGCATTTTTCTTATATGAGTATTTTTTTATTTCAGACTTTAATTATGTAATAATACCTCTTTCTTCAATTGATCTGCAAGGTACCTTTGCAGCTTTAATTTCCCGTGTATATGTAGGTTTTCTCAGGGCTTCTTTCTGTTCCTTGGCCAATATATATATATATTTTTTTGTGGTACACTGGCCTCTCACTGTTGTGGCCTCTCCCATTGCAGAGCACAGGCTCCGGACGCACAGGCTCAGCGGCTGTGGCTCACGGGCCCAGCCACTCCGCGGCATGTGGGATCTTCCCGGACCAGGGCACGAGCCCGTGTCCCCTGCATCAGCAGGCGGATTCTCAACCACTGTGCCACCAGGGAGGCCCGGTCAATATATTAATTGCTTTTTAAGCACTATACTGTCTTAATTACTACATCTTTATGATAAAACCTTATATCTGATGTGATAATCTCTCTTCTCCGTGGTCTTCCTTTTCAGAAGAAATCTGAATTCCTTTTGCCCTTTATTTAACATTTAGGGTAATGTATATTTGGATTTGAATGCATGTTTTTATAAGGTTAAGGAATTTCACTTTTATTACTAATTTACTAAGCTAATTCCTACAGATATGTGATGTCGAGTAGGATGGAGAAGGTTGTGGCAGAACAACATTCCTTATAGGAAATGGAAAAGTGAGACAAAATATCAATATCATGTGTTTAAAGGCATCCAATAACTAAAGTATCAAGGACTAGAGTGGATAAGTTAGTATAGAGAAGAAATCTGCAGAGGTCAGCTGTGATCTGCTGGGGTACCTTTTGTTTGTTTACCCATTCTTTGTTTCTTACCTGCTTCTTTTTCTGTTGTTCCAGCCACCTTTTACACTTGTTCTGTGCCTAAAGTTAAACTGTACCATGTTTCCCTTTTCTCTTCAGAGGAGCTTGTCACTGTCAAGAACTTAGAATGGTCTGAGATTGTATCATGCTTGAAAGCCACCTAGTTAGCCTTCCATGTTTTTATAGATGCTTACAGAAGACATAAGATACTTGGGTCAGAGAAAAAAGGTTTTATTACTTATGACATAGCAGGCAGTATGAGCTTCATGTTTGTGTTGGTTCCCCTGACTCCCCTCCCTAAGTTCATTGGTAGTGATTTAGAACTAGACCAGGTGGATGCTGCGCATACAGTAGATTTGTGTGGCATTTGAGGAACACTGAGCTTAAGAAACCTCCAAACCTACAAGTGAGCTGCTGGCAAGTCTTCCCATTCTTCTTTTCTGCAGAAGGACCTTCTTTTTTTACTCTGGAAAGTGAGCAAATGGTCTCTGGTGAGGGAACAGAGAGGTCTTTATAATCTGAGCAAATTGGCTTAATGCCTAAACATAAAGAACTGTGAGAGACACATGGAGAATTGACTACTAATAGTCAATTTGGAATTGACTTTGGAATTCTGTTCAGCTGTTTGCCATGCAACTCAACTCTCTGTTGAGCTAAAGAAAAGTTATGATTTTCTAGATTGTGTTTTTTACCTCATTCCTAGAATGGGAATTATATTTCTTGTAGCTTTCTACATCCTAGGGTGAAAGAGAACATTGTTATCAGACTTTTTATGTTTAGCCTTTCCAGGAGGTGTGTCAGGATGTTCCAGGATGTCACCATAACATGTACTTCCACTTATGTGTGTATTTATATGTGCATACTGATTATACATTTATATACATGTGTATTTAGGTGTATATATGTATTTTAAGATTTTGAAGCACAGAAATTACAAAATAAATAATGTAAATATAAAAACCCCCTTAATGTTTTTAAGTATGTTACCCTAATGAAAATAAACAACCTAACCTTATACCTTAAATAACTAGAGAAGGAATAACAAACAAAACCCCAAATTAGTAGAAGGAAAAAAAGAAAGATAAGACCAAAAATAAATGAAACAGAGACTTAAAAAAAAACATGAAAAAGAGCAATGAAACTAAAAGATGGTTCTTTGAAAAGATAAAAAAAATGGTAAACCTTTAGCCAGACTCATCAAAAAAAAAAAAAAGGCCCAAAATAAAATGAAAAATAAGAGCGGTTACCACCATAAATGCAAAGGATCATAAGAGATTACACTATTAAAATGGATAGCCTAGGGCTTCCCTGGTAGCACAGTGGTTAGGAATCTGCCTGCCAATGCAGGGGACATGGGTTTGAGCCCTGGTCCAGGAAGATTTCACATGCTGCGAAGCAACTAAGCCTGTGCGCCACAACTAACGAGTCCACGTGCCACAACTACTGAAGCCCACGTGCTTAGAGCCGGTGCTCTGCAACAAGAGAAGCCACCAAAATGAGAAGGCTGCACACCTCAACGAAGAGTAGCCCCTGCTTGCCACAACTAGAGAAAGCCCGCACACAGCAATGAGGACCCAATGCAACCAAAAATAAATAAATAAAAAATAAATAAATTTTAAAAATTTTAAAAATAAATAAAATGGACAACCTAGAAGAAATGGAAAAATTGCTAGAAATGTAGAATCTCCCAAGACTGAATCAGGAAGAAATAAAAAATGTGAACAAATTACCAGTAATGAAATTGAATCAGTAATCAAAAAACTCTCAGCAAACAGAAGTTCAGGACCAGATGGTTTACAGGTGAATTCTACCAAACATTTAAAGAAGAGTTAACACCTACTACCTGTCCTTCTCAAACTATTTCAAAAATTGCAGGGAAAGGAAAGCTTCCAAACTCATTCTACAAGGCCGGCATTACTCTGGTAATAAACCAAAGACACCACAAAAACAGAAAATTGCAGGCCAGTATTGTTGATCAACATATATGCAAACATTCTCAAAAAATATTAGCAAGCCAAATTCAAGAATACTTTAAAAGTATCATACACCATCAAGTGGGATTTATCCCAGGAATGCAAGGGTGGTTCAGTATTCACAAATCAATCAATATGATCCATCACATTAGCAAATTAAAAATAAATATTATATGATTATCTTAATAGATGCAGAAAAAACGTTCGACAAAATTCAGATCCATTTAAGATAAAAACTAAACAAAATGGATATAGAGGTAACATATCTCAACATTATAAAGGCCATATATGACAAGCCCACAGCTAATATACTCAGCAGTGACAGCTGAAAGCATTTCCTCTAAGATCAGGAACAAGACAGGGATGCCAACCGTCTTCAGTTTTATTCAACATAGGTATTGGAAATCCTGGCCACAGCAATTGTACAAGAAAAAGAAATAAAAGATCCCAAGTTGAAAAGGAAAGAGTAAAACTTCTTTTTACAGATGGCATGATACTATATATAGAAAATCCTTAGCATACCACCAAAAGACAATTAGAATTCATCAATGAATTCAGTAAATTTGCAGGATACCAAATAAGTATACAGAAATCTGTTGCATTTCTATACACTAACAACAAACTATCAGAAAGGATAATTAAGAAAACAGTCCCATTTGCAACTGCATCAAAAAGAATAAAATACTTATGAATAAATCTAACTAAGGAAATGAAAGGCCTGTACTCAAAAAACTATGAGACACTGATGAAAGAAATTGAAGATGACACTAACGAATGGAAAGATATACTGTATTTATGGACTGGAAAAATTAATATGTTAAAATGACCATACTACCCAAGGCAATCTACAGATTCAATTATATCAATGGTAGTTTTCATAGAACTGGAACAAGTCATTCTAAAATTTGTATGGAAACACAGAAGACCCCCAGTAGCCAAAACAATCTTGAGAAAGAAGAACAAAGCTGGAGGTATCAAGCTCTCTGATTTCAAACTATACTACCAAGCTACAGTCATCAAAACAGTATGGTGTTGGCACAAAAACAGACACATAAATCAATGGAACAGAATAGAGAGCCCTGAAATGAACCCATGCTTATATGAGCAATTAATCTATGACAAAGGAGGCAAGGATATACAGTGGTTTAAAGAAAGCCTCTTCAGTAAGTGATGTTGGGAAAACTGGACCACTACATGCAAAAGAATCAAACTGGACCATTTTCTTATACCATGTAAAAAACAAATTCAAAGTGGATTAAAGAGTTAAATGTAAGACTCAAAACCATAAAACTCCCAGAAGAAAACATAGGCAGTAAACTCCTTGACATTGGTCTTAGCAATATTTTTTTGCATATGTCTCCTCAAGCAAAGGCAACAAAAGTAAAAGAAATGAATGGAACTACATCAAACTAAAAAGTTTTGCATAGTGATGGAAACCATCAACAATACGAAAATTTAGCTAACTGAATGAGAGAAGATGTTTGCAAGCCATATACCTGATAAGGGGTTAATATCCAAAACATACAAAGAACTCATACAACTCAATATCAAACAACATAATTTAAAATGAGCAGGGGAACCAAATAGACATTTTTCCAAAGAAGACATACAGCTAGCCAACAGGCACATGAAAAGATGCTCAACATCACATCATCAGGGTAATGCAAATCAAAACTGCAGTGAGATATCACCTCACACCTATCAGAATGGTTGTTATCAAAAAGACAATAAATAACAAGTGCTGGCGAGGAGGTGGAGAAAATGGAACCTGTGTGCACTGTTGGTAGGAGTGTAAATTGATGCAACCACAGTGAAAAACCGTATGTATGTTCCTGAAAAAATTATAAAGAGAAGTACCATACAGTCCAGCAATTCCACTCCTGAGTATTTACCTGAAGAAAACAAAACCACTAATTCAAAAAGATATATGTACCTCTGTGTTCACTGAAGCATTATTCACAGTAGCCAAGATACGAAAGCAACCTAAGTGTCCATGAATGGATAAAGAAGATGGTATATAGATATAGATATGGATATAGCTATAGATAGATATAGCTATAAATGCCCACACACACAATGGAATACTACTCAGTCATAAAAAAGAATGAAATGTTGTCATTCAGAGCAACATGGATGGACCTAGAAGGTATTATGCTAAGTGAAATAAGTCAGACAGAGAAAGACAAATACTGTATAATTTCAATTATATGTGGAATCTAGAAAACAAAACAATGAACAAACATAACAAAACAGAAACAGATTTACAGATAAAGAGATCAGACAAATGCCAGAGGAGAGTGTGGTGGGGAGAGGAGAGAAACAAGTGAGGAATATTCAAAGGTACAAACTTCTAGTTACAAAATTAGTGAGTCACTGGTATGAAATATACAATGGGAGGAATATAGTCAATAATAATGTAATATCTTTGTACGATGACAGATGGTAACTAGACTTATCATGGTGATCATTAGAAAGGTATAGAAATATTGAATCACTATGTTGTATGCCTGGAACTAATGCAGTGTTGTAGGTCAATTCTACTTCAAAAACGAACAAACAAACTCCCAGATCAGATTTGTGATTACCGGAGGTAAGGGTTGTGGTAGGAGGAATTGAATGAAGATAGTTAAGAGACGCAAACTTCCTGTAAATGAGTACTAGGGATGTAATGTACAACATAATTATGATTAACACTGCTGTATTTTATATATGAAAGCTGTTAAGATAGTAAATCCTAAGAGTTCTTCTCACAAGGAAAAAATTTTTTTCTTTTTCTTTTATTTTGTGTCTGTATGAGATGAGAGATGGTCACTAAACTTATTGTGGTCATCATTTCATGATAAATGTAAGATCATTATGCTGGACACCTTAAACTTATGCAGTGCTATATATCAATTATATCTTAATAAAACTGGTAGGAAAAAATTTTTAATAAAAATGAAAATGCCATCTGCATATTTTTGGTGATGGAGCTCCATTTACAGTTCACAAGGAAATGGAAAAATACAGTTGTAGCTTTATCTTCTCAATGTTTTAGGGTCATAAATGTATCCAAAGAAAACATAGAAGAATGTTTGTTAATAAAATATCTTTATGTTTCTAAAACCAATCCAAAATATTATAATCTACATTTAATAGGTACTGGATCTTTTTATTACCTCAAAGTTAAAATTGTCCCTTCTGTCTAGCCACTCTACCAAAAGTCCAAAGATAAGCAATAACTTGAGAAACATATTTGATAAAGACCTTCAAAAAACAAAAACAACCCCGATGGGATTAATATCTACTTAGTACTCCAGATTAATGAAAAATAATTAATACAATAGATGTTGGTAAAAATATAACACATTTTATATAATATACATTAATGTTCATTAGACATAAAAATTTGTCACCTTTACTGTCATGTTAATGCATAGGAAAGCAAGAATCAGATATAATTTTTATCCTTTCATATTGCCAAAATATACAATCAATATGTATTTGAAGGCTGACACAAATAAGTGCTCTCATATGTAGTCTGGTTGAATATGAATTGGCAGCCTTTTTTGTAGAGGAATTTTTCTAATATTTATCCAAATTTTCAATTTTTATAAAATAATGGCAGAAATTCAAGTTGAAGACAAGTTATACTTTTATTCCCTCCAGATTTACCAAAAATTATAAAATCTAACATGACCAAATTATGGCACACATACTATGCAGTGGGATTATTCCTGTACTGCTATGAAATTGTTAATGGTGTAATCATTTTGGTTAACAGTTTGCCATCGTAAATTTCAAGATGCTAATCCCCTAAACTCCAGCAATTCTACTCTGTGGAATGTATCTTAAATTATGCACCAGATGTATTCAAAAATGTTTAGAACAGCATTATTCATAAAGACTAAATGATAAATATAAAACTGAATTGTGGTAGCAACATGCAGTGGATTACTACAAAGTAATGGAAATAGATGAAGTACAACCATATGCAATCAGATGCACGATTCTTAGAAATAAAATCTTAAGTTAAATATCCAAGGCACAATATGATTCTATGTAAATTTTAAAAACCGGCCAAAGTGAACACTATATTGATATATTGATTAGGCATGCATGTAATGGATATGATGTCAAGCTCTAAAAAAAAAAAAAGCAAAGATATAATTATCACTAATGTCAGGATGGTAGTAAACTTGGGAGGACAAAAGTGTTTCTTTATGGAAAAGGTTACACTGGGAGTTTCTAAAGTGGTACTATTTTTTTTGGTTTTTTGGCCATGCCACGCGGCTTGCGGGATCTCAGTTCTCTAATCAGGGATTGAATCAGGGCCACAGCAGTGAAAGCCCAGAATCCTAATCACTAGACCACCAGGGAACTCCCAAGGGGTAGTCTTTTTGATAAGGCACTCATGTTTTACATCTTCTTAAATATGATTGACGTATTATTTGAAAATAAGATTAAAAGGTGAAGAATGTGGGGAAATGTCATTGTCAAATAGATAGAAGATGATGGGGATTTATTTTGTACTGCTACAGATGGCAGATCTAGTTGTTGGATAAAATTTAGAAGGAATCAAAATTTTCTTTCTTAGAAATAGGGTTGTTAATATAAGTCAGATGTCTTTGTTTTCTGGGAGCAACTTGACAGTATTACTTTTCTAAAAAAATTAGACTTTGCAAACTCATCCATACATCCCATGGTTTTTGGCCTGGACTACTTGCTAAAGCCTTTAAATTGGTCTCTCTGCCCCTCTTCTTGCACTTCTCATAGTCCTTTCTCTACTCGTCTGTTTGAATTATCTTTGAAACAATACATCAAGTCCTATAACCACTGCTAATAAACTAATAGGTTACCTATCGCAAAAATAATTTTTAAATTCTTATTATTGCCTAAAAAATACCATACATGATTTCTTGCTCCAGAGAGAGAGAGAGAGAGGGAGAGAGAGAAAGAGAGAGAGAGAATAAAAGAAAGACGGGGAGAAAGAGGAGAGAGAAAGTACAGAAGAGGAAGGAGAAGAGGGGAAAGTGGAATGAGCAGGAAGAGTGGGGAAGAAGAAAGAACTCAGAAGATCTGCACCTTTATGGGTTATTCATATATTATGAGCATTATGTTTGTAAACAAAGGAATTGGATACAATGTAAATAAACAACAACAAAAAATAGTTTGGAAGTTATGGGAATTTGACAGAGCAAACGAATGGAGAAAAACATGAGTGTTCCCTAAACACTTTTCATTTCAATTTATACGTATTTTTTTAGATAAATTGAAATATGTCCTGTTTCTACAATAAGCCAAAGAATTAGCAAGCTCTCAGTCACAATGATGTGGTCTTTCTCTCATAATAAGGGTGGTTTTTAGAAACAATGGAGCATGTTGGCCAGTTACTGTTAGAATGAACAGCTCAATAACAATGTTAAAATCAGAATTGTTGATACTGGCAGAGTCTTTTTTGTATCCAGATGGATAATACTAAACCAGCCTATCCATCAGATTAATTCCTTTCATGATAACGAGGTAACATTTTATGGTTTTTCATCTTGACAAACACATCGAAATGCTGTTTGACTGAAAAATAATTTTTAAAAGTCATTCTTCATTTATTGTGTTTGTATATGTTTTGTTTTTATGTTTACTAATGCCTCATTTCTCCTACCTTCAGGTCTTTTCATTGCGATATGATTTCTGTAGGTTATGGTAATAGATTCTGGGGTTTAAATTTGGAGCTAGTGTCAACATCTTTATTAGCAAGTCTGAGTATTCCTGGCCTGGCCTGGCCTGACTCATTTGGCATTTGCAGACCAACGCTGCACAATCACGGTGATCGGTTATCTATATCTCTCTTTCTATTTTTATCTGACTGTGCATTATTGTAATATATCCTGCCTAACTCATTCATCTATTCCCATCATCCATAATTTATTACTTGACTTTTATTTCTATGTCTTTAATTATTGCATTGTGTTTTATGTATTATTGGAAGTTCACTAAAAATCTTATTTGTATGTAGCTTGGCATTTATTGGGGTTCACACTTGCAAATAACCTCATGAATGAAGGGCACAGGTAAGAAAAGAAACAGAAAGATGAACATGTAAAAAAGCATATGGGGTATTTTCCTTGGCAAATGAGGCTATTATTTTTATGTAACACATTACTGACACTAAAAGGGTTAAATAGAGTTGTTACATGGAATAGTCTTAAGGAAGCTGAATCAACATATTCAGAGCACTGTGGATACACTAATTGAAATAGTGACGCATTTTACTAAATGGACCAAAAAATCCTCAAAATAACTTGACTGATTCTTTTCAGGGTCTAAGTCATTTGTATGGGAATATTTACTCTTAGAATATAAACTTCTTTCAGGTGAGAACCCATTCTAATTCATCTCCTTATCCACTCTAATATCAAACACATTAACCTATAAATCATTTAAACCAGTATTCTAAGAACTGTCATTATTAGCATTAATAAAGCAAATAAAGGAGATTTATTGAGCTCTACAATGTGCCAGACACATGTTTTGCATGCTTTAATTAATTTAAAATTCATAGCAACTTTATTAAGTAGGTACTGTTATCAATCTTAACCATACTAAGGGTGTTTTGTAACATGCTGAAGTCATATAGTTAAGAAAATCGCAGTAAATTGCATGCTGTGCGTAAAAAAGGAACTCTTTGCAACGTGAATTTCCAGAAGAGAGTTAGAGGCATTTTTGAACAATACTGAGTTGACTGGGCAAAAAAATGGGAAAGGATGAGCTATCATTATCCCTTCATTAATCTAGGTGTATGGGACTCTGACCAAAGTCTGCATAATGAGGTGGTAATAAAAAGAAGTTGTTCTGACCTTTTTCCTGGTTGTGCTTTTGTTCTGAAAGTTTGATATTATTTTTTCAGTAGGAACCTGTTTATAATCAGATGGATTTTTTTTTAAAAAACAATGCAAATAATTACTTTTTGTTGTTTTTGTTTGTGTGTGAACTATAATTTTACTTATCTTAAATGAATAGGTGCTTTATCAAGTAAATGAATTTTTTCAATAGATAAGGGAACACAGAAAATGATGAGATTGCCAAGAAGGACGGCAGTATTAGAAATGAGATGATAATTAATGCTCAACCAGAAACTCTTTACTGTCTTGAACAGCTTAGGAATTAAGACGCAGTTTTAAATAAAATTGATGTTGAAAAAGTAAAATATTGTCTTTGACATTACTTCATATGTAGGTTATCAAAAAGAATGTATATAATTGCTGGATGTGCATATTAAACACTTGAGTTTCCTATTTAGCAATGAATGGCTTAATCCAAAGCCGAGGTATCATTTTTTTCTTCAAATGAAGATCAACCTTTGAGCCATGTCTTTGTTCTTAAATAATTGATAAGAAATTATCTCTTAATTATTATATCAATTATGCATTTTTACTCAGCTTATTGTAAACAACTATTTAATTAAACTTACCCTAAATCATCTTTATCCAGGAACAATAGCCTAGTGAACTGGAATGAACATAATACCTATTAATATTTACTGAGATGCTAAACCCTATTTGTTATTAATCATTTGGCCTTTGATAAGTTATTTAGCATATTTGAGTCTTGCTTCCTTCACATATGCAATTCAGGAATGAGATTTTAAGCACTGAATAAAATGTTTGATTATCAATTCCACAAATTATTGGGAACACCTATTTTCCCCAAATTTATTAATCACTCACACACACCATGCACATCCTCCTACACACAGATCATGTTTTCATAATTCATTATGAGTAGACGGATATCACTGACAGAGGCCTTAATAAATCTTTGTGGTTTCATTGTGTTCTCAATTAGCATCCATCATGTCATGTTTGATTTTAGGGTGCAGATCCATTTATCAGTTGTTTCATGAGACCAGGTTGATTGTAAGGGTTAGCTTTCTTCTAATATCAGATAACCATTCAATTAAACAATATTTGCTCCTATCTTTTCAGTCAAATATTGACATTCACTGAACTTGTTCCAAGTTAAAATTATTATCATACTTTGACCCTTATATTTTAAGTAAGGCCCTTTCAGCTCTACAATTCCGATACAAGTTAACATTTAACAGTTACTTTGTATAACTCTACTAAATTTGAAAAGGGTTTGAGCCTTTAACATACACTGGTATCAAGTTTAGATGCACAGGCTTGTAATTTTCTTCTTGTTATTTATTTATTTATTTTTGGTATATCCATATATACAGACATTATTAAGTGTAGTTTGATGGTCAGCAGGCTTCTTCTGCCATCCTTTGAAGTTTTGTCTTAATTTTGAATCAATTCCATAGATTCTCATCTCCTTTTAATAGTTGTGTGAATTTAAATTTTAGGACTATGAAAGCAGGAAATATGTTGCATACAACCATTACACATGTAGGTCTGATGCATTTCTAGTAATCAAATGAAAATTAACAAAGTTAAAACTAAAGGTCAACTGTCATGATATTTTCCAATAGACTGTCTAAATTTAAGGAAAACATATAAATGTAAATTGTTATTGTTGATCTCCCTGCCTCTACCGTGACCTCATTTCTTTCTCTTTTTAACACAACATCCTGAGTGTTCTTATATTAATACTTTAATCCAGATCATGTTACTCTTTCTTATCAAATCCTGCCATAACTTCCCATCTCATTTCTTCCTGTAAAGGACTATAAGATGTTACACTATTTGGCTTCCCATAACTCCTTGAACCTACCTAGTATTTAGTTCTAGCCATCCTTTGTTCCTTGCAATTTCTCCCTAAAAATTCCTAGTAAACTCCCCACTCAGGGAATTTGCACTGTTTCTTCCCTCTGCCTGGAATACTTTTTTTTTTTTTTTTTTTCCAATTTCTTCATGGTTTACTCCCTCTTATACTTTCAATTTTTGCTGCAGTGTCAGCTTCTCAGTGATAGTTTCTGTACTCTAAATATTTTAGTGACACTTCAATATTTCCTATCCTTTTTCCTACCTTATTTTTCATCATAGAAAGTACCATCTTCTAATGTAGCGGACGTCAGGTTTTGGGGATGCAAGTCTGGTTGTTGTTGTTATTTTTAACCTTGATTTCTAATTACTGTATCTTACCTGAAGCTGGGAAACATAAGCAAAATCAAACCACTTCATTTATGGAAAGCCAAGATGTGTGAAATTTTATTTGTATTTTTGTTATAGATTTGGATAATAAAGATCTTCCGTATGGCACAGATTTTTTTCTTGAACCAGTCATCCTTTCACTGTGTTCATGAGCACCAATTTGATAATGTTAGAACATCTTGTCTAAACCTTTCTCAGTTGGAGAAAATGTTCATATTCAGTGAAACAAAGCAATCATATAAATATATTTTGAATGTTTTCTGGGGAAGCCTGCTGTACTGTTTTAAAAAGAAACATAACAAACAAAATATTGAAAGTATTTCCATTTTTTTTAAAGTATGTCCATTTTTAAGACCCATTATTATGGAGAGTATTGCTAATATCCTCGTGGTCTTTAGTTGAAAATTTAAGTCAAAAAGGATATGTCTGAAAGCATCTATATATTTTTCTTAAATATAAGCAAGGCCATACTCATTTTTCATATCAATAATTTATTCAACTAGGTATTTAGAGTCTGATTGAGGCAGAAAATGGCAGAAAATTGTGATAAAGCATGGATATTTTCACGTGAAAAAACTGGCTTCAAAGCACTTCTTCTGCACACCAGGAAACTTTGAAATTTAATTAAAGGGCTGATTATCCCCTTAGGTATTCTGAATGGTTCTAAACAATGGAGGGAGAAAATACACACTTTGCTTTCAATGGGCCCTCTAAAAATGAATACAACTGTGTTTTTCGTAGTTGTATCATTGTGCTTATCATAATTAAGTTGAATACCTAAGTCATTATTAAATACTATTTTAAAAGCCTTTCCTAATTTTTTCAACAACTTACATTAAATTATTGAAAATATTGAAAATCGGTCTAAAATTTTATCAACCACAGAAATATGTTAAATAAGCCTAATTACTCATTTTTAAAGTAATAGGTTATTATTATTATAATAGGTTATATAAAAATAATAGGTGTAGTTATGAGATAGCATGTATATATATTTAATTTATATTTAGTATATGTAGGTATGTAAATGGTTAAGGTTTCTTGACTTACAAGTAATAAGCTTCAAAGCTGAGACAATTGAAAAAATTTGTTGTTATAGAATTGTACTGTTGATGAATTCCAATCGTCAGTAACGTGGAAAAATCAGGATTTTTTTCCATTTAAGTGGAGAGCATTAGTCTTGTATTATAATTATAAATTATAATTGAAGTAATTAAATGAGGTCAATTTTAATTTTTTACTACTTTGTTTCAAATTATTTCTCTTTGTAACCAAATTGCTATCACAATTACTTTTAATTTTTTATTAGTGAAAAAATAAAGACGTGAATTCAATATGGTATTTGGTCTAATGAAGCATACATTTCTGAAGAAGCATCATATGCATAAGTTTCGAGCTTGATTAATTACTTTTCTCTCCACTACAATCTTACTTTGTATTTTAAAAATAAATATTGGTGTACATTCTTAATAGTAACGTATCAGGATTTTCCAAAAATATCGAGAACCTTAAAAATTTTTTTTAAAAATACCATCCTAGATTCATGTATTCATTCATTTTCTTTTTGTATGTGTATGCGTGTATATGCATGGTTGATTGTGATAACTGGCATTCTACTGCACACAAAAATGAAAGTAGAGTCCACCATTTCAAGGACTCAAATTGAGTGGCAGATAGAAAAATGTTCTCCATTATTTTCTGGGTGATTACCTTGTAAAATGCTATGGTAAAATATAGAATGAAGGAGCACAGAAACCAGACTACACTGAAAACATAATAAGTAAGTGGGAGAAAGCTGAACAAGCATATGCTGCCTTAAGAGGAGGAGATAAATTGTGCACTTAAAAGCTGCACTGTCCCTAGGGGACTGGGAAGAGTTCCATTCAAAAAGCTAAGCAAAGCTAAAATCCTGAAATATCTTTATAGTCATAAAAAAATGTATAAAATGCTGAAGTCAACTGGGTAATAGTGACAAATACATTTGCATTTTAGCTAGTTGATGCAAAATTAGAAGGAGTTTTACTGTAAAAGAAATGGGAGTTAGTGATATTAAATTAACTGAGAATGCCTTTTTTTTTAACCAATCCCATGAAATTGCTTAACTCCCTCACTCTACATCCCTTACACTGCACCAGAATGTCAATTCTTTAAAAAAAAAAAAAAAAGGCAGAAAGAATAAATTAATATAATGTGCCTGCTCTTGCTTTAACTTACTAAACCAGTCTAAACATTAAGTTCTTTTAGACCTGGTTTACAGTGGTCCAGTGCTGGGATATTCAAAGATCCATCCTTAGTTGCAACAGAGATGAGCTCTATGCCCACTTTAAGAATCATTCTGTATTTCTGCCTAGTTTTCCATATTAGACCTCACCGGCCTGCTTCCCTATCTTGTAGAGGCCTTGGTATGTATGAACACAACCATTCATATATTTGAAAAATCAATTATAGTGTACCTAAAATATGCCAAGTTACATGGTAGCTCATGAGTAAGTTTGTGCATGAACCCTTTAAGAGCAGGGTCTTGGTTTCCCACAGCTCTCAGCTCTCCTGGATGTAAGCCCCACAGGTTGGGATTTTCCTACCACTTGTTGTTTGTCGCACCAGGGATGTGGGTTCTGTCTAGATCACATGTATGCCCCTCCTACCCATCTCAACGTGGCCTTTCTTTATTCCTTAGTTATAGAAAATCTGTTAGTCTTCAGGTCATTCTCAGAAATGGTTGTCCTATGTATAGTTGTAGTTTTGGTGTGTCCCTGGGAGGTGAGATCAGGATCCTTCTACTCACTCCACCATCTAGATCCAGAACCAAAATTTAAGCAAAATTTAAATAAGTGGAGAGATCAACTGTGCTCATGGATTGGAAGACTTAATCATTTTAAGGTATTATTTCTCATAAGTTATAGTTGACTTGTGAACAACGTGGAGGTTTGGGACGCCAGCCCCCCACATGGTCGAAAATCTGCATATAATTTTACAGTCAGCTCTCTGTATTCGTGGTTCCATGTTCACAGATTCAACCAACCTTAGATCGTGTAGTACATGTTTATTGAAAAAAATCTGCATATAAGTGGATCTACGAAGTTCAAACCCATGTTGTTCAAGGGTCCACTGTAATTTATTAATTCAATATAATATGAATTATAATCACAAAAGGATTTTTTTCCTAGAATTAACAAGCATTTTTACAATTTTAATGGAAATACAAAGGACCCAGAGTAGTCAAAACAATTTTGCAAATAAAATGCATATTTGGAGGACATACACTAACTGATTTTGATGTATACTTTAACAATGTAATAGGGCAATATGGTAATGGAGTTAGGATAGATATGGATAAAATAAAACAAACTGGAGAATTCAGAAATATATCCACACATATGAAAAATTGATTGGAGAAAAAGACAAAATAGAAATTCGATGGCAGAAAGAAAGTATTTTCAACAAATGGTACTGGAACAATGGATACTTACTTTTTCAGTTCTTTTTCATCTTTGACTTGTTTCTCTCAATGCTTTCTGTGCCTTTCACCATTTTCTGACTTAGGTTTTTTTTCTCCACACTTTCCATCACATTCATTTCAATACTTAGAAATTCTAACATTCCTGGCACCACTGATATAAATTCAAAACAAAACAATAAACAAACATAGTGTAACTGTTAATAGTAATGGAATTGTTTCAAAGAGTATGGCTGGGATTAAACAATTCAGATAAAAGCAAGACTTCTAAACATAATCATGGAGTGTAAAGTGACAAAAGTGTAGCTTCAACACACTTGTAAACAAAAATACACGTCTGATCTTGTTTCTGTTGCCATTGCTCTTATTTTGCTTTGGAACCTATTGTTTTCTGAAAGTGTAAATACAAAAAATAACAGCAGAATGTCTGATGTCGAGGTGCTGGTGAATACCAGCCCTCACAGAGGTTGCTCAGCGGGGTTCTGTGAAACACATCCTGAGAATACTGCTTCCCTCTCTTCATGTAATATACTTTCATGTATTGCCAATCAAGCTCTGAGCCAGAAAGCAGAAATAGAGATGAATAAGAATTTTTACTACCATTGAGGAAGTCATCCCGTAGATCCATATACAGGAAAGTAAACCAACAATTCACATGTAGTCAGTGAGGGAAATGATATGATAGATTAGGACTTAGGAACTGTGGCAGCCCAGACAAAGAACAACTGAAGAATATGTAAAGAATGTGACATACTATGCTAAAAGGTCTGGAGTAAAAATAAGGCTACTAAACATAAGTGTCCTTGAATTGATCCCTTAAGAAAAGTGGCCGGCAGCCAACTGTTGAAAGGATTGGGGAGTACCACTATGTTGCAGGCAATGGACAAGCTAATATATGTGTATTGTATGTGGTCCTTTAACCCTTGCAGCAAATATGTGAAGTATTTGTTAACTGATGCCTAGAGAAGTTAAGTAATTTTCCCACGATGCATCCATAGCAAAATAGAGATTTAAATCTACTTTTAACTTACACCAAGGGCTGACTTCTTTTCATTACACTAGGGATTCTTAACTGGTTGATTTTATCCCTCAGAGTACGTTTGGCAATGTCTGGAAACATTTGGTTGTCACAACTGGGAGAAAGATGCTACTGGCATCTAGTGAATAGTGGCCAGGAATGCTACTAAACATTCTACAATGGACAGGCCAGTCCCCACAGCAAAGAATTATCCATACCAAAATGCCAATAATGCCAAAGGTGAGGAACTCTGCATTATACCATGCCACGTAGAGATAGACATAAGTGCTTTCTTTAGGCAGAAGGGAGAGTATGTTCTAAGGAGATGGAAGAGAACATCACTTGAATAGCTACAGTTGAATGCCATGATAAAGAATCTGAAATGTATCCTAATACCAATATGCTACTGGAGAAAATGCCAATAATATGTTAAACGTTTCTTCTAAATTAGTTCCTCTACAAACCTAGAGGGTACATTCATATTGCTGCTATTAAATTGTTCTCCTCACATTCATTTCAGGAAAAAAATCAGAAGTTACAGATACATACACACAGAAACACACACAGCATCACCCTAATATAAAAATAAATGTCAGTATAATCAAGAATTGCATTTTTTTCATGAGATTGCAACTCCCAACAATTAATAGAGTTAAATATGTTTTGTAAAAATTTAAAAATACTTGGTAGTATTCTTTCTCAGAGCACAGTATGTCAAGTCCTATTCATCTAATGCAAAATCCTGCAAGCAGTTCCATTTACAGAAAATGTTCTGGACTTCCACACCAGGTAGAATTTACAGAATGAGCAGTGATGCAAGAAGAAGCTTAACCAGTTCATTTCCGTGCAACCAGTACACACAAAGGATATGGGGGAAAAAAGAAATTTAAAAAAAATAAGGAAAATGAAAATGGTAAAAAGCTCATCCTGATCATTATAGATTGAATCTACAAAGCCAGCCAAAGAGTGAACTATGATGGCATATAGACTGACCTCTAACAGGCTGTCTACTGCAGCACATTACCATGTAGGAAGCTGAGACAGTTTGGGATTTGGTGAGCAAAACAGAAATAGGTAAATGTGATGCATTCTTATAAATATGATCATCATTTTTCCAAAGGCAACTATTAGCAGCCCCATCAAGAGTATTATACTTTTGATTCATATATCATGTGATAATGATGGCTGTTAATGATATTATACAGTTATCCACATAATAGTTCTTCCTAATTTTTCCCTTAGGAATATAGTGCTTGGCATAAAGCAAAAGTTTGAAACCACAAAGCCTCCAATACTTTAAGAGATCTTAAATTAAAAATGAGCTAATTACTCAATTACACCAATAATTAAATTATTTTTTCTCTCTCTTCCTCCCACACCCCATCTCTCTCTCCTCTCTCTCTCCTCCCCCACACTCTGTGTGTGTGTGTGTGAACACACTCTGGAGATGAAAAGGCTAGAAAAGGCTATTTGTGATAAACATAAGTTGTTGGAAATTGAGATATTATCCATTAGCAATTTCATTCACTGTAATACTGTAATGATTACAAATATATTCATACCTCAGGAAAAATGTGTATCTTTTCTTTATTTCCATTTAGGATTTTAAGTGATCCATCTCAAAAAAGTATAAATTCTTTTATTTTTTTTTCAGTTTCACAGCTTTCATTGAATTCTTAGCATGTGCTGTGTTAGGCTCTGGGGCTGTATATAAATGTTGGTTCTCCTTTTTTTTTTTTAAATTGAAGTATAGTTGATTTTCAATATTGTGTTAGTTTCATGTATACAGCAAAGTGATTCAGCTATACATATTTATATATTATTTTTCAGATTCTTTTCCATTATAGGTTATTACAAGATATGGAATATAGTTCCCTGTGCTGTACAGTAAATCCTTGTTTATTTTATATACAGTAGTGTGTATCTGTTAATCCCATACTGCTAATTTATCCCACCCCCCTTTCCCTTATGGTAACCATAAGTTTGTTTTCTTTGTCTGTAAATCCGTTTCTGCTTTGTAAATAAGTTCATTTGTATTATATTTTCAGATTCCACATATAAGTGATATCATATGGTATATGTCTTTGTCTGACCTACTTTACTTTGTATGATAATCTCTGGGTCCATGCATGTTGCTGCAAATGGCAATATTTCATTATAAAATAGGGTAAATTCTTAATGGTAAATTGATTCTTATTCAGTCTAGGAACAGTTAATTTTTCCAAAGAATTTTTGAATGAGAAAATATATATGCTACAGTTTTGCCCATTTGAATATTTCTCTTCGGCAGTTGTTTACTTCTACATCATGTATGTAAGTTAAGCATTTCCCCATTAATTTTGTATCTTTGTCTATTTAAGGATCTCTTTGGACTCTGTCCAACAAACACAAAAATGTCAGATTCATTTATTTTTTAGGATAGATGGTTTCTCAAGAATATAACATTAGTAATCATTATGTAGAACAATTACGAGATTTTTATTCTAACAATAACCTCATGATTATTATACTACATGCCAATTTCAAAAAAAAATTAAAAGTCCTCTAAAACATTAAATACAACAAAACTTGAAAATATAAACTAGGTGTAAAAATGTGTTTTTATAATAAAGTACAACTTTAGGACTAAATATAGAGAGAAGGAGTGTTATAATAAAATGTCAGCTGTTAATGGACATAAAGTAAAGAATAGTGTTTAAAATATTTAATTACTTTGGACACTAAGAGGATGAGATTTTTAACACTTATAACATCATAAGTTTAACACATCATACCTGGGAAAGGGAGCTGGAAAAACACCCTCTATTCCTGAGGAAGGGGCAGATCACCATGTGAGCCCAGAATTACAATTGGGGGATCCTCAAGAGCACTGAGAGGTCACACTCTAAACTCTAGGGAAAACTGTGAGCCTAAGACTGAAGCTTAATTAGAGAATTAACTAACACCCATCAGAGTGGAAGCAGCTGTGAGTGGTACCAAAGTGTGGGAGAGATGTTTGCGAAGAGAAGACCTAAAGCTAAAGGGAGAGCAGATAGAAAAGCTTTTGCAAACCAGTTCTACTCTAAACACAAGTTAATGCTACAGAAATTTGAAACCTCTTGTGCACTGAAGGTATAGGTAGCAAAAAACAAACACTACATTGAGCTGAATAACAATATAGCATTGTATCTGTGATCATTTTTCATAGCAGTCTGATTAATTACTAGGAATGCATCATATTTACTTCCATTTTGCTCCCCAGGTCCCAAACTGTCTTAGCTTTCTAAATGGTAATGAGCTTACAGGTGACAGTCTATTAGATGTCAGTCTGTATGCCATGAGAAGCTCACTCATAAGCAGACCTTTTCGATTCAATCTTAATCATCAGAAGGACTCTTGATTGCTTTCATTTTTCTTCTTTTGACTTCATCTCAATGTGTACTGGTAGCACTGAAATGAATGAATTGATACTCTTCTTCTTGGATCGTTCACTGCTCCTGTAAATTCCACCTAGGGTGGAATTCCAGGATCTTTTTTTTTTTTTTTTTTTTTGGTAAATGAGATTAATGCCAGGATTTTACATTCATTGCTAATGGAGATTATCAAAATTAAAAACTCTTTAAAATAGTACACTAAGTGAACTGGGAGAATATATTTAAAGGTAACATGCATGACAAAAGTCTTGTATCTACAATGCTTTTATTTTGTTCTTATTTTTCTAGGTTTTTGAGGTGGAAATTTAGATTATTAATTTGAGACTTTTTCTTAAGCATGTATTAGTGTTATAAATTTCTCTGTCAGCACTGCATTACCTGTGTCCCACAAATTTTGAAATATGTATGCCATTTTCATTCAATTCAATATATTTTTAAAACTTTCTCTTGAAACTTCCTTTTTTTCCCTAGATTAGAAATGTGTTGTTTTGTTTCCAAGTGTTTGGAGATTTTCCTGTTATGTTTCTGTTATTTATTTCTAGTTTGATTTTATTGTGGCTGGAGAACACGTTCCATATGATTTCAAATTTTATGAATTTGTGGAGTTTTATTCATGGCCCAATATTTGGCCCATCTTGGTGAATGTTACTTGAATATTGAAAACAAAAGTGTATTTTGCTCTTGTTGCGTAGAATATTCTATAAATGTCAATTAGATCGTGTTGTCTGGTATTATTGATCTTTTCCTGTATAATTTCTGATTTTCTTGGTAGTTGTTCTCTCAGTTGTTGAGGGAGAGGAGTTAACGTCTTCAACCATAATTGCGGATTAGTCCATTTCTCTTTTGTTATATGGTTTTTCATTCACACATTTTGCAGTTCTGTTTTTTTGGTACATGTACCTTTAGAATTGCTATCCTTCTTGTGGATTGATCTCACATGGCAGAAAAGAGTAAGAGGGCTCTCTGGGGTCCCCTTAATAAGGCACTAATCCTATCCAGGGTTCCACCTTCATGACTTAATTACCTTTCAAAGTCCCTACCTCCTAATAGCATCACATTGGGGATTACATATGAATTGGGGGGGGGACACATTGGGAATTACTTATGAATTTGGGGGGGGACACACACCTTCAGTCCATTGCATTACCTACTCTTCAGATCTTAACAGAGACCTCACTTCTTCAGAAAGGACATTTCTGACCTATATAATAAATACTCTCCATACTTTCTCTCACTCATGCCTGATCATTCCCTTCATAGGATTTTTCATAATCTTCAGTAATTTACCTGCATGTATTAAGGATGTATTTTTTCTCTTTTCCATTTTAAAGTAAGCTCCACGAGTGCAGGAGTCATGCTTTTATCATTTGTGTCTGTATTCTCAGTGCTAAACACAATGCCTGGCACCAAGGAAACATTCATTAATTGAATTAACATTTACTACTAATAACAGTATAAAGATATATACATGGTTTGCCTCCTAATAGATATATTATTTTATACTCTGTAAACTTTCTAAAATAAAATTTAATTTAAAAAACTGGAAGTGATGGATGTGAATGACAGTTTGTAGATTTTGCTTGCACATGTAAGTAACAGAATCATTTAGGTACATAAAAATTCTCAAAAACATTTTTAATCAGTTAACATGGATGTCATTGCAAGAGGCACCTGTGGACTTACATAACAACATACAATACCTCATTCCCTAGTACTCACTGAATCATAGTAGTCCTAGGCTACTCTCGCACAATGAATTTATATGCACTTATGAGAACAATTTGGTCAAAGTCTTCAAGCAACAGTAATGTTTCTGTATGATTTTTAATTATATGAAATAGCCATAGGAAGTAGCTTCATTCCTCTATTGGGATATACAGGGAGATAATTTATCATCCATCATATGTTTATATGATTTTGGTATCAATTACTATAAAACACCTTAAACACCATTTACTCATTTTCCAAAAGAGCTTACTTTTAGTGTTGTTAACCTATAGTAGCTAAAACTTTTCTAGATTTGAGTATATGCTCCATCTTCCCTGTCTTGTAAGGATGATTCAATCAAAGAGCTTTTTTACCTGCACAAGTTGGAACAATTTCAGAAAAAGGAATTTTTTCCCCCTTTGTTGCTACTGCCACTGTGATAGAAGCTACTGGTGACAGTGGAGAAGCCACATTTTCAGAATTCTCATGCTGGAGCAGTGGGAGAGAAAATGTATCAGCAAGATCCCTTATCTGTCACAACTCCAGTTAGACAGGTGCAACAGTTATTTGTTCTTATATATAAAGATACCAGCAGTCCCCCACTGTTAATGTGACTATAAAATTCATTCCTGTAAAAATGCCTAAGTTTCCTTGAATCCCTGTGGAGCCTCCCAGCATGACTTCTGAGAAGCATTTGAAGTGGATTTAGTATTTGTTTAGAGACTTCTCAATGCTAATATTTCTTACATCTGCAATTATAGTAGAATTACACTACATGTACACAGAAATACATACACGTTGATCTTTTCTAAAACCTTGCTCAACTTAGAAATTAGCTTAACTACAATTAGCAGTAGCCTTGAGAGAAATTCATGGGGACGTCTGATTCATCTTAGAGACATATTTAAACAAGATATACCAGTAACGTGTTGTTGGATTTTGTTTGCTAGTATTTTGTTGAGGATTTTTGCATCTATATTTATCATCGATATTGGTCTGTAACTTTTTGTAGTATCTTTGTCTGGTTTTGATATCAATGTGATGGGGGACTCATAGAATGAGTTTGGGAGTGTTCCTTCCTCTGCAATTTTTGGAAGAGTTTGAGAAAGATGAGTGTTAGCTCATCTCTAAATGTTTGATAGAATTCACCTGTGAAGCCATCTGGTCCTGGACTTTTGCTTGTTGGAAGATTTTTAATCACAGTTTCAATTTCATTACTTGTGATTGGTCTGTTCATATTTTCTATTTCTTCCTGGTTCAGTCTTGGAAGGTTATACCTTTCTAAGAATTTGTCCATTTCTTCCAGGTTGTCCATTTTATTGGCATAGAGTTGCTTGTAGTAGTCTTTTATTATGCTTTCTATTTCTGTGGTGTCTGTTGTGACTTCTCCTTTTTCATTTTTAATTTTATTGATTTGACTCCTCTCCCTCTTTTCCTTGATGAGTCTTGCTAAAGGTTTATCAATTTTCTTTATCTTCTCAGAGAACTATCTTTTAGTTTTATTGATCTATGTTATTGCTTTCTTTGTTTCTATTTCATTTGTTTCTGCTCTGATCTTTATGATTTTTTCCTTCTACTAACTTTGGGTTTTGTTTGTCCTTCTTTGTCTGGTTCCTTTAGGTGTAAAGTTAGATTGTTTATTTGAGATTTTTCTTGTTTCTTGAAGTAGGATTGTATTGCTATAAACTTCCCTCTTAAAACTGCTTTTGATACATCGCATAGGTTTTGGATCGTCATATTTTCGTTGTCATTTGTCTCTAGGTATTTTTTTATTTCCTCTTTGATGTCTTCAGTGATCTCTTGGTTATTTAGTAATGTATTGTTTAGCCTCTATGTGTTTGTGTTTTTTATGTTTTTTTCCCTGTAATTGATTTCTAATCTTGTAGTGTTGTAGTCAGAAAAGATGCTTGATATGATTACAGTTTTCTTAAATTTACCAAGGCTTGATTTGTGACCCAAGATGTGATCTACCCTGGAGAATGTTCCATGTGCACTTGAGAAGAAAATGTAATCTGCTGTTTTGGGGTGGAATGTCCTATAAATATCAAGTAAATCTATCTGGTCTGTTGTGTCATTTAGAGATTGTGTTTCAGTATTAATTTTCTGTCTGGATGATCTGTCCATTGGTGTAAGTGAGGTGTTCAAGTCCCCCACTATTACTGTGTTGCTGTCGATTTCCTCTTTTATATCTGTTAGCAGTTACCTTATGTATTGAGGTGCTCCTCTGTTGGGTGCATATATATTTGAATATAGACGCAAAAATCCTCAACAAAATACTAGCAAATAGAATCCAACAACACATTAAAAGGATCATACACCATGATCAAGTGGGATTTATCCCAGGGATGCAAGGATTCTTCAATATACACAAATCAATCAAAGTGATACACCCTATTAGCAAATTGAAGAATAAAAACCATATTATCATCACAATAGATGCAGAAAAAACTTCTGACAAACTTCAACACCAATTTATGGTAAAAACTCTCCAGAAAGTGGGCATAGAGGGAACCTACCTCAACATAATAAAGGCCATATATGACAAACCCACAGCAAACATCATTCTCAATGGTGTAAAAGTGAAAGCATTTCCTCTAAGATCAGGAACAAGACAAGGATGTCCACCCTCACCACTATTATTCAACATAGTTTTGGAAGTCCTAGCCACGGCAATGAGAGATGAAAAAGAAATAAAAGAATACAAATTGGAAAAAAGTAGTAAAACTGTCACTGTTTGCAGATGATATGATACTACACATAGAGAATCCTAAAGATGCCATCAGAAAACTACTAGAGCTAATCAGTGAATTTGGTAACGTTGCAGGATACAAAATTAGTGCACAGAAATCTCTTGCATTCCTATACACTCACAACAAAAGATCAGAAAGAGAAATTAAGGAAACAATCCCATTCACCATTGCAACAAAAAGAATAAAATATGTGGGAATAAACTTACCTAAGGAGGTAAAAGAACTGTACTCAGAAAACTGTAAGACACTGATGAAAGAAATCAAAGATGACACAAACAGATGGAGAGATATACCATGTTCTTGGTTGGAAGAATCAAGATTGTGAAAATGACTATACTACCCGAAGCAATCTACAGATTCAGTGCAATCCCTATCAAATTACCAGTAGCATTTTTTACAGAACCAGAACAAAAAATCTTAAAATTTGTATGGAGACACAAAAGACCCCGAATAGCCAAAGCAGTCTAGAGGGACAAAAACGGAGCTGGAGGAATTAGACTCCCTGACTTCAGACTATACTACAAAGCTACAGTAATCAAGACAATATGGTGCTGGTACAAAAACAGAAATATAGATCAATGGAACAGCATAGAAAGCCCAGAGATAAACCCATGCACCAATGGTCAACTAATCTATGACAAAGGAGGTAAGAATATACAATGGATAAATGACAGTCTCTTCAATAAGTGGCGCTGGGAAAACTGGACAGCTACATGTGTAAAAGATTGAAATAAGAACACTTCCTAACACCAGATACAAAAATAAACTCAAAATGGATTAGACACCTAAATGTAAGACTGGACACTATAAAACTCTTAGAGGTAAACATAGGAAGAACACTGTTCGATATAAATCACAGCAAGATCTTTTTTGATCCACCTCCTAGAGTAACGGAAATAAAAACAAAAATAAACAAATGTGACCTAATGAAACTTAAAGGCTTTTGCACAGCTCAGGAAACTACAAACAAGATGAAAAGACAGTCCTCAGCATGGGAGAAGATATTTGCAAACGAATAAGCGGACAGAGGTTTAATCTCCAAAATATATAAACAGCTCTGCAGCTCAATCTTAAAAAAATACACAACCCAATCAAAGAATGGGCAGAAGACCTAAGTAGACATTTCTCTAAAGACATACTGATGGCCAAGAAGCACACGAAAAGCTGCTCAACATCACTAATTATTAGAGAACTGCAAGTCAAAACTACAATGAGGTATTGCCTCACACCAGTTAGAATGGGCATCATCAGAAAATCTACAAACAAGTGCTGGACAGAGTGTGTAGAAAAGGAAACCCTCTTGAACTGCTAGTGGGAATGTAAATTGATACAGCCACTATGGAAAACAATATGGAGGTTCCTCAAAAAACTAAAAATAGCATTACCATATGACCCAGTAATCCCACTATTGGGCGTATACCCAGAGAAAACCATAATTCAGAAAGACACAGGCACTCCAGTGTTCATCGTATCACTATTTACAATAGCCAGGACATGGAAGCAACCTAAATGCCCATCAACAGACTAATGGATAAAGATGTGGTACATATATACAATGGAATATTACTCAGCCATAAAAAGAAACGAGATTGGGTCATTTCTAGAGACGTGGATGTATCTAGAGACTGTCATACAGAGTAAAGTAAGTCAGAAAGAGAAAACCAAATATTGTATATTAACACATATGTGTGGAACCTAGAAAAATGGTACAGATGAACCGGTTTGCAGGGCAGAAATAGAGACACAGATGTAAGGAACAAACATATGGACACCAAGGGGGGAAAGTGGTGGAAGGTGGTGGTGGTAGTGGGATGAATTGGGAGATTGGGATTGACATATATACACTGATATGTATAAAATAGATAGCTAATAAGAACCTGCTGTATAAAAAATAAATGAAATAAAATTTAAAAAAATAGATATACCAGTAAAAACTCAGTTTGAACTGATCAATTGCATTAAGGACTTTAGAGATAAAATATATTGTTTCCAAATCAAAAGAAAAGGCTAGAATATTCTGTACCAATAATCAGAGATGACTTTAGTACTTAATTTCCAGACCTGAAACACTGAATATGTATTATTAAGCATAGAGATATGTTATAGAGAGTCATGTACTGTGTGTACAGAGAATTATGAACATTCATTGTAATCAGTTATCTTTTGCCATAGATATCCAGGCTAAAACCTAGTTTTTCTTATACAAGTAGGTATATTATAGAGCTTCATAATATAGTATACCCAAACCCATCAGTACTTCATGAAAAAATTTCATAAAGCTTGTAAAATATCTGAAATGTTATGCAAAAACTTGCTTTGAAGGAAATACATACACTATTCTGAGTATTGTGTTTATAATCTTAATCAGATTCTCTTTGTATCTACAAAGCTCCTATCCATAGTTTAAGACTCCCAGGACTAAAGTAAATATTTAAGATTCAGAAACAGCATACCTATGAAAAAGTAAAGGGAAGGGATTGTAGATTAACAAGAAGACTTTAGTAAATTAGAAACATTAAATACTCAGAAGAAAGGATTTATAAAATGGAATGTCACCCAGAAAATCAACATAGCTCTTGTGCAATATAAGAGGAAAAGGAAAAAAAAAAATTAACAAAATCAACTAAACGTTAGCTATTCATTAAAAGTAGCATCTTTTGGGGACTTCCCTGGAGGTCCAGTGGCTAAGACTGTGCTTCCAGTGCAGAGGGCATGAGTTCTATCCCTGGTAGGGGAAGATCTCGCATGGTGTGGCCAAAAAAAAAAGCATCTTTTGTTAGATTGTTTGACATTACTAGCATTGTAATCATATGATAAATGTATTTATAAGTAAATCCTTGACATAATTAGGAAAAGAAACTTACCTAGACTTGATTTCTCCTAACTGTAAACATGGCTATCCATCCACTTTCCAGTCTGTTAAAAATATATCCAAAATGTTATTGGACATATATTTTCTAAGAACAAAACAAAAATGCTGACTCTAGCAAGTTTCAAGATCATGCTTTGCTGTCTATTAATTTCAAGATGCCTGTTACAATTTTCCATAGACTACAGTGCAATAGTGTAATATAACCAAGTAGTGAAGAAGACCAGCAAAGATTTATGCAGCCTTACTGCATGCTTTATACTAGAACACATACTTGATATGCATCGTCTCATAGTGACTTTATCAGGTGATGCAGTGGTCTGTTTTCAGCAGTCTGGGTTCAGTCACAAAACTAGAGTCAATGCAAGAATTCTGGGAAGAAAAACAACATCTTACTGTAGGAATTATGGTTTACAGAATACCAGAATGCTCAGGAGAAAAAAGGGAAAGCGCCACCAATGTCAGGAGAGCTGCAGCTGGAAAGACGGCAGTAGATATTGAGTACCTCATTGAAAAGGAAGTGGTTTCTCAAAATCACACCCAGAAACTGCTGCAGTTCTCCAGAATCTCTGAAAAAGTTCACACGAACTGTTGCAGAGTGCTGCTGTGAAATATGTGGTAAACAAGCACTCGGTGAGAATTTTCCGTGAATCTCACATGTGGCTGCAATTGCCTCTGCTCAAGTCCCTCTGTACAAACCACTTGAACTTGATGGTGGAGTAGGGCTGCACACACCCAAATTCATGGTTTGGTGTGTCAGATAACATCAGTTCATGGCACGATGAATTAAGGGTTCATCTAAGTGGCACGATGCCTTAAGGGTTATGGACAAGTATTCAGTCTCTGCAAGGGCCCAGCACCAGGCTTTTTCTGTCAGTCGTAGGTAGGTAGCTATCTGCAGAAGAGAATACGGCTTTGTTCCAAAATACCTATTTGCCACAGATACTTCAACACAGTTGGATGTGTTGGTCATACAGAGCGAGAGCAGAGTCACTCACATGGAAGCTTAGACCTGTTCCAGGCTTACAGTTTATTGACAAATGAGTCAAGAGTAGTAAGTCCAAATAAAGTACTGGGTTGCTGCTAAAATTCAGAGGATCACTAGGTATGTGTCTTTTCTGTGACTATATAAATAAGGTGTTCATCTTAAAGATGATACATTAACATTCCTCATACCACTGAACCCATAGTCTTCAAATGTTCCTTAATAATTATATGATATATTTCGGAGCCTCTGGCAAACATTTCTTCCAAGTCTTGCAAGGGATCTATTCCATTTGCTAACACCAACTCAGCAAGTCCAATCAGAATGGTTTTGTCAACAGAGTGGACAAGCCGGATTCCTTACCTAGACTTGACAGAGAGCTAAAGAGTTGATATAGCCCTGATTCTGTGCCTGCCAGGTAAAGGCAAACTGCTCCTCAGTCTTTACTAATAAATATGGAGAAAAGAGCACTCTCAGAATCAGCAGCAAGATAGCACGTGCTGAGCTCTCTGTTTACTTGCTTAGGCACAGCACGTCACCTTTGAGTCACCAGTTCTTTCCTTTATTGTTGAATCATGTTGAAGATAACAACATTTTTAAAAAATTAATTCCCCTGTTAATGGACATTTGGCTTGTTTTCAGTTTTAGGCTATGACGGATAAAACTGTATGAACATTTATGTGTGAGGTTTTGTGCAAATATGTTCTCATTTTTCTTGGGCAAATACCTAGGAATAGAATTAGTGGGTCATAAAATATATGATAGTTCAACTTTATAAGAAAACTACAGACTGTTTTCCAAAGGGATTGTGCTATTTATCCTCCAAGAAGGAATGCTGATTTACCCATTTGTATATCTTGTTTTGTGCAGTACTATTCCACTTATTATCCATTTGGGGTTTATTTTTCTTTTAACTATTGGGTTGTAAGAGTTTTGCTTTTTTTCCCCCCTACAATGAGGAATGTCTTTTTATTTTCTAGTTTCTTTTGAAGAGCAGAGATATTATAATAATTTTTAGTAGGAAACTAGTGGTTGCAGAACACAGATAAAATAGCCTACAGAAAATGAATTTCCCTTGTGTGGGGAAATACTGAAAACAGGTCTAAGACAAGGTAAATCGGCACTAGTTACTATATGAACAAAAATGTAGCAGCTCCAAACTTTGAAGGACAAGGGTTTGCAGTCTTGGAAAGGCACCACATTTCTAGGAAAAGAAGTAACATGGGACTGACATTCTCTGAAAGTGTGCTGGTGAAAAGAATTAACAAAGCAAACAGTAGAAATTAAGAGTCCAACAAAAACAAAAGAGAATTACTCCAGTAGAAGGCCATCCGCCCCTCCCGCCATGCAGTCAATAATCCTGCCTCCATAACTTCACATATTACTGGAAGTCAAAGCAAAAATAAGACATTTCAAAATGAAAATAAAATGGCATGCAACACTGAAACAGAACTGCCAAATAAATAAAACAGAAAATAAAAATCCGTGTATTTCATCAGGGGTTTATTTATAAGTAATTTTTATTGGAGAATAGTTGATTTACAATGTTGTGTTAGTTTCTGCTGTACAGCAAAGTGAATCAGTTATACATATACATATATCCACTCTTTTTTAGATTCTTTTCCCATATAGGTCTTTACAGAGTATTGAGTAGAGTTCCCTGTGCTGTACAGTAGGTCCTTATTAGTCATCTATTTTATATATAGTAGTGTGTATATGTCAATCCCAGTCTCCCAATTTATCCCTCCTCCCCTTCCCCCTTGGTAACCATAAGTTTGTTTTCTACATCTGTGACTCTGTTTCTGAATGAACAAATAAATATGTTCATTTGTACCATTTTTTTAGATTCCACATATAAGTGATACCCTATGATATTTGTCTTTCTCTGTCTGACTTACTTCACTCAGTATGACAATCTCTATCATCTGGTTTAATTTCACTGAGATTGCATTTTTTTTAAAATTTCAAACCTATATTCATATTGCATTTTAAAAGATAATATAAAAACCCCGTCTAAGATGTTGCTCAGATTTATTCTCTCAACCTCATTGGAAACTGCTAATATGATAAACATTACGCTGATGTTTTTGCTTATTTGTCTGTTATTTAAGAAATTGAGCATTTGCCTTGTGCTTATAAACCTTGTCTCTTATTTCATGTCCTACAATCATTTATTTAATTATTATATCTTTGCTGATTTGTAAATATTAGATGAACTGTTACGCAGTATGATATTATGCGTTTGTTACAAATACAGTTTTTTTGCATCTGTAGTTTTGGTTTTGTATATCTATGGCTTTTTGTTTTTATTGTATTTTTAAATTATATTAAATTTGTATACTTTGTAAAGCAATGATTGCATCATTTGTAAATGTCTGTTTTCTCCTAGCATATGTATGACTTTTTGACATATTTAAATAATTCACTTATATGACATTTCTTTTGTTGGTGAAAATGAAAAAAGGAATCCAGGCTTATTGTTTACAGTTACACATGGACTTGTCCTAACAACATTTTCCTTGTTACACACAGACATTATGACACTGGCTCTCAGTGGGCTCCCAGCTGTTAATCATACTTAACAGTCTATAACACTTAACTCTTGTTATTACTACGAGAAAAAAAAGTTTTCTTCAAGTGAACTCAGGAAGAAAACAACTCATGTCTCAGTAGAAGAAATTACAGGGCTTTGGTAATTAATTTGTTTGTATCTTATATGCACTTTAATTTATATAAGCTATTTTAAACTATTACATTCTTTTTGTGACTGATAAGAAATAAAAATAAAAACAACAAGGAAAACCTCAGAGCCAAAAATGTAGCTGTTTCCTATCAAGATTTTAGTATCTCAACATATATCTTTTGTAGTGGTAGCAACTGAGACTTTATTGTGTGTGTGTGTGTGTGTGTGTGTGTGTGTGTGTGTGTGTGTGTATGTATCTTCACATTTTCCCAGCTGCCTTGATAATGTATTCTGAAATACTCCTCTTATGTATATTTTAAGTAGCTGAAAATACTTTTCAGAAATGAAATGTAGTTAGAAAAAAAAAGTAAAATATGCTCCCACATTTTGTGAATTAGAATGTCTTTAATGTTGTATATGGTATAGACATATGATACATGTATGATATATACACTGGCTAAAATCGTTAAATGATACATGTATGATATATACACTGGCTAAAATCGTTAATACATGGAAAACTTTAAAAATTTTAAAAAGTGTCTTATCCCTTTTTTCTATTTCACTTATTTTTACTTCCTTTGTGGCAAAGTAAATGAAATAACTTTAAAATAATTAAACATTTAAGTTATTGAGTTTCCAGTGTTTTCTTACCAAATGAGAGTTCATGTACATATTATTCCATACTTGCAAATATTGCATAAGCTTCTTACTTATAGGTATGAAGAGCTAAAGAAAACCTTTCTGACTTTTCCTGAGTAAACATTCATAGTGAGGTGAACTTTTGGTTCTGTTTCATTTTTTGATTCTCACCTGCTTATAAATATTCAGTTATGATCATTTCTGTCTAAAATGTGGCTTCTAAATGTTGCTTTTTCTCTCTAGTTATGGTGCTATTTATCAATTAGGATTTAAGAGTGCCAAAGTTCTACAAACAACAAATGCTGGAGGGGGTGTGGAGAAAAGGGAACCGTCTTGCACTTTGGTGGGAATATAAATTGATACAGCCACTATGGAGAACAGTATGGAGGTTCCTTAAAAAACTACAAATAGAACTACCATAGGACCCAGCAATCCCACTACTGGGCATATACCCTGAGAAAACACCATAATTCAAAAAGAGTCATGTACCACAATGTTCATTGCAGCTCTGTTTACAATGGCCAGGACATGGAAGCAACCTAAGGGTCCATCGACAGATGAATGGATAAAGAAGATCTGGCACATATATAGAATGGAATATTACTCAACCATAAAAAGAAACAAAATTGAGTCACATATATACAATGGAATATTACTCAGCCATAAAAAGAAACAAAATTGAGTTATTTGTAGTGAGGTGGATGGACCTAGAGTCTGTCATACAGAGTGAAGTAAGTCAGAAAGAGAAAAACAAATACTGTATGCTCACATATATGTGGAATCTAAAAAAAAAAAAAAAATAAGGTCATGAAGAACCTAAGGGCAGGATGGGAATAAAGATGCAGACCTACTAGAGAATGGACTTGAGGACATGGGGAGGGGGAAGGGTAAGTTGGGACGAAGTGAGAGAGTTACATGGACATATATACACTACCAAATGTAAAAAATATAGCTAGTGGGAAGCAGCTGCATAGCACAGGGAGATCAGCTCAGTGCTTTGTGACCACCTAGAGGGGTGGGATAGGGAGGGTTGGAGGGAGACGCAAGAGGGAGGAGATATGGGGATACATGTATACGTATAGCTGATTCACTTTGTGATACAGCAGAAACTAACACACCATTGTAAAGCAATTATACTCCAATACAGATGTTAAAAAAATAAATGAGGTATTGTATGTTAAAAAAAGAGATACAGTCTTGGGAAACTGCAAGTAATTCTATATGATTAGAGTGAGAAAAAAAATGGCATGGTGAGAAGCCAGGTAAGGGAGGTAGGTAAAAGTAAAGTTATGACATGAATTTTGTGCCACAGAGAAGATTGGACATGATTCTATATTCAAGTTTTGCTACCAAATAATTTTTAAAGGAACATGAATACAAATAATTGTATTTTAGAAAAAAAAAGAGCAATATGAGTTTGAGTCCAAAGCAGAAAAAATATTTGATGCTATCGCAATCATTGAAGTCAGCAGTGCTGAGTCTGGTGCAGTGCAGCTGGAGAAAGGGAGATGGATGTGGTTGGCTGAGGGGACAATAAAGTAAGTTGGACTTGCTTTCAGAATGAGGGAAAACCAGTGTCTGGCTTTAAAGACTGGGAGGATGGTAGAGTTATAACTACTGCTATATCTTAGAGAGACGTGGCAGGTTTGGGAGAAGAGGAATTCAGTGTTGGATTTTTTTGCTTTCAGAGTGTGTGGTTCCATAAACATGTAAGTGCTCAGCTCAAAAGAGCCAGCTAGGGCTTCCCTGGTGGCACAGTGGTTGAGAGTCTGCCTGCCGTTGCAGGGGACACGGGTTTGTGCCCCAGTCCAGGAAGAGCCCACATGCCGCGGAGCGGCTGGGCCCGTGAGCCATGGCCGCTGAGCCTGCGCGTCCGGAGCCTGTGCTCCGCAACGGGAGAGGCCGCAACAGTGAGAGGCCCACGTACCGCAAAAAAAAAAAAAAAAAAAAAAAGAGCCAGCTAGTTTGGAAATACAGATTTGGAAGATGTCTTTATAGAGAGACTAATACATTCCATATAAATAGATTAAATGACATATCAACAATGAATAACCTGAGAAGCAAAGGGGCTCAGGTAGAACCAATTTTTAGCCCATAAATAGTAGAAGTGGAAGAAGAGACAATAAATTACGAAAAAGAATCACATCCAGTGTCGCAGCAGGGACTTGAAACAAGGAATAAGGAATTGGCCAAGCATACCAAATAACAAACTTAGGAGGAGTAAGATGATACTCAATCCATTGCAGTTTACCAATTAGAAGATTATCAGTGACCCTTGCCAGAGAAGTTTTGGTGGAGTAGAGAATAGAAATCAGACTGCAGTAGGTTGAGGAGGGATTAAGAAGCATGAAGGATGTGCAGATAGATTTTGCAACTACTGTTTTTGAGGACCTTGAGTATAATGACAAAGAGATTGGGACTCAGGTTGAAGGGTTTTTTTTTTTTTTTTTTTTGCTGTTATTGCTTTTATAAAATAGAGAAATTTGGGATTGTTTACATGTATTATAAAGAACCCCCCCCCCAGTATTTACAGAGTCCACAATTTATACACATTAAATGAAATGTCTCCCATTTTCTCATTTTATATATTTTCTAATTCCATGGCCAAATAATACTGCTCTGCTGTGTCAGTGAACGCACTACCCCCTATATTTACACCCTGAAGCCTGTTCCTTGATGTTCTGATTTTCCTTTTTGTTGCAGATATCCTCCTTCCTCAGTGTGTGTGTGCGCGTGCGTGTGTGTGTGTGTGAATGAGAGAGAGAGAGGGAGAGGAGAGCTGTGGGTGGATATACTGGACAGTGAGGAAGCTGTGTTTGTGTAATGTGTATTTACAAGCTTTTGTGATTCAATATGAGGAGGAAGGGGTGAGGGAAAAGGTGAAGAAAATAGGATGGTATAGGTAATAGGAGTGGATGAGTGCTATCTGCAGTTTTAGTGGAGACGGAAAAAGTTAGTCTCAGTCAGAGATGGAGCAAGGAATGGAGTCAGAGATGGAGGATAGGGGAGTCAGACAGACAGAGGTTGGTGAGCCGAACGTCAGGGTTTGAGTGTGAGAGCTGACTGGAACGGGAGTAACAGTGTGTAACCATGAACGTCTGCATCTCTGCAGCTGTGGGAAGTGTGCGAGGCATGAGGGTTCCTGTGTTTCAGCGTGGGAGTGATTGTGCCATAGTGCCAGTGACTGAGAGTTGGTGACTGTCCGTACGTCTGAGTGTGACTTGAGTGAGGGCGAGCAACTGAGGCTGAAGGCAGATGGTTAGAGGTAGGCAGGCAAGAGCAGCTCCCCTAGTGACTGTCTCTGGGATTCAGATGAAATGCTCTGTTGAATTTTAGCTCTAGTTTCTAGCTAGACTTTTAGGAAAGCATTCTCTGAAGTAATCTGAGAAACTCCATGAGATAGGAGAAAAAATAATGTCAATTAAAAAATGTTTATATTTATACAGAAGGCAAACATTTGCAAGTCATCTTCGTCTTTCTCGTTTCCTAAAAGCGGACTAACTCAACAACTGTTACTGAGTGCCTACTACATGTCTCCTTCTGAGTTTGCAGTGATGAGGAACTAGGCTGACATGGTGCCTGCCCTCATGGAGTGTGTATTCTAGTTGGGGAGAAAGAGAAGAACAAAACATACAAATGAGCTCATGATATTTGAGGAGGTTAATGAAGGAGATTTTTTAAATTATAGGGGATAGAAAAAAAGGAAGTTTACCTGCTTAGATTCCTGTTTACCTAAAAGGAACAAGAAAGTTTCTTTGAGGTGGCAGTGCTTAGGCTGAGACCAAAAATAACTCAGTGTTTGTTTTATTATCCTGTAGTGATTTTATCATAACAGATTGGCTCCTGGAGTTGCTCAGAAAATTCTTGTTTTTAAGGAAATATATTGTTGCTGTTCCTTACTTTACAGCATAAACCTTAAGTTTACCCATATGAAAATTCACCAAATCATCAAACAATTTCTGTAATTTAAAGCATCTCCCTTTTTTATGGATGTGCTAAATAACATGATCATCATTGGCTGGCGCCTTGTTAACAATGGAAACTGTCAGGCCCTTCACTAGACCTGATGGGTCAAGAAACTATTTTAACAAGATCGCTCTGAGATTTGAAAGCACATTGAAGTTTGAGAAGTACTGTTAGGGAATATGTGAGAAATCATAATTTGTGTTCTGCCTCTAAGACAACTTAATATACCTAGAACAATGGTGTCCAACAGAAATATAATTTGAGATACAGGTAATACATTTTAAAAGTTAAAAATAGTAAAATTTGTTTTAGTATTATGTTGTATTTAACCCACTTTAAAAATTATCATCTAAACATGTAGTCACTATAAAAATTATTAATAATTACATTCTTTTTATTACTACTAAGTCTTTGAACTCCGGCGTGTACCTTATAGTTACAGAACACGTCAAATAGAATGTGAAATTTTCATGGGAAGTACTTGATCTGTATTTTATACTGCTTCAGTTTTTTAATTTAAATTATTTAATATTAAAGAAAATTAAAAATTTAGTTCCTGTTCCACTAGTAACATCTCAAGTGCTCAGTAGCCAGATGTGGCTGGTATCTATCATATTGGATGGTACAGCCCTAGAATATTTCTGTACAAGCCTCCTAGAGCACATCTGCTCAGTCAGTCCACATAACTGCTTTTTGTTTTCTACATTATGACCCAAATTGTAAGTTTTATATGTATCCCGTATTAGCTATATTTTAAGTTAAGGAAGTACACTTTCCAAATCATATTAAAATCTCTCCAGCTATTTATATATGATAGATTGACAAATAAACTGACAGAAGAACTTCATGCAGATTTTTCAGAAACAGATATTTCAACTGCATGAAATACTACAGTGTAGAAAATGACTTAATGGTTAAAATGATTGTATTTTAGTAAAATTTCAAGCCACAAAACAATTTTTAGCAGTTAATATGAGATTAATTTAAAAGAAGAAAAGTGTGCATTTATTTAAGCATGTATATATATAAATGGTGGGTATACATATCAGTATGCACATTGTCTTATTAAACATTTATGCTGGATGTAAAGTCTGTTCACTAGTGTTTCAGACTATGATTTTGGTAGTAATTCAGTTACCCTAACTTTCCTTAAGTTTTCTTGTCAGTGCAAACTCCTAACTTTCTCTGTTAACTTTATAAATATAGTAACTATTAATCCAGTAACTATTAAGCCTCAGCCAATACGGATGAACAAATTGTGGTCTCAGATCCTCATTTGCACTTTTATTTCATCTATCATATTCAATAGCAGTTATGACCTTAACCTGGTAAGAAAGTGAATTGTCATCTAACAAGAGAAATAACCTCAACCTCAAAACATCTGTGAAATTCAAGAACATCAAATTAAATGTGTAATGGTGTTCACTTCAATTGTTATAGCTCTAAGAGAGGAAAATACGTGGGCACACATGAAATAATCAAGTGTTCAAAATGTCTACATTGCTTATTACGCAAATCTATTGTTTTAAAGAGTTTAAACTTCTTTAATAGGAATAAAACTGCCACAATTACTACTACCACTTTAAATATTAAAATTAGCTAAGGTAGAGAGATATAATTGAGAAAAACATTTAGGCAAAATTTAGCTGGAGTTTTGTTCATTTAATTTAGTGAAAATGTATTTTTAGGTTTTTTCAGACTGAGTATGCAGGAACATTTATTTCAATATATTTAAATATTTTTGGTAGAAACACCATAGCTTGATTTATTCATCTTATATATTATTTGTTCTCTGGTCTCAATAAAATAAAGAGAATTTATATTATGCCAAAATTGTATTTGCTGATTTTGGAAAGGGAACTTTTGCTTAGGCATGGCAGTATAAAAATTAAAAAATATAAACGTTTCAATTAAGAGCTCTTCCAGATAATTTGCAATAACATTTTTTGAAAATGGAAAATAAAGGCCTTTTTTTAAGGGAAAAAAGTCAGTAAAATTTAAATTAGCTCAATTTCCAGGAATGTAGGGTAAACACGCATTTTTCTATTCCTCTAAGTAAGACTCTGGACATTATATATAAAATAAACACACACACAAAAAAAATCTCTTAAAGTTTGAGAACAACAGACTTAACTATGTACTTCACTGGCAAGGGACCTCAGGATCCAAGGAACAATTGGGTGGTGAGTTTCCTGGGTTTTCTTAATGCCTCATTTGTGATTGACTTGAAGCTGAAGAAGCCAGCACCTGGGAGATGTCAATACTTGCAGACAAAAGTAGCCCAACCTAGTCAAAGGAAAAGGGGTAACCTAACAAGATAGAAACATTTTAGACGGCAAATGCTCTATTCCAACCAAACATAAAAGAAAAAACTGTGACCCCGCTACCAGCCTCACAAGTAAAGGCCAAGTGGGTAGATTAAACTTCAATTGCATGCCTTCAGCTGAGTGGTTGATTTCTGCTTCTTCCAAACATGGCGGCTGCCATACCAGGAATGATCATGTCCATTGATACCTACCACCAATCAGGATGCTCTTTCTTTTTGAAAAACATTAATTTTACCAAAATTACATTACCAAATATGATTATTCTCACAATAATTAGATGTGTAATAATGCCTTGATTTATTTTATCTTTTGAAGAGATACATGTTTTTAAGTGAATTGAAATGTAGTTTGTCTTTAGGAATTGATATACACATGAAAGTCTTTGAGTAAGTGTGAGCAAATTAGTTTAACCATTCATTCATCCAGTTATTCAAAAATACTTTTATGTGTCTGTTATATGCCAGTCACTGTTCTAGGCTCTTGGACTTGAGCAAAATAGGCCAAAAAATCTGCTTTTCTGGCACTATAAATTACATAGGATGGATAATAAAAGGTAATAAGCGCTATATGAAAAGTAATAGACCATTGTATGAGGGTGTGGAAGGTAATTTTAAATAGGGTAGTCAAAGTAAATCTCATTGAGTATATGACATTTGAGCAAGGATGTTTGCATTACATCATCAAACATAGAAAACTTTTCAGTGGAATTTATGATGTAAGTTAAGTTGACACTTCTTTGTACAAACATCTCAGCACCAAACATGTAAGTTGAACCTTGGAGTTGTAAAAGTATTATTTTTCTCAGGATAGAAATGTTAGCTTGCCTTACACAGATATACAATATATATACTCATATATACGTATGTATATATGTACATATGTACTATATATAATTTTAATTTCTGGATAGGCTACAGATAGCATTTTATGGGACAAAAGTTGGCAAATTACTAACAAAGTGATCATAATTATGCAAGTGCAGTTTGAATTTACCTAATTTGAACTGGCATTGAATATTCATCATAGATTTTATGGTGTACAAAATGCAACTGCCAAATGGAAACCAAAGCATACAAACAAAACAAAGCCTTGGGACTCTTAGATCTGTGTAGTAATTGATACATTAATTGATGTGAACCAGATTGAAAAGTTCTTCACTTTAAAAAATTAAGTACCTAAAGAATTACAGAAAACATGTCATGGTTGAACAATCTCCTTCTGTTTAAATAAATGTTATTTTACAAAATATTGGGTTATTCATATTTTATAGGGGTAATGTACTTAAAAGGCTGACCAAGTAGTTAGAGATATTTTATGCCAAGTTCGGAATAACACAGACATAGAGGATTTCAAAAGATTTTAAGCAAACTTAAAAAAAAAAATATACAAAGTTTTTAATGGAAAGTTTTTTTTTAGACTAGTAATAACTTAGAGCAATTATTACAGACTGAATCAGAGATACACATGAATTAATTTTCAAATGTAATTCTGATTGTAATGTTGCTTGTATATCATCTGTATAACGCATTCATCAATGAAACCCTGTATACTCAAAGGATAAATTAAAACATACCAAGTAACAAGGTGTGATTTAAGATTCAAAAATAAAAAAAAAAAAAGAACTAAGCCATATATTTGTTAATAAGCCCATAACCTAACTAAATTTTTCAGAGCAATTCAGTCTGTTTGGTTTACGGTTTCAGGTATGCAGCATCAGGCTGTCAGAGCTGTATCGGTTCATTTTATTTCACTAAGCAAGAAGAATATCCACATTTTCATCTCCAATCTATCAGCATTTAGCCATTGTTTAATTCAGTACAAACTTTGATGATCTCATTCATTCAAATATAACATTTCTTTGTAAATTTCCCAAATTTTATCAGCAATCTGAGGTTTCTTTTGGTTTCTAGAATCTACCAACTGCTGGACATTTCTAGTTTGTCCCCGTGCAGTCTTCTCAAATGGAATTTGTTTAAAAACAAAAACATGAATCTTTATCTTCAAGACCCAAACCACCAACCCCTCAAATTATGTCTTAAGTATTTTAATTGCCACCCCACCCTTATTGTCTATACCTACTCTTTATTTTTGCTTCATCATGTAGAAGATAACATTGTTACCTACTTTGACTCTCATTTTTAAAAGAAACTCTAAGCAGTTTCCTTAAACATAGCTTTTCCCCAATCTGAATAATTCACCATTCTGCAAAGTGATCAATCTTTGTAAACTTCCACAGCATAATTTTCTAATTATTGCCTTTTGGTTTGCCTCCACTGAACTCCTTGTGTCTGCTATGACTTCTCTGCTCCCTTTTTGCCTATTTTACAATTAATCTTATTTAAGACTCATTTTAAATTAAACTTTTTATTAAACCATTTTATTGACCACCAAATGTGAAAGTAATTTCCCTTTACTCCAGAATCATACAGAATGAAAAATAGTTTATTTTATTAGCACATTATACAACATTGAAATTGGCAAGATTTAAACAGAACATATGGCTTCCCTGGTGGCACAGTGGTTAAGAATCCACCTGTCAATGCAGGGGACATGGGTTTGAGCCCTGGTCCAGGAAGATGCTGTGGAGGAACTAAGCCCGTGCACCACAACTACTGAAGCCCATGAGCCACAACTACTGAAGCCCGAGCACAGCAAGAGAAGCCCCCACTCGCCACAACTAAAGAAAGCCTGCATGCAGCAACGAAGCCCAACGCAGCCAAAAATAAATTAATTAATTAATTAAAAAAAAAAACATGTGGAAGGAAGACTGCTCATCACACTGTTCAAGCTATTCTCTGTCATGGAAGATGAAAAATTGGGTAGAATCTGTGTCTCTGAATTTTAAAAGAATTTGCACATCCAACTACAGAGTGAATTAGACCTAGGCATGTGCACTCCTGGAGAAACTAAAAGATGGCAAACACTTAAACCAATAATCCTCAAATAATTATTTTAATCAGGGCAAGGAAAAATGGTTTTCTATTAATAAGATGTGGTTTTTTCCTCTTATATCTAAATTATCCATTTACAAGTACATTTATTATGTAATTTTCTGAAGCAGGTATTTTGTTGGAGAAAAGGCGTATTAAGCAATTTTAACATTTATGTAATAAATTTAAATCAACTTTTACAGGTGAATATCATACTAATTTGTAATATCCTGATTCAGATGTTCAACTTGTGATTGTGTCTGGGTTTTGATAGGATTTTTCATTATTAATAGACCATTTTCTTTTAGAGCAATTTCAAGTTTAAATTGAGCAGAAAGTACAGAGAGTTTCCATATACCTCCTCTTCCTTGACCACCCTTCCCACACCTCCACAATTACCCCTATTATTAACAGCCTGCATTGTTAGTGTGGTGCCATTATTGGATTGGACAAAGGAATAATGTCATGTATCCATCTTTGCAGTATCAGACAGAATACTTTCACTATCTTAAAACTGCCCTGTGTTCCATCTATTCATTCTTACCTCCCTCCCACTGAACCCATGGCAACCACTGATATTTTTACTATCTGTATAGTTTTGCCTTTCCAGATTGTCCATAATTAGAATCATATGATACGTACACTTTTCAGACTAGCTTCCTTAGCTTAGAATTCATACATTTACGGTTCCCTTATATCTTTTCCTGGCTCAATAACTTTATTTCTTTTCATGGTTTAATGATATTCCATTGTGTGAATGTACCAAAATTTAACCATTCACTATTGAAGGACATCTTGGTTGCTTTCAGTTTTTGGCCATTATGAATAAAGTTGCTATAGACATTCATGTACAAATGTTTGGGTGGATATAAGTTTTCAATCATTTGGATAAATATCTATGAGTATGATTGCTGAATCCTATTGTATGACAGTGTTTAGCTATAGCTTTGTAAGAAACTACTGTAACTATGTACCAAAGTAGCTCTACCATTTTGCATTCCCAGAAGGGAATGAACGAGAGTTTCTGTTGCTCCACATCCTCATCAGCATTTGGTGGTGTTTTAGATTTTAGCCATTCTAATAGGTATGTAGCACTATCATGTTTTAATTTGCCATTTCCTAAAGACACATGTTGTTGAGCACCTTTTTGCATGCTATTTGCCATCATCCTTTTCAATGAGAGTTGTGTTCAGTCTTTTGTCTTGTTTTGGTTTTGGTTTTGGTTTTGTTTTCTTATTGTTGAGTTTTAAGGATTCTTTGTTTATTTTAAAAACAATAACTTTATAAAGGATACAAGTTCTTTATCAGGTATGTGTTTTGCAAATATTTCTCCCAGTCCGTGGTTTGACTTTTTTTTTCTCTCTCTTAACAGTCTTTCCCGTACCAAGTTTTGACTTTAATGAGCTCTGACTTATCAATTTTGTCTTTCATGGGTTTTATCTTTCAGTTTTGTGTCTAAAATTCATTGCTAAACCCAAAGTCACCTAGATATCCTCCTATGTTATCTTAGAGAAATTTTATAGATTTGTATTTTACGTATAATTCTATGATACATTTTTAGTTAATTTTATGAAGGTGTCAGGTAAATGTCTAAATACTTTTTTTCATATTCAGTAGGCACCTGCTGATAATTTATTAGATACATGATTATATTCACTTTTTTGCACATGGATTTTCAGTTGTTTCATTGCCATTTGTTGAAAAAATAACCTACTCTCCATTCAGTTGCTTTTATCCTTTGTTAAATCTTAGTTCACTGTATTTGTGTAGGTCTCTTTCTGGGCTTTCTATTCTTTTCCATTGACCTTTTTGTCTGTTCTTTTGACAGTGCAACACTGTCTCGATTATTACAGCTTTATAGTAAGTCTTGAGATAAAGTAATGTCAGTCTTGACTATTTTCTCCCTCTTCACTATTGTGTCTGATATTCTGGGTCTTTTGGCTTTCCATATAAACTTCAGAATTACTTTATCAATATCCACAAGGTAACTTGCTGGCATTTTTATGGGGATTGCATTGAATCTATGGATCAATTTGGGAAGATCTGACCACTTAACAATACTGACTCTTATTAACCATGAACAGGGAATATCTCTACATTTATTTGTGTCTTCTTTGATATCTGTCATCAGAATTTTATAGTTTTTTTCATATATATGTTGTGAATATTTTACTGGATTTATACCAACGTGTTTTGGCAGTTTTTTAGTGCTGCTATAAATGGCTTTGTGGCTTTAATATCAAATTCCGATTGTTCATTGCTGGTATGTAGGAAAGCAATTGGCTTCAGTATATTAAACTTTATTCTGCAGTCTTGTTACAGTCACTACTTTTAGGAATTTTTGTTGTTGATTTTTTGAGATTTTCTACATAGGCAGGCATGTCATCTACAAAGAGATTTTATTTCTTCCTTCCCAATCTGTATACTTTTTATTTCTTTTTAAAAAATCTGATTGCACTGGCTAGGACTTCCAGTATGACGTTGAATTGGAGCGGTGAAAATGGATGTCTTTGTTTTGTTACTGATCTTAGAGGGAAAGCTTCTAATGTCTCACCATTAAGTATAATGTGACTTGCAGGATTTTTGTAGGTGTTCTATATCAGGTTGAGGAAATTCCCCTCTATTCATAGTTTGCTGAGTTTTTATCATAAATGCATGTTGGGTTTTATAAAAGGTTTTCTTGCATCTATTGACATGATCATATGACTTTTCTTCTTTAGCCTGTGAATGGGAAGGATTACATTAATTGATTTTGAATGTTGGGCAAACTTACCTACTTAGAATAAATCTCCTGTGGTTGTGGTATATAATTCTTTTTATATGTTGTTGGATTTGACTTATAAATATTTTGTTGAGGATTGTTGCGTGCATATTCATGAGACATACTGCTCTGTAATTTTCTTTCTTGTGATGTCTTGCCTGGTTCTAATATTAGAACGTTGCTGGTCTTGTAGTATGAGTTAAGAAGTGTTCCTTCTGCTTCTACGTTCTGAACAATATTGTAGAGAACTAGTTAATCTTCATTAAATGTTTCATAGAATTCACCAGTGAAACCAGCTGTGCTTGATAATTTCTGTTTAGGAAGGTTATTAATTACTAAGTTTCTTTAGTAAATGTAGGCCTATTTACATAATCTATTTATCCTTCTGTGAGCTTGACAGAATGTGTTTTTCAAGGAGTTTGCACGTTTCATCTAGGTTATCAAATTTGTGGAGCTAGAGTTTTTCATATCTTTTTAACGTCCATGGGATCAGTAGTGATATTCCATCATTCATTTCTGTATTAGCAATTAGTATCTTCTCTCTGTTTATCTTGGTTACCCTGCCTAGCAGTTTATCAATTATATTCATCTTGTTAAAGAATTATCTTTCAGACTTATTTGTTGTCTTCAATTTTACTGAATTACACTTTAATTTTTATTCCTTCCTTCCATTATCTCACTTGGATTTAAATTTTTATTCTTTTTCTAAATAGTTTCCTCAGGTAAAATCTGGGATTTGATTTTAGATTTTTCTTTTTTCTAATCTATGTATTCAGTGCTACAAGTTTCCATTTAAGTACTGCCTTTCCCTTTAAGTACTCCAAGAAATTTTTTAAGTTGTATTTCCATTTTCATTTATTTCAAAATAATTTTAAAATTTCTCCTAAGATTTTACTAAATTACTTGGCTATTTAAAAAAAAAATAACTGTCCTAGGGAGTTGGCTCTATTCATTTATTATGAATCTGGGTCTTTGGTGTCACATTTCTCAAAGATTCTTTTTTTTTTTAACATCTTTATTGGAGTATAATTGCTTTACAATGGTATGTTAGTTTCTGCTGTATAACAAAGTGAATCAGCTATACATATACATATATCTTCATATCTCCTCCCTCTTGCGTCTCCCTCCTACCCTCCCTATCCCACCCCTCTAGGTGGTCACAAAGCACCGAGCTGATCTCCCTGTGCTATGTGGCTGCTTCCCACTAGCTGTCTATTTTACATTTGGTAGTGTATATATGTCCATGCCACTCTCTCAC
>NC_041226.1:61145092-61146697 GCF_002837175.3 Physeter macrocephalus
TATATATATATATATATATGCTTTATTTATAGTTATATATCACTCTCTCTAATCTTTAGGTGGCATTTTATTTTAGCTTTACCTTTTAAAATATCACATAGCTGTTATTAATGTGAACATTTAACTCACATATTTTGTGGTAGGTATATTTGTTTTTATTTATTATTTCTTGACTGCTCATTTTACATGTTCTAGTTATCAGGGTTTTTTTATCGTGTGTAAATGTGTCCCTTGTTATGTTGATGCTTGCATAATTCATTGGGTCTTTCAAGTGAAATTTAAATATTAATTTGCTATATCAATGTTGATTAGTACTTAGTTTTGATATTTTGAAAATGTAATTCCAAATATGAAAACAAAAAAAGCAGCAAAGACTCTCTGCAGGTATATTTTCTGCTTTATTAATCTCCGTTTTGGTAATAGCATTTGAAGCATGTATTTAATCTCCTGCACTAGAGTGTAAGCAACCTGAAAGTAGAAATTCAGAAGGAACTACCAGTCGGTCACCTTTTTTACAAACATGGTACTTAGGACAACAGTAAATCATATCTTACTCTGTGTTCAGTTAAGTGTACAGTAATTTTCATTATTGTGTTCAATAACATCTATATTATTTAACATTTCTTCAGCATAGAAGCACTTTTTTTCCTCATCCCTTTGGTTTGTGTCATATATGCTAGCCTACATTTTACCAAAATTACGTGAATATACTCATTAAGATGAGTTTTATATCAGTGTACTAGAACATTCATAATAATTTGACAGAATTTTATGTCTACCAAGTTATTTTTTATTTTATTTTTCTAAAAATTTATGTTTGTATTCTTTAAAAATACATATACGTATGTAATGAATTTGGAAAATAAAAAACAAAATCGTGTTACTTTGCCACAGATAGTTTGAGTAACACTGTTCTAGATTTCTTTAGCTGAGAACACTTGTCTGGGTCTGATACATATCTACCCAGTTCAACAAAACTTTTAACCCTTTTCTGTCTTGTATATAGTCCTACTCTGTATACATTGTCCAATGGTATGTTAGTTTCTGCTGTATAACAAAGTGAATCAGCTATACATATACATATATCTTCATATCTCCTCCCTCTTGCGTCTCCCTCCTACCCTCCCTATCCCACCCCTCTAGGTGGTCACAAAGCACCGAGCTGATCTCCCTGTGCTATGTGGCTGCTTCCCACTAGCTGTCTATTTTACATTTGGTAGTGTATATATGTCCATGCCACTCTCTCACGTCGTCCCAGCTTACCCTTCGCCTTCCCTGTGTCCTCAAGTCCATTCTCTACATCTGCATCTTTATTCCTGTCCTGGCCCTAGGTTCTTCAGAACCAGTTTTGGGTTTTTTTTAGATTCCATATATATATATGTTAGCATACAGTATTTGCTTTTCTGTTTCTGACTTACTTTGCTCTGTATGACAAACTCTAGGTCCATCCACCTCACTACAAATAACTCAATTTCGTTTCTCTTTATGGCTGAGCAATATTCCATTGTATATATTTGCCACATCTTCTTTATTCATTCATCTGTCGATGGACACTTAGGTTGCTTCCATGTCCTGACTATTGTAAATAGAGCTGCAGTGAACATT
>NC_041226.1:61146798-61164549 GCF_002837175.3 Physeter macrocephalus
TTTCTCTAATGATTAGTGATGTTGAGCATCCTTTCATGTGTTTGTTGGCAATCTGTATGTCTTCTTTGGAGAAATGTCTATTTAGGTGTTCTGCCCTTTTTTGGATTGGGTTGTTTGTTTTTTTGATATTGAGCTGCATGAGCTGCTTGTAAATTTTGGAGAGTAATCCTCTGTCAGTTGCTTCATTTGCAAATATTTTCACCCATTCTGAGGGTTGTCTTTTCATCTCCTTTATGGTTTCCTTTGCTGTGCAAAAGCTTTCAAGTTTCATGAGGTCCCATTTGTTTAATTTTGGTTTTATTTCCATTTATCTAGGAGATGGGTCAAAGGATATTGCTGTGATTTAGGTCAAAGAGTGTTCTGCCTGTGTTGTCCTCTAAGAGTTTTATAGTGTCTGGCCTTACATTTAAGTCTTTAATCTATTTGGAGTTTATTTTTGTGTATGGTGTTAGGGGGTGTTCTAATTTCATTCTTTTACATGTAGCTGTCCAGTTTTCCTAACACCACTTATTGAAGAGGCTGTCTTTTCTCCATTGTATATTCTTGCCTCCTTTATCAAAAATAAGATGACCATACGTGCGTGAGTTTATCTCTGTGCTTTCTATCCAGTTCCATTGATCTATATTTCTGTTTTTGTGCCAATACCATACTGTCTTGATTACTGTAGCTTTGTAGTATAGTCTGAAGTCAGGGAGCCTGATTCCTCCAGCTCCATTTTTCTTTCTCAGATTGCTTTGGCTTTTCAGGGTCTTTTGTGTTTCCATACACATTGTAAAATTTTTTGTTCTAATTCTGTGAAAAATGCCATGGTAGTTTGATAGGGATTGCATTGAATCTGCAGATTGCTTCCCAAAGCCTCAGGAGCAGCAGATTAAATCTCCACAATCAACTTGATGCACCCTGCATCTCTGGAATACCTGAAAAGACAGCGAATCATCCCAAAATTGAGGCAGTGGACTTTGGGAGCAACTGTAGACTTGGGATTTTTATTTTTTTCCTTTTTCTCTCTTTGTGAGTGTGTATGCGTATGTTTCTTTGTGTGATTTTGTCTATATAGCTTTGCTTTTTCCATTTGTCCTAGGGTTATGTCTGTCCGTTTTACTTTTTTATTTATTTTATTTTTGTATAGTTTTAGCATTTGTTATCATTGGTGGATTTGTTTTTTGGTTTGATTGCTCTCTTTCTTTTTGTTTTATTTTTAAATTTTTTTATTTTTAATATTAAATTTTTTTTTAAATTTTAATAACTTTATTTTTAAATTTATTTTCCTTTCCTTCTTTTTTCTTTTTTTCTCCCTTTTCTTCTGAGCCATGTGACTGACAGGGTCTTGGTGCTCCTGCTGGGTGTCAGGCCTGTGCCTCTGAGATGGGAGAGCTGAGTTCAGGACATTGGTCCACCAAACACCTCCCGGTTCCACATAATATCAAATGGCAAAAGCTGTCCCAGAGATCTCCATCTCAATCCTAAGACCCAGCTCCACTCAACAACCAGCAAGCTACAGTGCTGGACACCCTATGCCAAACATCTCCAAGATTCTAACATGCCATTTTGTACTTTCATGATTGCTTTTGTCCTACTTTTTGGTTTTACCTTATTGTTATTGGTCATATCTGTGTGTTTTGCAAAGAGATATATTGAGATCTGCCATTTTAAGTCATCTTCTTTTAGTTTGATATATGTACACAGCTATAAATTTTATCATTATCACTTCGATGAGTGTCTTGCAGTTTAATTTTCTAACATTTATTCATAATAAATTTAATTTCAGTTTTCATATATCTTTGTGCTGAGAGCAATTAAGAAAAGATTGTTTAAAAATTAAATTCCAATGATTATACATACTCACATGCACGCACGCACGCACACACATTTCTATCTTATTGTTTTGAATATTGTGTGAATATCATTACTTTCTCATCAAATGTTATGAACTTTTGATTTTACATTTTTCATTAGATATAATATGCCTAATAGATTAAAAAAACTCTTAAGACTTTTAAACAAAGTGGTCCTTTGTTGTTCCTTAGAACCTGTTGTATGTTGTTGAATAGTAATAATGTTATTCAATATCTCTTTACTGTTACTTATTTTTGTTAAATATTCTGAAAGATTATGAGATATAGGTATTATGTGTTAGGCAGAAAATGCCCCCCAAAGATGTTAACAACCTAATCACCTGAAGCTGTAGGTTATATGACAAAGGGAAATACATGTTGCAAATGGAATTAAGATTGCTAATTAGCTAACCTTGGGATGGGGAAACCATCCTGACTGTCCAGGTTAGTTCAGGGTTATCACAAGGGTCCTTATAGTTGAAAAAGTGATATAGGAAAGAGAAAGCCAGTAAGATGGCAATGTGGGAAAAACTTACCTGATTGTTGTTGCTTACGAAAATGGAGGAAGGGAGATGGCAGCCTCTAGAAGCTGGAAAAATTCAGGGAAACAGATTCTCTCCTCAAACATTCAAGAAAAAACACAAAATTGCTGATACTTTTAGTCCAGTGAGACCCATCTTGAAATTCTAACTTCCCAAACTGCAAGATAATAAATTTGTGTTATTATAAGCCACTAAATTTGTTGTAAAATTTTTCAACAGCAATAGAAAACTAATAATAATGGCTTTATTTACATTTTGGCAGTTTCTTCTCTTGTGGATTTTCCTTTATACATAATATTTTAATCAGTATTTTATACTTTAAAGCAGAGTTATTCATGACTACTTTAAACTTTTGGTGGATTTAACATTTTCATGAGGAAATATTACTCCTCATTGATTTTCCCTTCTTTGGTGCTAATTATACTATTATTGCTAGTATTGCTATACTACCTTAATTTCATTGATTTCAGTATATATATATATATATATATGCTTTATTTATAGTTATATATCACTCTCTCTAATCTTTAGGTGGCATTTTATTTTAGCTTTACCTTTTAAAATATCACATAGCTGTTATTAATGTGAACATTTAACTCACATATTTTTGTTGTGGTAGGTATATTTGTTTTTATTTATTATTTCTTGACTGCTCATTTTACATGTTCTAGTTATCAGGTTTTTTTTATCGTGTGTAAATGTGTCCCTTGTTATGTTGATGCTTGCATAATTCATTGGGTCTTTCAAGTGAAATTTAAATATTAATTTGCTATATCAATGTTGATTAGTACTTAGTTTTGATATTTTGAAAATGTAATTCCAAATATGAAAACAAAAAAAGCAGCAAAGACTCTCTGCAGGTATATTTTCTGCTTTATTAATCTCCGTTTTGGTAATAGCATTTGAAGCATGTATTTAATCTCCTGCACTAGAGTGTAAGCAACCTGAAAGTAGAAATTCAGAAGGAACTACCAGTCGGTCACCTTTTTTACAAACATGGTACTTAGGACAACAGTAAATCATATCTTACTCTGTGTTCAGTTAAGTGTACAGTAATTTACTTACTTAAGGAGTGTTCATTATTGTGTTCAATAACATCTATATTATTTAACATTTCTTCAGCATAGAAGCACTTTTTTTCCTCATCCCTTTGGTTTGTGTCATATATGCTAGCCTACATTTTACCAAAATTACGTGAATATACTCATTAAGATGAGTTTTATATCAGTGTACTAGAACATTCATAATAATTTGACAGAATTTTATGTCTACCAAGTTATTTTTTATTTTATTTTTCTAAAAATTTATGTTTGTATTCTTTAAAAATACATATACGTATGTAATGAATTTGGAAAATAAAAAACAAAATCGTGTTACTTTGCCACAGATAGTTTGAGTAACACTGTTCTAGATTTCTTTAGCTGAGAACACTTGTCTGGGTCTGATACATATCTACCCAGTTCAACAAAACTTTTAACCCTTTTCTGTCTTGTATATAGTCCTACTCTGTATACATTGTCATATGAAAATCATGACACTAAGCTAAGAAAATATTTGTATTTGCTTCTTTGCAGCAAATACTAAGAGGAGTTACTTTCAGCCACGCATTCTTATGAAAAGCTAGAAAAATAAATGAGCCCAGTTCTTAACATTTTGTCTTTGTCTGGAAGCTATTTCCTGTGGGAGTGTGGACATTAGAGCAATAGTGGGAGATGTCAGGAAGCATATATGATGTTTGTACAGTACAGAGGTGACAGTACTAGCCAGGGGAAAAGAAATCATAATGAGGAATAGCAACAGGACATTGTGGGCTTTTGAGACATGCCAATCCACTCTCATTTACGTGGTATTCCCTCTCCAGCCACAATAGCCATCCTTGAAGACACAGATCTGTCTGTGACTAACACTCACTGGCAAGTGGAAACTCACTTTCTGAACCCGGGTTCATTGTTCAATTATTTTCTTAAGGCTACATTTTTGGCTACAGTGAATCCCTAGAGCTCTCTGATTTTTGCTCTGTATAGTCTGTTTGGTATATGTGTATGCACACACGATGAAATTCTGCCACAGTGATCCAGGTTCTCAGCTCTCAGCATCCGTGGATTACTCCTGTGGACTTGTGACCTAGAGCAGCATACGGCAAAGACTTCTAGCTGTCATTCAAGAGGTATTGTGTTCTTGGAAGGGGTTCTCCACCCCCTCTTTTAGATTCTAAGAACACATTCACATTTGTTAATTTGGATACTGAGAACACTTTAACATTAGTTAAAGCTGTGGTTTCCTGATTAAACTGAAATTGAATAGGGAGCAATAAGGAAGGGGAAGGTAATGGGATGGCTGCTTTTTTTCTGGCTTGCTCACTTGCATGAATGGCTTTGCATTGAATTGGAAGGCTTCCAATTTGATAAAATAGGGGGAAATGGAAAGTCATAATTTTGTTCTTGATATACTTACTTTAAGGCACCTTCACTGAGAGAAGGGTTTCCAAATAGATTTTTATTGTATGAATCTGGGGAATAGAGAGACGTCTGAGCAGCAGATATAAGATCAGGAACCTCTGTAAATAAATAATATTCAATGACATGTTTGTGGATGAGATTCCTTGGGGGAAATAATCAGTGTAAAGTGATAAGTGGATACAAATGTAGGCCTGATGAAATTCATGGAGAGGAAAGGAGAATGAGCCTAAGAAAGAGACAAAGGACATCCAGAGAGAAAGGAGGAAAACCTGGGGAGTGAGGGTCACAGAAATCAATGTGGGAAAGTGTTCAAGGAGAAGAGATGACAACAGTGATTGAAGCTGGCAAAAGGTAATGTAAAATAAGAAAGTAATTTCATCACATGGAGGTCATTGGTGACATTAGAAAAGCATTTACGCTGGAGGTAGAATTCAAGTTACTTTTTTCTTATAACTCACATATAATTCAGCAAAAAGTTCTGTTAACTTTACTCCCCAAATTCAGCTAGCATCTGACTCTACCTCATTTCTCCCCTGCTGCCACCCTGGCCCAAGCCCCATCATCTCTTGCCTGGACAGCTCCTTCCAGTCTTCTCTTAGAATCTGTCCCCAACACAGTGGTATGAGTAATCCTTTAAAAACAGCAATCAGATATGTTACTCCTCTCCTGAGGACATCAAAATGACATCCCATTTTAATCAAAGTAAAAGGCAAATTATTTATAATCTACAAGGCTCTACATGAATTGGTTTTTGTTACTTTCCTGACAGCACCTCCTTCTCCTCCCACTTCCATTCCCTCCACTCCAGCCACACTGACCTGCTATTCATTGCTCATGGAATGTGGCCACAATAGACTCCTTTGGCTCTTAACTCACAGGCCCAGGCTGGTAGAACAGCTCCTCTCTGGAACCTTGCAGGAGTTGAGAAAGAGGGAAGCAAATAATGCCTAATCCAAATGTCATATGACCAAGGATAACATCAAAAGAATAAGGGACAGGAACATCTTGATAAGAAGGGACATCTCGTGTAGAAAATAATATAATCTATCCAGGCCTTAGTATCACCCTAGGGTCTTAATATGCCAGTATTCTCCTAGATGTATGATACCCATTTTGTTAATAGAACCCTTAACCAATATTGTTATTTAAATAATGTTGATGTTTTTACATAACCTTCCTTTTATTATTGTCTTAACTCTTGTTAACTATTTTACTAAATACATTATTTTCTCTGTTACATATCTGGGAAGAGTTGTTTTCTTTTTTTAAAAAATTATTTTGGATTTTCCTTACACTCATCAGTGTCTAAGTGTAATGCATATTTTTACATTCTGACTCCTGGGCCAGAATTTAAAGCATTCTATAAATGTATTCCTGTGTTTGCTTTGAAAACAAAACATCACTGGGAAAAATGATACAAATTCATAAATTCCAAATCCCTAATAAAAACTCTAGTTTTATCAGTCACACTGAGTTTTCCTTTCCTGAATGGCAAACAGCTGGAGTAGGATTAAGCTCCTCTTTGGTGCCAGAAGAACCTATCCCAAGCAGACAGAAGAGAGGAAGGAATACATTAGCTCTCCAAAAAGACTTCTCTCTATAGAAAACAAGAAATAGAAAAATAATTCTGGAAACCATTATATAGATTAATTTGTCAAGTTAGTGCACTAGTTCATGCTTGATAACTTACATAGTTTTGAACTCAAAGGAGTAAAGGATAAATTTTATGAAAACTGAAAAACAAAAGGCATAGTAATAAAAGAGGAATGTATCTGGGAACCAGAAATGGAACAGAAATACTTAACAATGAGCTGGGTTGAAGCCATGAGTTTAACGTTTTCCAAATTCAGAATAACAAATGAAGGGTGGGAGTGTGGTTCCTAAGGTATAAAAGGAATTAAGCAAAAGTTTTTTAACACACATGGTTATGTGGTGCCAGGTAGACTTAGTTAAGATAGACATCTGGAAGAGCTCCTGAAAGGTGAGGGATGCAGGAAAGAATGTATCCATCAGTTCACATGCCAAATGGGGTGTGTCTTTATCTCAAGCAAGGGAAAGCAGGAGATAGGTAACAATACGATATGGCTTTCAGGGATGAGTCACAAACCCACTGAATTCCATGACGAGATGTGACACATCCTCAATACCACTCCTGGGAAATAATGCTAAAGGGAGATTTAAAAGCTGATGCTTCAGTGGGCACAGAAACAAAAGTCACTAGACAGAATTGAACCAAGAGGAAGAGAGAAAAAACAAAAGAAAGGAAGAAACAATCTCTCACCTATCAAAGAAAATACTTCCCATCAAAATGAACTTGCAACCTCAAATGCCAAAGCTCATGAAGAAATCCACTGCTAAAAAGATAACCAATATAGTCATCAATCACAGAGTTAATCTCTGATCTTTCTATAGGAAATTCATTTTATATATTAATCTAACCAAGAACTTAAAATACATATGTTAAAAATGTACAGAGATGGAAAAGAATTTTTATTTAAAAAGCAACATTTGTTTATATAAAACAAAAGGGAAGAGTCTAACAAAATCTTGTTAATAGCAAATAAACTTATGGAAATTGCAGAGAGTTCCCAGATGAAGAGGTCTGTGGCGGTAGGAAGTCTCATCATCCTGGATTGCTACCCTCAGCATTTAAAACCAGAGACTCAATTCACCTAGTTTCTGAGTATCCACACCCCAGTGTTTCTTGTGAACATTCAATTTTCCTGACCTTTGTGCAAGGTCATACAAGTAAGATGCATAGTGGAATGGACATCAAAAGCTCTGTTTTCAGAGCCTAGTCTTTGTTTATTTTTGATTAATTTTTATTGGAGTATAGTTGATTTACAGTGTTGTGTTTATTTTTGCTGTATAGAAAAGTGAATCAGTTTTACATATACACATATCCACTCTTTTTTAGACTCTTTTCCAATACAGATTATTACAGAGTATTGAATAGAGTTCAGATTCCTTGCAGCCACTGATCATGTGCCTCTTGGCCATTTGTATGTCTTCTTTGGAGAAATGTCTATTTAGGTCTTCTGCCCATTTCTGATTGGGTTGTTTTTTTTTTAAATATTGAGCTGCATGAGCTGTCTATATATTTTGGAGATTAATCCTTTTTCCATTGATTCGTTTGCAAATATTTTCTCCCATTCTGAGGGTTGTCTTTTCATCTTGTTTATAGTTTCCTTTGCTGTGCAAAAGCTTTTAAGTTTTATTAGGTCTCATTTATTTATTTTATTTTATTTCCATTACTCTAGGAGGTGGGTCAAAAAGAATCTTGCTGTGATTTATGTCAAACCAGTTTTCCCAGCACCACTTGTTGAAGAGGTTGTCTTTTCTCCATTGTATATTCTTGCTTCCTTTGTCATAGATTAGTTGACCATAGGTATGTGGGTTTATCTCTGGGCTTTCTATCCTGTTCCATTGATCTGTATTTCTGTTTTTATGCCACTACCATATTGTCTTGATTACTGTAGCTTTGTAGTTTAGTCTGAGGTCAGGGAGTCCAATTCCTCCAGCTCCATTTTTTTCCCTGAAAATTGCTTTGACTATTCGGGGTCTTTTGTGTCTCCATACAGATTTTAAGATTTTTTGTTCTAGTTCTGTAAAAACTGCCAATGGTAATTTGATAGGGATTGCATTGAATCTGTTGATTTCTTTGGGTAGTATAGTCATTCTCACAGTTTGAATCTTCCAGTCTAAGAACATGGTATATCATATCACTCCATCTGTTTCTGTCATCTTGATTTCTTTTTTCAGTGTCCTAGTTTTCAGAATACAGGTCTTTCACCTCCTTAGGTAGATTTATTCCCAGTGTCCTAGTTTTCAGAATACAGGTCTTTCACCTCCTTAGGTAGGTTTATTCCTAGGTATTTTATTCTTTTTGTTGAAATGATGAATGGCATTGTTTCCTTAATTTCTCCTTTTGATCTTTCATTGTTAGTGTATATGAATGCAAGAGATTTCCATGCATTAATTTTGTATCCTGCAACTTTACCAAATTCACTGATTAGCTCTAGTAGTTTTATGGTAGCATCTTTAGGATTATCTATGTATAGTATCATGTCATCTGCAAACAGTGACAGTTTTACTTCTTCTTTAGCAATTTTTATTCCTTTTATTTCTTTTTCTTCTCTGTTTGCTGTGGCTAGGACTTCCAAAACTATGTTGGATAATAGTGGCGAGAGTGGATATCCTTGTCTTTTTCCTGATCTTAGAGGAAATGCTTTCAGTTTTTCACCATTGAGAATGATGTTTGCTGTGGGTTTGTCATATATGGCCTTTATTATGTTGAGGTAGGTTCCCTCTGTGCCCACTTTCTGGAGAGTCAAAATCTTTTTCTGCATCTACTGAGATGATCATATCGTTTTTATTCTTCAGTTTGTTTATATGTTGTATCACATTGATTGATTTACGTGTATTGAAGAATCCTTGCATCCCTGGGATAAATCCCACTTGTTCATGGTGTATGATCCTTTTAATGTGTTGTTGGTTTCTGTTTGCTAGTATTTTGTTGAGGATTTTTGCATCTATGTTCATCAGTGATATTGGTCTGTAATTTTCTATGGTGTATCATGTTGATTGATTTGCGTATATTGAAGAATCCTTGCATTCCTGGAATAAACCCCACTTGATCATGGTGTATGATCCTTTTAATGTGCTGTTGGATTCTGTTTGCTAGTATTTTGTTGAGGATTTTTGCATCTATGTTCATCAGTGATATTGGTCTGTAATTTTCTTTTTTTTTTTGTTTTTTTTTGTTTTTTTTTTGGTTTTTTTGTGGTATGCGGGCAGGCCTTCCTCTGTTGTGGCCTCTCCCATTGCGGAGCACAGGCTCCGGACGCGCAGGCTCAACGGCCATGGCTCACGGGCCCAGCCGCTCCGCGGCATGTGGGATCCTCCCATACCGGGGCGCGAACCCGGTTCCCCTGCATCGGCAGGCGGACGCGCAACCACTGCGCCACCAGGGAGGCCCCTGTAATTTTCTTTTTTTGTAGTATCTTTTTCTGGTTTTGGTATCAGGGTGATGGTGGCCTCATAGAATGAGTTTGGGAGTGCTCCTTCCTCTGCAGTTTTTCGAAAGAGTTTGAGAAGGATCGGTATTAGCTTCTCTCTAAATGTTTGATAGAATTTACCTGTGAAGCCATCTGGGACCAGGTAATTTTTTAAAGCACCACATGTAATTTTAACACATAGCCAAGGATGGAAACCATATTACTAGACTGTTGGAATCACAAGATGAATCTCCAATTTTACATTTGTCAGTCCTTCTCTAAAAGTAAGATAAAATTCTCTGGAAAGTACTTGCCTTGTTCAGTCTTTATTTAATCTCCTAGAGAGCTACATGCTACAGTGTTCCCAGATGTCTGCATGTGAAAATCACTCAAAGGCTAAAATTTGAGGCTTCCCCTTCCTTTTCCAATGTAACTCCATATTCTTGTCATGCTTATTAACTGTCATGCTTATTACTAATGTGCAAACATTGTAGACTTCAATTTGGTCCTTAGGCTCCCTGACATAAAAAGGCCTAGATGATGCAGTTAAAACACTGAGAACTTTAAATGCTCAACATACCATCCATTCAGTCTTCCCCTCTTTGTTAAACCTAAACTAAGTTATGAAACTGAGTAAGTGAAAGTTAAGTGTAAACCTTTTCTTAACGAAAAGTTAAAGTATTCTCTAATTTTCCAGAATAAATAATATGAGGTCATTGAGAAAATTTAGTAGGCAATCCAACTCATGTCACTGTAAGGAAAAAAAAATTTTAATGATCCTCCATTTCAGAAAGTCCCCCAAATATTTACATGTCAGCATAAACCAGAGAGCTTCTTAAAATTGTAAATTTTAGGATTATGAATTTAGATTCTCTTGGGTTGAGACATAGAAGACTGTATTTTGCAAAACCCACAGTGATGCTGATTGATGCCAGTTTGAGGAATTAATGGTCCATATACCTCCACTTAAAATAACTTTATCATTTTAATCCCATCACCCACAAAATTTGATGTTATTTTAATCTGTTGTGTCAGGTGGTGCTGTTTGTACCTACCTATTAATAATTGCATTTTATATGTCAGGCACTAGGTAAAAACATATTATAAAAATTGTTTTGTATATTATTATACCATCATTATGTAAGTACTGTTACCCTTTTTAAAAATCATTATGAAATTGAAGCTGAATGTTTTGTGTGATTTACTCAAGACCTCAGAGCTGGTGATGAGCCTGTGTTGACTCTAAGGCCTACGGCTTAACTCACAATAATCTATTTTTCCCTTGGGTCGGTACCCCACATGTCATCACAAAATGGGTTTATTTAACAAATTGGCAATATCTCCTGCCCGTACTTCATTAAACAGGAGTGTTGCCTATAAATATAACAGGTCATTTTATAGCCATTGATAGTATAAAACTGCCTCTTTCTTCATGTAAATGCTGAAGTGGCAATGTGTAATCTATATAATCTGACTAGAAACTTGTCTACAAAATAGTTAAGAAATGTGTACTTAGGAATAATTTATCACTGATATTTTCATCCACATATAAATAATTATATCGCATTAGCATCAAGAACATATTAAATATATTTGAAAAATACAATTTGATAAATATTTAAATACAAATTTTTTGTTAGTATAAATTATGGTGAATTCAGTAATCACTCAAAATTGACTATAACAAGTTTATTTTTAGAAGATAGTAGACAGATATTTTGAAATATTCTTCAGCATGGTATTAGTATCTTCCAGTGATGATATATGTAATTATATAAGATCGGTAAAGCTGATAGCTTTTAAATCTTGGTTTTCTTTTCAATATTGAGAATTGCATTGAGAAAATTTAGTTATAAGGAGTAAATAAAGCAAAAATAAAAATAAAAGTAGGAACATAATGTCATAGCTGAAGATTGCGGAACTGCTATATACTCCTTTTCCTAAGACATTTATAGAAAAAATATAAAGACGTATCATAGGTAGCATGAGAATTGTCTAAAATCAGCTATAGCATTTCATGAATTTTTTTCATCTTTAAATTAATTGAAAGAGTTATGATTCCTTCAACTAGGGATGGTGAAGCTCCTCTAAATAATAAATATGAAGCTAAAAAGCCTACAAAAATGAGGACAAACTCCTTTATTCTAAAAAGTGATTTATCCAGCTATTTTGCCCTTGTAACAAATATTGAACCTAAATAGCAAGATATTTGAAGTTGAACAATTTCCCAGTATTTTAACATGAGATTCTATTACACTATTTGATATATATAATTGAAAGGGAAGTAAAATAAAAATCCTCTTCCAACAAATCCCCATCTGTGTCAAAGGAATTTAAATCTCAGAAATTTTACCCTAACATGAATATTGCTCTTATTGCAATAATAACTAACACTATTCCCAAGCCTTGAAGCATAGACAGATATATATTAGGAAATATCATAAATTGAATTAGACCAATATATGTTCAAGAACAAAACAATTCTCTAAAGATCTTGAAAACATACTAATCCAACAATAAAATCACCTGTACCTAAGTATATTTCGCTGGCATATCTTTAAATTGAATTGTGGGAGGAATTTTTGTTGCTATTGCAAATGCAAAACAATTTGCTATCTTAGAATACTCTTTTGTTTTTATTTCTTTTCTTCCCTTTAGAGTAGCTTACTAATGTATAATCAGTGACTTGCTGTCATGGACTTATTAGCAAACATCTTGACGCAATTTCCAATATGTGTGACTGATTTATTTCTAAATATTTGGAGTTTCCTCTGTTTTTTCTTTTTTTTTTTTTTTTTCCGTTGTGGATTTTGGATCTTTTCCTTTTTGGGGTTTGCTCTATTTGTCATGTTGGCTCATGACTTTATAGAATTTGTAAATTTTTTAGCCATTACGTCTTTGACTATTCTAAGTCCCACACTTTTTCTTTTCCTCCTAGGACTCTGATGATATAAATGTTAGGCATTTTATATTATACACTCTTAAGACTGTGTTTTTTTCCTCTCTATTTTCTCTTTCTTACTCAGATTGGATCTTTTTTTTTTTGGTCTGCTTTGGGTTTACTGATTCTTTCCTATTGTTTCCAACATACTAGTGGGTCTGTACAGTGAGGTTTAAATTATTTGATTATTGTGTTTTTTACTTCTATAGTTTTATTTAGTTTTTCATAACTTCTATTCTTTGTTGAACTTTTTCATGCTTTAATTACTTTCAGGAGCATTTGTAATTGCATGATGAAGCATAGGTAGTATGACTTGTTTGAGGTAAAAATTCTGAATATCACCATTGTTTCAAACCTAACACTCCATATATCTATTAATTAAAATAAATTCTTAAAAAGCATTTGTTTTCACTCTTTATTTGAGAATTACTAGAGTCCTGTAGTAGAATAAAAACTATAGTTTTCTATATAGTTATTTTTGTCATAATTATGTTATAAAGTTTTACATATATAATAGTAAAATTTCAGTGTACAAATTGTCTTTTTTCTATACTGAGCAACTCATTTGCTCTTGTATAAATCATTGCATAATGGGATACTCTAATTTTTTTTTCAGAGTTCTTATTAATAATTGTAGGAAATATGTTGTTAATGCTTATGCAGTAAATGAAATGTGTTTTAGGTTCAAACTTCACAATGATGTAAAGAATTATGCTGATTTTAAAAATCATGCTTCTGATAGTCAATGTTCTTTATCAATTCTTACTTTTTAAGTGTTTTCTTCATTTTTGTTTCTCCTCCTCTTCCTTCTTTTCCACTTCTTCCTTCTACTCTTACTGTTTGCTTTGTGATCTAGGTTTAGCCTATAGAATATGTTACACTTGTTACGTTGAAAATATGCAGAGGGTTACTGATTATCTTCAATAATGAAAACGTATCTCTACTGGATAGAAAACAATACCTTGATCTTTTAAAAATAAAACTAATAAACATTCTCTCTGCTCCAGTAGCTGAGGCTTTGGCTTTTTAAATACTTTTTACCCATTAACATGCTGGTAATATATGAACAACTTTGTAAAACTTGAAGAAATTCATCCCCTAATGCAGTTTTTATACATTGTTTTCTCATCAGTAAGCACTTGTACGCATGTGGAAGTATTTGTTTTAAAATTTTACATGTATTTCATAGGAGAACAATTGCAATGAAATTGTACATATAAAATATCATCCCTGTTGACTATTTCAAATCAGTGCTCTATTTTTTCCTGATTGAAATAGCATTTATGGTCACATTTTGTGAAGAAAAGAAGAACCTTTTTTTGAAAGTAGAGAAACTTCCTTAAGTGTTTAGAGACTAAATCTTCGTTTCAAGAAAAGTCTTTGCAATATTTTTTTTCATTTGATTGTGGCTACCAGGCAGTTAGCTAGATATGGAAGTTAAATAATAATAATAATAAATAATAATAATAATACAGGAGGTTAAAAGGCTAGGTCTTAATTTTGTTGAGTTTCACTAATCAGCAGTGCTTGCTTCCAGTTACAAGTAACCATTAAACTTAAATTAAAGAGGACAAAGCTGTCAAGAATTTTGCTTAGAGCATGTTAGGTTCTAAAATAAAATGACCGTTAGTTCACTCCTGATGACCAGATATTTCACTCTAGCTATTAGGCATGCTAAGGCTTTTACAGGTTCTTGAATGTATTTCATAGCTACTTTGGGATGAAATACTTACCTTGGTAAAGAGTTTATAACATTTGTTCTATTATTAGTTTCAACTCAGTCAATGTAGTTGGGTGTTACGATCATTAATTTTTTCTAAATGTATGTGTTATATCACATAGTTATGGTAAAATTTATATAGTTGTTTTCAGTGGTTATTCAGTTGTCAAAAATGTTCAAATGTTGGGCTTCCCTGGTGGCGCAGTGGTTGCGCGTCCGCCTGCTAATGCAGGGGAGCCGGGTTCGCGCCCCGGTCTGGGAGGATCCCACATGCCGCGGAGCGGCTGGGCCCATGAGCCATGGCCGCTGGGCCTGCGCGTCCGGAGCCTGTGCTCCGCGACGGGAGAGGCCGCAGCAGAGGGAGGCCCGCATACCACAAAAAAAAAAAAAAATGTTCAAATGTGGAAACCAACGTGTGAATATTAAGAATAACTTTATAAATTTTAAAGTGCTAATAACAAGTAACTTTTTATACTGCCAGTCTTTTTTCTCTTTCAGATTGGCTTTCAAGGTATATCCTCCATAAACTCCTTCATACATTAGACCTTTTATTTAAGGAGATAGACAAATCCATGGTCTCGGTTTCTCTCTCTCTCTCTTTCTGTGTAACTGCATCATTTGATACTTACTTTTTCTGAGTATCTCTCAGTCTTTACATTCATTTCCTTTGCCTTTCTTCCTTTTTTATAGGGCAAAACTTATTTCTAGATTCTTAATGATAAGTTCATCTTAATCTTGAAAGTAAATAAATTTATTCTGGTGCCTGGAAAATTTCAGCAAGGACTTCCTTCTATATGACTTTGCATTCATAAATTCAATAACATTTGCTCCTTAAATAGAATTAATCTGTACATCTAAGTTCACATGATAATTAATATTGAAGGGTACGGGCTTTCAAGTAAGAAGTTTTGCCAGTCTCCTGTTTTCATTATGTCTCATTGCTTTCAATAGAAATGTGTACTTGTTAAAAAATTGCAGATGTAGCCCAGAACTTGTTTGTAGCATCATAGCTAACAAACTGTAGCATCATAGCTAACAAACTGTTTGAAGTAAACTAAAACTTACTCAGATGTATCAGTGTACTTTCTAAAAACTCAAATTGGGATATTGTGTATATGGGTTGGAAGGAGGAAAATGGTGTTATTACTTTTCAATTTCAGATAAGGTGCCGCCAGACTAATTTCAAAAGTTTTATTTTAACATTTGCTATAATAGAAATTTAATTTATTGTCATTATGTGTTCACTTAAATAATTATACTTAATATTATATTTATAAACTAATATTAAATCTGCATAACTGTGTCTTTCTCTAAATAACATAATATTTTCCATCATTAATTTAGAGTTTGGTGACAAATGTACTTGACAGTAATTCACCCAATCTTTGGTTCATTGATCCAGTTTATATAAGACACTCAGAGGAAGTTAAATCATAAAAATATGTAGTACGTGCAGTATAGAGAGATGTGATTCAAACAGCAAAAATGACTATCAAGGAAAAAGAAATACATGCAAATTTTTTAAAAAAAGAAATATATGCAAATATTTGGAGGGTTGCAACCGGGGTTTCATGGTTTGATATGCAGAGATCTTTGCATCCTAAGGAAGCATTGGCTAGCTTATATAACACTTTTTATGAATGAGGATGAAATATGGATAGAATGGAAATGATCAATTCTGGCTTGATTTTATTTACTCTTTTTTCCAGATGACCTTTTTCTTACTATCCAGAAACCTAAAAGCTATTAGGTGTAGTTCTCTTCATTTTTCATTTCTTTTTCTCACACAATATATGTAAAGAAGTCCCATAGAAATACACCCATGACCAGCCAAGTCTAAATGAGCAGAAAACTGGATGTGCTGACAACATATATATGTTGGCTGGGGCCCTGGCTCAAGCTGTATTTGACTGTTCAAGTGATAAAATTCTGCCATGTATGTAATAAAGAGAAACACCATCTGATAAACTTCTTACCCTGAAGTTCACTAGTTTGCCTGAGGATCTGCCAAGATTTGAGAAAACTGGTTGCTACTCCTTTGCCTACATCTAGAAGAAATTAGTAAGTTAGATAACTAACTCTTACATTTTAAAAAGCCCTATTTTGATTGCTCATGGAGTTTAATAAGCATTAATAAAAAAATCAAAATTCCCAGGGAAATTAAATCTCTAATATTGGTAAGTGAACTGCTCTTTAAAAGTAATTTATTTCTCAAAAAAAAAAAAAAAAAAAAAGAAAAGGCTCTTTAAAAGTAATTTATCTCTCAAAAAAAAAAAAAAAAGAAGAAAGAAAAGAAAAATAGTTTAACTGTGTTAATGAATAATTAGAAGATGAGAAGAAAAAAATACAAAATAAATGTGAGGCTAGCAACTAATGTATATTTATTCATCATAATACCTTTTATTTATGTTATACATATTTTATATACTATTCTTAACATATGCTAATTGACACTTGATATATGGTAGAAAATAAGGAAAATATTTTAAAGATCCAAGTTTTATATATTAATGTTGGTCACAGTGAATCTAAAGGGGGGAAAATCATAAGCTTATTTGAGTCAAAAGCTTTATGCCTTTATTCTCATAATAAGAACTATCTTGGTAATGTAACATTTTAACTCATGCAAGACTTAGAGTTATTTTCTTATAAAAAGCATAACTATTTAAACTTTTTAAATTAGGAAATGACTGTATGTGCCAATTTATCATTTTCACAAGATATTTACAGTCATGAAAATATAAGCATATATGTTTATTAAATTATGTTATAATGAGTGATGTTAATTTTAAAACTGTTATGAATTTTGGGAAATGCTGTAAATCTTTTGGGATTAGTCACTTCCCTTAACACTAATTGGACAAATTTTAAAATGTCATCTGACGTATTCTTAATATCAACAATGAGTGAGACTATCTATAATGGTACCTTAAATATAATTCCCAAGATCATTTTTAACTTTAAAATTCGAACTTTTAGTAAATTAAGTTGAAAAATGAATAACTCCTGATTACTTGCAAATCTCCTAAGGAAATTAATGTATTTTCCGTGCAGATTGTACTTTTATATCCTTGTTTATAACAAATGTGATGGCTTTTTGTAAGGCGCTGATTAGGAAGGTTATTTCAATGTGATATAAAATACCTGTGCAATACTAAATTTTTCTACAATATAAGTGTAGTCGACAGCTCCATTAAGAGTTTGAATCGGGGCTTCCCTGGTGGCGCAGTGGTTGAGAGTCCGCCTGCCGATGCAGG